>NC_141806.1:10156167-10759738 GCF_057944985.1 Cucurbita pepo subsp. pepo | reverse complement strand
CAAAGGACTCTAGTTCTCCTTCGTCAGTCAACAACAGATAATGTAATGAGGGTAAATATCTATCTGGTTCTCTGATAGTTCTAGATGATCTCCTCAACACCTGCTCAGGTGTAACTTGTTCCACATCTGGTTCATCAGCAAAAGGATGAGGAGTTCCTTGAGCTTTTGCTGTAACATCACTGGGTGAGTTTTCTTGCCACTCAAGCTCAACTTCCACTTGCTTCGTTGTCTTAAAGTTTATATTCTCTTTGTCCTTGTCTAGGACATTTTAATTAAAGGTCACATCACAATGTTGTGGGATTTTCCTATTCTTGTCATCCCTAAACCTGTACCCGAACATGTCAGAGCCATAGCCTATAAAGTAGCACTTCACAGCCTCAGCATCAAGCTTGTCTCGCTTCTCTAGATCAAGAGTACAACAAAAAATTCTCAAGTGAGAGTACTTGAATTATTTTCCTGTCCATACTTCTTTTGGCAATTTGAACTTCAAGGGTACTGACGGCCCTCTATTAATCAAATATTCTGATGTGTTCACAGCATCAGTACAGAATATCTTTGGTAGTCCAGAATGAATCCTCATGTTTCTTGCTCGCTCATTCAATCTGTTCATTCTTTCTGCAATACCATTTTGTCTTGCGTTACTGGGGATTGTTCTTATTAATCTAATTCCCTTAGCTGCACAAAATGTTTTAAACTCTGATTTGTTGTACTCTCCTTCATTGTCAGACATCAGACATTTGATCTTCACGCCAATCTGATTTTCGACTTCAGTTTTCCACTTCGAAGGTGGCGAACACATCTGACTTGTGTTTCAGAAAGTAAACCAATACCTTCATGCTAAAATCATTGATGAAGGTGACATAGTACCTTGATCCACCAAGTGATGAAACTGAAGATGGTTCCTAGACGTCTGTATGGAAAATTTCCAACCACACTTTCTTCGGCTCTCTGACAGCATTTGTGAAACTAACTCGTGTCTGTTTGTCCATAACACAACTCTCAAAAAGACCCATATCAACAAATTTTTAGCCTTCTAAAGCTCCTTTCGCAGTCAGCATCTTCCACTCATGTGTCCGAGTCGATTGTGCCATAGACTTGAATTGGAAGCACTCTCAGTAGCAGTTATGTTTATATGCTCTGCATTAGTGTATAGGGTTCCGAATTTTGTGTCACGTGCAACAACTATGACACCTTTCACAATCTTCCACGAACTCTTTCCAAACTCTGCTGCATAGCCTGTGCTATCCAACTGACCAATAGAGATTAGGTTCTTCTTAAGATCAGGAATGTATCTGACAACTTATAATGTCTACTGATTTCCTGCTGGAGTTTGTATGGAGACATCTCCCTTCCCTTCAATCTCCAAGGTTTTGTTGTCAGCAAGATACACCTTCCCGAAATTTCTTGATTTGAAATTTCGAAAAAATTTCTTACTTGGAGACGAATGGAACGATGCATCTGAATCCAAAATCCAGGATTCAGCTGGGCTGTCCATACTAAGAATCAAAGCATCCTCAGTATCTTCTGTTGTATATATAGAATCATCATCATCTTCAGAATTATGATTCTGCTTCTTCTTCAGTTTTGTACAATCTGTCCAAAAATGTCCTTTTCCTCCACAACGCCTACACGTTACGTTGGGTTTGTTTAGAGATTTTCTCCGGTTCTTTGATTTTGATCGCCCGTGTTTGTTTGAGCTCTTTGATTTACTTTTTCCCCTTCGATCAACACTAACAGCATTGTCTGATGAATCTCCAATTTCCCGTTTGTGAATACTTTCACTGAGAACTACATCTCGAATTTCATCAAACTTCAATTTATTAGATCCTCGGTAGCTGCTGATTGCAGCAACAACAGTATCCCATGACTCGAGTAAAGATGACATCAAAATCAACGCTTTAATTTCATCTTCAAAATTAATTTCCACCGAACTCAGTTGACTTACGATCATAGTGAATTCATTTATATGATCAGCAACAAATCTACCTTCAAACATCTGTAAATTGAATAATCTCCGCATCAAATACACCTTGTTCATAGCCGACGATTTTGTATACATATTCGACAACGCCTTCAACAGATCTGAAGTTGTCTTCTCCTTAATGATGTTGTACGCCACGTTTCTAGATAGTGTCAACCAGATCAACCCTAAAGCTTATCAATCCTTGAGCTTCCACTGTTTCGTGGTCATGGTATCCAGCTTCACCCCCAATACGGGTTCGTGAAGATCTTTCTGGTACAGATAATCTTCAATCTGCTTCTTCTAGAAACCGAAATCGGATCCATCGAACTTCTCAATTTCAATCTTTCAACTTTCCATCTTCACTGATCGTGGTGAATTTCACCTAGCTCTGATACCAGTTGTTAGGATCGCACAATAACACACACACTCGATCTAGATGAACACAAAGAACAGGATAGAGAAATGCAAGGAGAACTCTGGCTTAAGGATTTATATTGATGACTTCAAGTATGTACAGTACTAAAATACAGAGAGTACAGAAAGTACATTTCCAAGGCTCTACCTAAGAGGATATATATATAGTTCAGTTTACTATATATAGCTTTACCGGATATAGCTTTACTATGTATAACCGTTGACCAAGCTATAAATAAGTAGCAGGCTCCATAACCTAACACTTGGAGCAAAGCTTACCCATTTTCCCAAACCTCAACACCCTTCTCATGGGTACTACTTTCAGAAGAACATGTTCGCCCACCGCAAACTCGAGATCCTTTCTTCGAGTGCTTGCGTAACTCTTTTGTCTGCTTTGTGGAGTAAGTATCCTTGATTTTAGTTTTTGGCCTGCCGCGTTGGTGACCTGAACCAATTTCGGCCCCATAAGTTGTTGAGTTCCACCCTTTTCCCAGAACACTGGTGTTCCACACCTCCTCCCATATAGGATCTCAAACAGAGCCATCTAAATCTTGCATGTTAACTGTTGTTATAAGCAAACTCCATGAGAGGTAGGTGTTCATCCAAACAACAACGAAAAACATCACACACGCCCTTAGCATGTTCTCTAATACTTGCTTCAACCTCTTTGTTTGTCCATCTTTCTAAGGATGGAAGGTTGTACTGAAACGAAGTTGGGTACTAGGATTATAAAGAATCTCAACATCGTAATCTTTCACTAGCTCGAGCCACCTCCTTTGTCTCGTATTCAACTCCTTATGGGTGAACAAATGTTTAAGGTTCTTGTGATCTTTGTACGCTTGGATTCTCTCTCCATACAGACAATGTCGTCATGCCTTCAGTGTGAACACCACGGCAGCTAACTTCAAGTCATAGGTAGGATAATCCTGCTCGTAGTCCTTCAATTGTCTAGAGTCGTACGCAATTACTTTTCCATTCTTCATAAGCACACAACCCAAACCCTTCATTGAGATGTCACTGTGCACAACAAGGTTGCCTGATTCATGGGGCACTATGGGTACTAGTGCAGTCGCCAACCTTCTTTTTAACTCTTGAAAGCTCTTCTCACAAGCTGGAGTCCACACAAAGGGCTTCCCCTTTATGGTCAACTCAGTCATCGCTGCCAATATTTTCGAGAAGTCTTGGACAAAATTCCTGTAGCAGACAGTCAAACCTAAAAAACTTCTTACCTCCGTCACTGTTGTCGACTTAGGCCATCTCATGATAGTTTCAATCTTTCCTTGGTCCACATTAATTCCCCTTGTTTAGACCACATGACCCAATAATGCTACTTCCAATAGTCATAACTCACACTTAGAAAACTTGGCATACAACTAGTGAGTTCTTAACACAGTCAGAACCATTCGCAAGTGATCTTCATGCTCTGGTTCAGTTCTGGAATATAACAATATATCATCGATGAACACGATCACAAAGTTACAAAGTAATCCTTGAACACCATATTTATAACCTCGATAGAAACTGCGGGGGCATTGGTGAGGCCGAAGGACATAACTGTGAACTCGTAATGTCCCTAGCAACTTCTGAAGATTGTCTTAGGGATGTCCTCTTCTCTAATTCTCAATTAATTGTACCCCAACCTCATATCTATCTTGTTGAACACAAATACCCCTTGCAGCTGATCGAAAAAGTCATTTATTCTCGAAAGGAAAAATGACTGCCAGCGAGGACGCTGGTACTCGAAGGGGAGTGAATTGTGAGATCCCACATCGATTGGGGAGAAGAGCGAAGCATTCTTTATAAGGGCGTGGAAATCTCTCCCTAGCAGACACGTTTTTAAAACCATTAGGGGAAGCCTGAAAGGGAAATCCCAAAGAAGACAATATCTGCTAACGGTAGGCTTGGGCAGTTACAAATGTTATCAGAGCTAGACATCTATAGATGTGCCAGCAAGGAGGCTGAGCCTCGAAGGGCATAGAAACGAGGCGGTGTGCAAGCGAGGAGGCTGAACCACGAAGTGGGTGGACACGTGGTGGTGTTCCAGCAAGGATGTTGGACCCCGAAGGAGGGTGGATTCAAGGTTGCACATCGATTGGAGAAGGAAAAGAGTGCCAGCGAGGACGCTGGTGTTGGGTTTTATGTCCTAAAACGCATAGTTTGTAAACAAAAACATATTCTATTTTCAATAAAGTTATTTATTGATGTTTATTCAGTAAAGATTGTTATTGAATAAAGTGAATTTTATGATTATTAATCTAAATCCAATAAACTAAGAACACTATGACTATAGTATGATTACTTGAACTATATGTAGAGACATAAGAGTGGATCAAGTTTAAGTATATAGTCAAAATGATCTATAGTACAGGGATAAGGCTGAGTACCTTATCATGGGGATACTATGGATGTGGCCCACTTTTGTATATTTTATAAACAATGTGACCACTAAATTGTACATGCGGAGACATGTGAGTGGGGGTGTCGTAGGCAATGAGTATTGCATAAGATCGGACCATGAAGAAAATCACTCACTTTATAATGTCGTATACTGTTGAGACTGAGTTTTTTTCATTCGATGAACTAGGTAACTCGATCTTAATCCTGAGCTAACCATGAACTTTTATTTATTCGAAATTATCCTTAGATTTGCATGGGTGAGAGTGCCTCGAGTTCGTCGACTCAATAGACTTTCCATTTCAGGGGTAAGACTAAGTGAATGGCTGGGGACATCGGGTGCAAAATGGAATTCGCTCCTACCCACTTTTAGGGATAGTAGAGAGGTAGTTCCCTTAAAGTACTGACTTCAGGTCTTGAACAAGGGGCCCCACTCTCTCATTGGCCTGAAAGGGATTCAGTTTACTAGTTGAACCACAAATCAATTGTTCATTAGAGAATCAGTGGGACATGGGAAACAAGAAGTAACTTTAGGGGTAAAACGGTAAATTGACCCAGCTCTAATTAACAACCTATGAAGGATTGATTTACTAATCATGGTTATATCAAATGGACAAAAATATATCTATAGTGAGGGGAGTGCAACTATTAGGCTATAGTGGAGTGTCCGAATAGTTAACAAATGTTGGTTAACAAGGTTAATGAGTTTAGCCGGTTAATCTCGGATCGTTGGAGCCCATGATCTATAGGTCCATGAGGTTCCTCTGCTAGCTCATATCGTACTAAACCATAGAACAGTATGACGAGTGAATTCGAAGTGTTCGAATTCAAATTAGAGAATATGCGCTAAATATATACGATATATTTAACTGTATTCTTGTTTTATTTACAAATTAAACAAAAAAAGAAAATGAGAGATATTTAGATAAGATTTAAATATAAACCAACATGTGTCCGAATTGATTGGGACAAACTCTCTCTTCACATATACTAAATCCCTTCCAAGTTTAGTCACTCACCGGATAACACAATCTCGTTCTAAGGCCAGAGAATAGTAGGGAAGGCACTAGTGGTGGTTCGAAACCGGTTCGTGAGAAAAAATGAATTTGAACTACAAAAGGTTATTACTCAAACTCCTTGAGTTTTAATGCTTATGAACATGCTAGTTAATTTATTATAATTGATGTACTTAGAGTGCCTAAGATCCAAATTGCTTCCGCATGTGTTATAAGAACACCATCAGCTGGGCCCCAAAGAGAAATGAATTGTGGTTTCCAAATTAGTTGAGGAGGAGAACAAAATATTTCTCTATAAATAGGGTGATCAAAGTACATGTAACTCCTCCCAAAAACCTTGAGAAAAACTCTCACAAACTCTCTCTTTGCATATACCAAATCCCTTCCAAGTTTAGTCACTTACCAGATAACATAATCCCGTTCTAAGGCCGAAGAATAGTAGGGAAGACACTAGTGGTGGTTCGAAACCGATCCTTGAGAAAAAAAGAATTTGAACTATAAAAGGTTATTACTCAAACTCCTTGAGTTTTAATTCTTATGAACATGCTAGCTAATTTATTATAATTGATGTACTTAGAGTGCCTAAGATCCAAATTGCTTCCGCATGTGTTATAACAACACCATTAGCTGGGCCCCGAAGAGAAATGAATTGTGGTTTCAAAATTAGTTGAGGAGGAGAACGAAACATTTTTCTATAAAGGTGTGGAAAACTCGCACACCTAAATTGAGTTGGAGAACGAAACATTTTTTATATAGTTTTGTTGCTTGTTTTTGTATCCGTCATTAGCAACAACATGATGCTATAAATTAGATTGGGCTCCTTGGAACTCTCATCTAAACATAATATATTTTAACTTCCATGCAACAATTTCTACATATATTCCTATAAAATTTTCTATAATAACACCTTATTAGTTATTATAGGGGTAATGTATATATTTAGATAAACAAGGTTAAAAACCTAAGAAGATTTAGATGGTACAACACCAATTTGATTCCACCATATATATGAAACAAAACCAAGTCAATTTGTATAAAAAAAAAATAAAAAAAAAGGTCACCAAATTAAACTCGCGAAAAATGAGGCCTCAAAACATCTTTTGTTTTATCATATTGCTTGCTTTTGAATCAAACATGATAATTAACTCATGTTTTGCACAATCTGATTCTAAATACCAGCGCCCATTGTCTCCATGGGAAGTGGCTATTTTGAATCACATGAAGGATTCCACTCTGTTAGCTCATTGCAAGTCGAAAAACGATGATTTAGGTGAGCATGTGATCGTACCTGGAGGAAAATATTACTGGATGTTTAGTGAAAATGTTTGGCAATCTACACTATTTTGGTGTAATTTTAGTAGCAAACATGGGCAGGCTTCTGGTGAAGTGTTTTGGCCCGACAATGGAGGCTGGCTTCAAGATCGATGTGCAAGTAATACCTGCATATGGGCTGCTAGAGACGATGGCATTTCCTTACGTCTTGGTTCGCTCGATTCATATCAATTAATATACCCTTGGAAATGATTTTACTCAACCTCCATTGAGTTTATTTCAACTCACGATCCAAGCATAATGCTTTATGAATGAAAACTCTTATTAGTTCTTTAAACGTGAATCCAAGCATATTTATTATAAAAAAATAAAACTTAACACACTTGTATTTTGCTTTTTCTTTTTAATTAAATTACAAATTAAGTTCATGGTGTTAAATCACGAACTAGACAAGGGATCCGCCCACGCATCCCCTCTCCCCCAGTGACATGTGTCGCGCATTCAAATGTTGACTTTTTGGGCTCACACGGCATTAACGGCTCGACTCGGCTTCGACGGAAGCTCTGATGGCTCAGAAATGTGTTATTACACATTCTGGAACCACACGAAACCCTTTGAGTTTGCCCTCATCTTTCTAGAACAATGGTCATGTTAATCCTCTGCGTGTTTTCTCATTTTTTGTTTGCTAGACCGAAGGTCTCTGTTACGTCGACGTTTATGTCCAACGAGACAAAATCGTTCGTCATCCATCCTTTTCTCTCGGCATATCGTGTTTCTTTTTCTTACAGACGAGATCTTAGGGTTTATAGATGTGTAGGACTTCAGGTATGGTCGTGGGTTCGTTGGAGGCGAGAGTTCTCTGGCGCTCACGCGTTTCTCAGTGACCACACAAGTTATTATTATTATTATTATAATTATTTTATTATTTTTTTAACCTAACTGGACATTACATGAACACTTCAATTTTTTCTTTCAACTAAATTGAATTTTATGAGCTAGTTTGGGGACCTTATTGACGTACCGATTATAAGCTCCAATGATGTAAAATTAATTAATTGAACTATTTAATTAATCAATTTTCATTCATATAAACGTATAGTTGAATTTTTATGTACTATAGGACAAGTTGTATTCGTTGATATAATCCTTACAAGCTAGTTGATTTTTCATAAGTTGTTCGTAATTACAGCTAGATCAAAAGTTCATTTTACTCCTGTAATTAGATCTTTCATCTCAAGTGCCACTATTCTCTAATGAATAGCTTGTTTATGATCTTGTCATAAATCAAGTTCCTCTTGGACAATTAAGAGGGTGGCCCCATTGTTCAAGTCTTAAAATAAATATTTAAGAGAACAACTCATCTACTTTAAAATTAGTAGTATTTAACAGAACAACTCATCTACTTTCCTTATATGAAAAGAAATAAACTTCATCTCGTGATATCAAGTTCCTAATGTGGTTGTCATATTGAATCGACTACGAAAGTCATTCTTACCTATGCAAATCAAAAGATAATCCCTCGCAGGCATAGGTTATAACTCATTCAGATTAAGATTGAATCGCATATGATTAACATGTGAAATATTAATCTTTTCCATTAACAGATTTATAGAGAGAAATTAAATACTACGAGTTCAGTCTTATGAAAATTCATTGGATATGATACCCATACACACATGTCCCACGTGAACGATTTGGATCAAATCATTTATAACAATTACAAAGTGGGTCGTATCAATAGTGTTTCCAAGACAAGACACCCAACCTAATGCCATATACTATAGACCCTTTAGATTATTACTTGAACATAATCATCTTAGATGTCAACCACATACTATTCAAGATTACATTAATAACTTTGTATTTTCATACCATATATGAAATTACAAATAAAATAATAAAAATTATTATTAAATGTTAAATAATTAATTACGAGGCTTTAAGGAATAAATCCCAAATATTTTGTTGCCTAACCTCTCATTTAAGTTTCTCACTTATTTGTCTTTCTTTTTTTGGCCGGTTACTTAGACAAGAAACTACGTATAACATTAACCTCACTCGATTTATGATCTAAAGCCTCATAATTAATTATTTAATTTTTAATAATATATTTTTATTATTTTAGATGTAATTTAATATTATCCATTATGTGTAACATGCAAGATTATTAATGTAATATTGAAAAATATATGGTTGACATATGAGAGTATCATTGTAACACTAGGTACCAATGAGGTATTTAACACTCGATTTTTTCTTTTAAAGTTGAAATTTCGGGATTTTATTGGGAGTCTTAGAAGTCTAATTTTCAGATAACACAGAAGAAAAATGCTTAGAAATTTCAGAAACTCAAGAAAAATATGAAATAAAATATTAAAAAATTAGAAAAAATCCATTAAAGTCAATCTTATACTAAGGGCCTCTAGTCCGGACGGTGAAAAATGTATACAAAGATGTTGGGCAATGCCATGGTCGATCATGCTAATTGCAATCACGGGACCTATCTCAATCTTATACAAAGGGCCTCCAGTCCAGATGGTAATAAATATATACAAAGATGTTGGGCAATGCCATGGTCGATCATGCTCAATGCAATCACGAGACCTATCTCAATCTTATACTAAGGGCCTCCAATCCAGACGGTAAAAAATGTATACAAAGATGTTGGGCAATGCCATGGTCGGTCATGCTAAATGCAATCACGGGACCTATCTCAATCTTATACTAAGGGCCTCCAGTCCGGACGGTAAAAAATGTATAGAAAGATGTTGGGCAATGCCATGGTCGGTCATGCTAAATGCAATCATGGAACCTATCTCAATCTTATACTAAGGGCCTCTTGTCCGGATGGTAAAAAATGTATACAAAGATGTTGTTGCCCAGGCCTTGTAGTGTGTAAGACTAACGTGATAACCACTACACCACAAAAATCGAATTTTTTTTTATCATAAATTAGTTAATAATTATAAACTTTAAAAAAAAAAAATCTTTAATTAGCTTAATTTAAAAAAAAAAAAAAAACAAAACTCTTAGATCACTTTCCACCCTCATGTACGACCTTTCCCAACTTGATACTTTTAGAGAAGTTAGATATTTGAGTGGTAAAGTTTATTATGTTTATGTTTAAAAATGTTTAAAAAAAAAAAAAAAAATCTAAAAAAAAATTAGTCAGAGACCTTTAGTGTGATAGACTGACATAATAATCAACTGTACCACAATACAACATGATTTACAACCTTTTTTCTATATTATGATATAATGTTATAAAAACGGTAGGAGGAGTAAAAAGAAAGATAAAATTAGAATTTCAAATCCCTATTTTATTTTATTCTAGAACTGATTGAATAGTATTTACATATTTGAAGGTGTTTATTATTATTTTCACCAATACGCCAAGCTCTTTAATCTTAATATTGGCAACTAAAAAGTTGACTACTTACTAATGACAACTATACAATTCGGGAAAATAATGTTTGGACCCTTCCAATAGAAGCAAATTAGATAATGGTTTAAGTTTTAATCGACCATATAGTGGGAATCAAAACGGCTTAAAATGGGTGTTGAAATCATTGAAAGACATTATGGATTTGGGAGTTCTATTTGGAAGAGAGGATAATCGAGAGTTAATAGCATATACTGACATGATTATGTTAGAGATATAGATTATAGGAGAAGTACTTTTAGTTACGTGTATCCACTCAATGATGGAATTGTGTCTTGATCTTAGAAAAAAACATGTAGTTTATTTGTCTACCTTAAGATCCTAGAAAAAAAAACATGTTGGGAAGAGCTTGGTATTTACAGAAAGTAAGAGAGTAAGAGAATTCCGTTGACTATGTATAGCTATTTACCATATATAGTTTTACCGGATATAGCTTTATTATGTATAACCGTTGACCAAGCTATAAATAAGTAGCAGACTCCATAACCTAACAATTCTCCCACTTGGAGACTGATATTCAACCAAGAATATCATTCTCAAACGATCACTGCACCATACCAATTAAGGCTTTGTATAACCTCAATTTTCCAACATCAACACATTTTTTCAACATGTCTGTCGTATTCTTTGCATCATCTATCTTCTCCAAACACATATCACCTTCTTCCACTAACTTGCAAGTGAAATGGTATCGCCTTCTAATGTGTTTTGTCCTTGAATGATAGACTGGATTTTTCACCAACTGTATGGCACTCTAATGTGTTTTGTCCTTGAATCATGCCTAATTCTTCTAGATAATATGTCATTCATATCATCTCCTTTCTAGCTTCAGCTATTGCCACGTACTCAGCCTCAGTAGATGAAAGAGCAACGTATTTCAGAAGCTTGGACATCCAACTCACTGCTATTCCATCTATAGTGTAGATATATCTAGATGTGTTCTTGCTAGAGTCTACGTCTCCACTTAGATCTGCATCCACAAAACCTTGCAGAACTACTTTGTCATTGCCATAACAGAGTGAAGTATTGGATGTACCTCTCAGATATCTCAAAAGCCACTTCACAGCTTCCCGATGTTCTTTCCTTGGATTTGTCATGTACTTGCTAACAACTCCCACTGCATGTGTTATATCAGGTCTAATGTAGACCATAACATACATCAAACTCCCAACTGTAGAAGCATTTGGAACTGATGCCATGTGCTCACGTTCCTTAACTGTCTTGGGAGATTGCCTCTTTGACAATTTAATATGATTTGTCAAGAGGGTAGTTCTGGGTTTAGCATCATTCATCTTGAGTTTGGACACCACCTTCTCAATGTACTGCTCTTGGGATAGATTTAATGTGCCAGCAAATCTATCTCGAGAAATCCTCATCCCAAGAATCTGCTTCACTGCACCCAAATCTTTCATCTTAAATAATGAAGATAGGCTTGCATTCAGGTGGTTTGTCTCCCTCATACTTAATCCAGCAATCAGTATATCATCCACATACAGGAGTAGAAACACATAAGAATTAGTGTATTTCGTGAGGTAACAACACTAATCCTTTTCACTCTTGTGGAAACCACTCTTGCACATGAAGGAGTCAAACTTCTTGTACCATTGTCTCGGTTAGGGGTGTACATGGTCCGGGTTGGGTTGGGTTGAGAGATTTTTTTGACCCAACCCAAAAGTTCGGGTTGGTTGGATTGGTAACCCAACCCAACCCTCTATTTTCGGGTTGGGTTGTTAATTTTTTTTTTAAGTTTTATTTATCCACTGTTTATAATTATTCGGATACAATCTTATATAAAATATATTAAAAATTTACAAACAAATACAAATCAATCAATAATTATTCAAAAAAAAAAAAATCAAATTCAATAAAAAATAACGAGCGAAAATTGTAATATATTAACATAGTTCGAGTGAAAATTGTGACATATTAACATAGTTCAACATGTCACAAAACTAAAGAATAGTAAGTACCGATATTTCTTGAAAATGAGTTAAAATAGAAAAAATATAAGGATACATCATGAAATTAAATAAACAATAAAAATGATTAGTTTAAAGATATTGTATATAACAAAAAAAAAAAAAAAAACATATAAAAATATTTTAGTTGAAATATGTTTACTTCTACCTAATTTGATAAAGATAGAGATAAATTGTGATGTAATAATGTTACCACAAATAGAAAATAAATACATAGAATTTAGAATTACTCGTTTATCTTTAAATATATTTAAATTAAAATTTAGAAATATAATAACATTGTAACAAATAGGAAATAAATATATTAGAACATAATTGGTAAACATTCAACTAGCAGGTATAAAATTATTGGTTTATGTTTAAATATATTTAAATTAAAATTTAGAAGTACTTATCTATATATAACATAACTTATGAAAAAAAAAAACTAAAATTTAGAATTACTTGTTTATATATAACATAACTTATGAAAAAAAAAACTAAAATTTAGAATTACTTGTCTATATATGACATAATTTATGAAAAAAAAAAACATGAATTTACCCAAAATTTAGAATTACTTCTCTATATACTATATATAACATTAATTTATTTAAAAAAAACATGAATTTGCCCAAAATTTAGAATTACTTTGGCAAACCTATTATAAATAAAAAAATTTAATATATTTTATATATTTGAATTTGGCTCGGGTCAATCCGAGAGTTTTACCCACGAACCCGTAACCAAACCGATTCAGTTCGGGTTCAAAAAAATGAACCCAACCCTACCCGAAATACTTCATGTTTTCTCTTTGATTTTTCTCTCTTTTTTCACTAACTCTTGTTTTTCTTTTAACTCTTTTTCCTCTAACTCTTGTTTTTCTTTTAACTCTTTTTCCTCAAACTCTTTTTTTCTTTCCTCCCACTTTAATTGATTAGCAAATACATTTGTAGAACTCAAAGGTACAAAAGTAGTTTTTCTACCATCTTTGACAAAAGAATACCTATTCAAATAGGCATCATACATAACCCTCCTGTCAAATTGCCATGGTCGGCCAAGCAATATGTCTCCAGCATGCATTGGTAACACATCACAAACAACTTCATCTTTATATTTTCCCAAAGTAAAAGATATTAAAGCTTGGGAAAATACCATCATTGTTCCACTATCATTGAGCCATTGGAGCTTGTAAGGTTTAGGATGATCTTGAGTTGGAATTTGCAACCTTTTGATCAACATGGTACTTACAACATTGGTGCAACTTCCACTATCAATGACAAGATTACAAGTAGTCCCCTTGACTAAACACTGCGTGTAGAACAGGTTGTCTCTTTGATCATCAACATCATTCTCCGTAACTTGAGTTTTAACAAGTCTTCTTGTAATAAGTGCCAAATGAATACCACCTTCCAGTTTCTCCTCATTCGTTTGGACTTCTGAAACTAGATCATTGATCTCCCCTCCATTTTCCTCGTCTTGGTTCATGATTGTACAAATAGTAGTGAAATATGTTTAGGACCTCAGACACTCAACTCACTGATTTTACACTCAGGGATACTTGTGTTTATACACACAAAGGTAGGCTGTTTGGGAAAGTGACTAAATTATGATCAAGGTAGGCTAATACATGGGTAAAGCAATTCTGATAGTAACAAGCTATTCAAGGCAATCAAAATAAGTTAATTATGAAATAACAACAAATAAAACAAGAAGTGAACAAACAAATAGGAGACACAGATATCTTGGGATAGAATTGCACACTGAAAAATAAAAAAAAATTCAAAAAGGAAAGGACGTGAAGATTTTAAGAACGATCTAACTCTCTTTTTACAGAATTCGGGAAATTTAGAAGTTATCTTCAAGCGTAGATTATGGAGAAAAAAAAATATCAAACACAACGGTTCTAGATTTAGATGGATTAAGAAAAAGATGTGAATCGAAGTTTATTTGATCTTCAAATAAACATGCAAATGATCTAAAAAAAATTATAAAGATCGTTTATAATCACAATCGTAAGAACAAATATGATACGATTTTTTTTTCAAGATCTAAACGTGATATTTAGGAAGAAAATGAGAACAAAGTGAAAAGTTGATGAATAATGGTGGAAATGACAGCAAGAAAATAAATGGGCAAATTCAAAGAAAAGATAAACAATAGCAGAAATGAAAGATAAAATCAATTCTAGAGTCGGCCACGAAGATGTAAACCTAGGCTCTGATACCAAATTGATAACGCAACCCTAATCCTCAGCCCAATGATCGAATATTTTGTTGAAGCAAGAACCTTTGAATCAAAGTAATTAACACCTCTTTATACGAAATTTGGATCAACCAAGAGATAAGGGTAGAATTAGATTACCTCTTACGATCGAAGATCTAAAAGCAAGATTTGGAAATCTTGTTCTAAATTGAGTCACTCCACAATCTAACTTGATCAAGGCTTGATTGAATGGCTCGGGTGCAATTCTACCACAAGAATTGCTTGAAACTTAGAAATGGCAAATATGATGCTCGAATTTCTAAAGGAAACGTCTCAATTTGAGATCTGAATTACATTCATCCACGAATCTACCTTTTACATAACATATTGTGGGTATTTATAGTCTCCCGACAAAAGACGTTTGTGGACGAGATTTATTCGAGACATTTGTGGACGGGATTTATTCCCGATCCCCTTTAATCTCTACAAAGAATAAGTCAAATTGACCATTTGACTTTTACATAATTTATGAATTTAAACATAATTTTTTTTGATAAATGTTGATGTGCTTGAGTGGCTAATGCGATAGGTTTGAAATTAATTGAGCTCTCCACGCGTAAGTTTGAATTCTGTTGTTGACATAATTTTTTTGAACCTTCATGACATTTTTTTGAATCTTCTTAATCTTCATGACATTTTTTTGAATCTTCTTGGCAATAGGTTCATTTGGAACACCGTGATTCTTATCACATCTTCACTAATCGTGGTGAATTTCGCCTAGCTCTAATACCAGTTTAGGATCGCACAACAACGCACACACTCGATCTAGATGAACACAAAGAATAGGATAGAGAAAATGCAAGGAGAACTCTGGCTCAAGGATGACTTCAAGTATGTACATTAAGAGAATACATAAAGTACATTTTTAAAGCTCTGCCTGAGGGATATATATATAGTTCAGTTTACTATATATAGCTTTACCAGATATAGCTTTACTATGTCTTGTTCAGTTTACTATATATAGCTTTACCAGATATAGCTTTACTATGTATAACCGTTGACCAAGCTCTAAATAAGTAGCAAGCTCCATAACCTAATACTTTCCTCTCCCGTATTCGGGTAGCTCTCTCATTTATGAAGATTTTCCAACATGAATATAATAAAATTCAGCACTCAAACAGACCATTTATTTTTAATCTTATTCTTTTCAAATTCAATATTTTTATAGAAATTGGATATTTGAGAATATTAATACTTTTGAACGTTCGTGAGTATTTTTAAAATAATATTAACAATTACGTCCATATACTTAAGAATACTTTTAAACTTTTGTTAAAAATAATTAAGGGTATTAATGAAATTTAGAAAGTTTAGAAGGATATTTTTGAAATTTTTGAGTATTTTTGGAATTTATCATTTAATGACATATAAAAAATTTGTCTGTGCAAAGGGAATAATTTTATGGAGAAACAAAATTTCCTATAAATGTTTAGCATCATAGCCAATGAAAACATGGCGGGCGACCCAATGTAACTTATGGTAATGTCTTCTTTGAAGAGATACTTTTGTCGAGTAGTCAACAAAGATATCATAGGAACACATGGTGGCAACCCAATGTAACTCGTGGTAATGTATTCTTTGAGTCAACAAAGAAGACATAGGAACACATGGGAGCGAGATGTCATGACGCAATATCTACCACTCAAAAGTGTGCATAGATATGAAAATATTATTACTCAACGAAAGAATACAAATTTAAGAATGAGAAAAAGAATTGGGATCGAATTTTCAATCTTCATTGATATTCACAACCTTTAAATAGGATACAAGATACTAAATAATATTTACAAAGAAAATATAAACTAACTAAATCTTGATAATAAAATAAAATATACTACTATTCAAATTCAACTGATTACGAATATCTAATATATATTTCCTAACTAATATATTTTTCAAGATTACGAATATCATATATTCCATAACTAATTCAAACTAAAATAAGTTGCACTAAATTTTGACAGCCTCCCTTAGTGCAAGCTTATTTTTCAATAACTCCGAGAGCCTTTACGAAAAACTTCAAATTTCACTTTGGCAAGTGTCTTAGTCAATATGTCTGCAACTTGCTCATTAGTATGTATTTCCTGCAATTCAACATCCTGCGTTAACACTTTATCTCGAACAAAATAATCTACGAAGAATTTCTTCCAGCTAGGCTTGCGTATGGACTTCTTAGGCATGCCACCACCTGAATAAGACATTGACACATCATGTTCAATGATTTCCTTCTTAATAAGTTCCACATCACAGCGATTCAATCGGGTAATCTTCTGAAAAGATCTAATTTTGAGAGCATTTGACAGTTCCGGTCTCAAAACAGTCTTCTCTCCAATGGTCTTAAACTTTGAGGCTTCAACAACTATAAAAGCTCCTTCACCATTTGAGTCCACGTAAAGTCCACTCAAAATATACAAAGCATCTACATGGCCAAGCTTCAAGTCGATTGCCTTCTGAAACACCTCAATTGCTCGCTCATCTTCCCTCATTGCATGCAAAGCGGATGCCAAATCACAGTGAGCATCAACATAATCTGGTTTCATAAATATGACCTCTTCCAAGGCCTTAACGGCAGGATCCAAATTACTGATATGACCCTCTAATGATTGAATCTGAGCTTTTGATTGCTCCAATTCTAATGACAAAGAGTAATAATTCATCTCAACTTGTGCAGACTTAGCATACTCCATACTCCAGTGAATTACATCACTGGCAGACTGCAAAAGCTCTTGATCTTCTGATCCTTTTTTACCACACAATATATTTGCAGGAGCTTTATATCCTTGGTCAAGGTCCAAGTTATCCTAAAAAATGTCGTCGCCAAAAGATTTGTTATTAACAATATTCTGGCTTCTTGTCGCCCTCTCAAAATCTTTAGCCACACTAAACTTATTATCCATTGAACCATCCTCCCCTTCTTCACTTAAATTTGCCTGAACTACGAAATCCTCCTTCAAGTCCTCAACATCAAAGCCAAATTGTGATAAATCATCATCATCAAGCAGTACAGCTATTTCTGGGTCAGGCTGGGGCGGAGCATCAGTAGCCGAATCCTGCGAATTGGTAGTTTGATCTAAATTCTCCAAGATGAGAAAATCGTCAGCCTCAGAGGGGAGGTAAAGATCGTCAAGATCGTCAAACGTTAGCTCGACAACTTCATTTTCGTCGAATCTCAAATCTAAGGCTATGGAGTAAACAGAAGGGTCATCAGGGGCAACAGAATTGGCATCGGAGAAAAAGAGAGAGTCCAGATGCGAAATTTGGAGAGAATCAAACTCAGAAGCGTAAGTAGTGGAATTAGAATTTTGATCACCTGTAGAGACATCATCTTGATATACGGCTGAAGTCACGTTTGTTGGCTGGTCAAGAACCTCAGTGGTTAAGCAATATTCCCAAATTGGATCTGGAGAACTTTTATTTTCATGTACCGCATTTGCTTCTGATTCCTGCATCTTGACTCGGCAATTTGGTTTAATATGGTCTGGCTTTCCGCAATGATCACACACCACTTTCGCCTGACAATCTCGTTTAAAGTGGCCTGGTTTTCCACACCTGTAACAAGCTTTAAATGGCTTCTTTGATGACTCCTCACTCCTGAATTGATTCCCATTGCTTGATGAAGGCTTTGAGTAAAAATTCTGTCTCCTTTGATCTTTGACATACAACACACCTTCTAACTTTGGGGAAAATTCGTTGCTGCTAGTCATTTGCTTAATCAATGCTTCCTGATTGGAAAGAAGATTCTCCAGTTCAATAACTGTAGGCGGATTTGCCCACCCTTGTATTGAGGAAACAAAGGGCATAAACTCTTTTCGTAATCCACGAATAAGATAACGCCGTAATCGAGCCTCACTCACTGGCTCCTCAGCATCTAATTCTGAAATTTCAGAACACAGATTTTTCACTTTCAAAAAATATTCTTCAACCGAAAAATTACCTTGAGTTACCATAGCTAGTTCATTCTCTAGAAATTGCAGTCGAGCGGTATTTTTCTTAGTGAACAACTTTTGAAGTGTATCCCATACTTGCTTTGGTGACTTTAAATCACGAACATGATCAATATACTCCTTGCTAATCAAAGTCCGCAAGGTAAACAAGGCTTTTTCGCACTTGATCTCCGTTGTTGACGTAATTTTGCATTCTGTGGAGTATTGGCTGGAATTTCTGTGTCATCACCTTCAATTAAATCCCACAAATCTTGCCCTTGTAGATAAGCTTCCATGCATAACTTCCAATAACTATAATTATTGCCAACTAGCTTTTCCATAGCTATACCCATAGAAGCACTCCCACTATACATCTCGTTGAGTAATAATATTAAACCGTACCAACTTGGCTCTGATACCAACTGACGCAATATCTACCACTCAAAAGTGTGCATAGATATGAAAATATTATTACTCAACGAAAGAATACAGATTTAAGAATGAGAAAAAGAATTGGGATCGAATGTTCAATCTTCATTAATATTCACAACCTTTAAATAGGATACAAGATACTAAATAATATTTACAAAGAAAATATAGACTAACTAAATCTTGATAATAAAATAAAATATACTACTATTCAAATTCAACTGATTACGAATATCTAATATATATTTCCTCACAATATATTTTTCAAGATTACGAATATCATATATTTCATAACTAATTCAAACTAAAATAAGTTGCACTAAATTCTGACATGTCATAGTTCACATGTAGCGATCCAATGTAATGTGCTAGACTGACATGATAATTCACGACCTTCAATATACTAATTGACATGATAACCAACTACACCATGAAACCAGATTTTTATAAGTTTTGTTCTATATTATGGGTCATTCTCGTATTGTATTTGGTTGAGATTGGCTCATTTAATACTTGACCTATGACCTAGAAGTCATAGCACACGTCTTTAAACTAATAATGCACAACATTAAAGTGAGGATTATATGTTCTCCAAATGAAGGCCTAAGTATTATGTTGACTACATAGTGGGAGTCGAACCCACAACCTTCTAATCCGAAGTTAGAAGCGTGCTAATCCACTGCGCTATGCAGTCATTTTTTTAAAGTGTTCCGACATAAGTTATTTCGAGTTCGTTCTCACTTGTGTCGAATGGGTCAAAAATATAATGATAAGTCATTTATGTCGAGCGGTAGGAATTAAGTTGGACTGCGGGTTGTTGGATTGCTTCTCGAGCATGCAGGTTAGATGTGGTCTAGGTCGTCAATTTGGGTTAGTTGCGGCGCCACGTGTCAGCGCTCAGAGTAAGTCACACTTTTCCACTGCGTGCCTAACTCATGTCCCTCCCGTTGCTAGACACGTTTCTCCTCTTTCTAGTCGCCATGTGTTCGTTGTCGATTGCCTCAAACCCATTTTTTTTAGATTCCGATCAAAATGGCATATCAACCTTTATTTTTATTTTTCCTATCTTCCAATTCGTAACTTGAAATAACTGAATTCCTTTAAGGAAATTCAAGACCTCAAGTCCACCTATCCACATATATTTTTCTTCCATTTTTTCGTTTCTCATAATGCCTAGTAAATGAGTTCAAAAGTCAGAAAAACTAAGTTTCTTCTCGAAGTTTGACGATTCTTGGTTTCAATTTCCGACACGATTTTTGGCTGAGTTTCCTCCCAAAACATGCAAGAATTTTGACCTAAAGTACTGTAGTTGAGTATTATTTCCTAAACTATTATAAAAAACGCATGGATCTAGCGCAAAATCTTGAAGCAAAAGAGGTCACGAACTTACCTCGCATTCTTGCCCATTTCTTGACGAAAACGAACAATCCAAAAACAAAAACATTAACTCTTAGATCAACAATACTTCGATGTTCGGATTTGAGCGTTGTACCCTCCTTTCTCTTCTTTTTTTTTTTTAAAAAAACAACTTTTAACTCTTCGCCTTTTCTCTTTTTCTCTCTCTCTTTTTTTTTTCTTTTCATTTACTTGCAGGTCTGTCCAGATCCCCTCGAGGTGGTGTGTGGGGGCAAAATTATCTTTTTATCCCGTTGACTTTGATACGAATTTTCCATTAAATCACCATTTTTTACAATTTTCCTAAGCTCCTTAAGGTGTCCCGAACATTTTTACTTCTACACCGGTTTGAAAATCATGCTCTAAGACTTCCAATAAAATCTAGGAACCCGTAAAAGTTAGGAGGAAGCTTGTCATAAAGAAGGGTGAGTTTGTACCTGTTGGGGTCGAGGTGTTACAAATTTCCCCTCCTTAGGAACTTTCGTCAACAAAAGGTTGCTATTCCTAAACAAGTTCGAGGTAAGACTTCCTAATGTCATCCTCACATTCCCAAGTAGGTTCGCTATCTAGATGGTTACCCCACAAGACTTTGACAAGGGGAATCTTCTTGTTTCGCAATCGCTTGACATCTCAAGCTAAAATTTTGATTAGGGCCTTGTAGTCTGATAGATCCTCTTGAAGCAGGAGCATTTCGTACTCAATGATGTGGGTGGGATCTGGTGTGTAGTTCCTTAACATGGATACATGGAAAATGTTGTGAACGGCAGCAAGAGTGGGTGGCAACTAACCTGTATGCCATAACATCAATCTTCTCAAGGATCTCAAAGGGACCTATGAACTTGGAGCTAAGCTTACCCATATTCCCAAATCTTAACACCCCTCTCATGGGTACTACTTTGAGAAGAACATGTTCGCCTACCGCAAACTCGACATCCTTTCTTCGAATGCTTGCGTAACTCTTTTGTCTGCTTTGTGCAGTAAGTATCCTTGATTTTAGTTTTTGGACTACCGCGTTGGTGACCTGAACCAATTTCGGCCCCATAAGTTGTTGAGTTCCAACCTCTTCCCAGAACACTGGTGTTCCACACCTCCTCCCATACAGGGTCTCAAACAGAGTCATCTGAATCGTTGCATGATAACTGTTGTTATAAGCAAACTTTATGAGAGGTAGGTGTTCATCCAAACAACCAACGAAAAACATCACACACGTAGGTGTTCATCCAAACAACCAACGAAAAACATCACACACGCCCAGAACATGTCCTCTAATACTTGATTCAACCTCTCTGCCTGTCCATCTGTCTAAGGATGGAAGGTTGTACTAATACGAAGTTGGGCACAGGTATGATAAAGAATCAGCTACCACATTATCTTTGCCAAGATGATAAAAAATCTCAACATCGTAATCTTTCACTAGCTCGAGCCACCTCCTTTGTCTCGTATTCAACTACTTATGGGTGTACAAATATTTAAAGCTCTTGTGATCTTTGTACATTTGGATTCTCTCTCCATAAAGACAATGTTGTCATGCCTTCAGTGTGAACACCACGGCAGCTAACTTTAAGTCATAAGTAGGATAATCCTGCTCGTAGTCCTTCAACTGTCTAGAGTCGTACGCAATTACTTTCCCATTCTTCATAAGCACACAACCCAAACCCTTCATTGAGATGTCACTATACACAACAAGGTTGCCTGATTCATGGGGCACTATGAGGACTAGTGTAGTCGCCAACCTCCTTTTGAACTCTTGAAAGCTCTCCTCACAAGCTGGAGTCCATACAAAGGGCTTCCCCTTTTTGGTCAACTGACCCTTTGATCACTTTCCTCTTCAATATTCTCGGTAACTCTGTCATTTATGAAGACTTTCCTCTTCTTTCTTTTCGAATCCAATATTTTTATAGAAATTGGATATTATTGGATATTTGAGAATATTAATACTATAACCCATGGTCATGTCTCACTTTCCATTAAACTTTCAAATATTTCATTAATACTCAGTTTTTCTTTTATAAAAATAACCCTTAAAAAATACTCTTAAATATGTTTTAAAATAATTAAAAATAAATACCCTTTGATCACTTTCCTCTTCAATATTCTCGGTAACTCTCTCATTTATGAAGACTTTCCTCTTCTTTCTTTTCGAATTCAATATTTTTATAGAAATTGGATATTATTGGATACTTGAGAATATTAATACTATAATCAAATGAATGCCTAAATTTTAGGTTGACTACAATGGGAGTCAAATCCATGACCTTCTGATCCGAAGTCAGCGCGCTAATCCACTGCATTATGCAGTCATTTTTGAAAGTATTCCGACATAAGTTATTTCGAATCCGTTCTCATTTGTGTCAAACGGGTCAAAAATATAATAATAATTCATTTATGTCGAGCGGTAGGTATCAGGTTGGACTGCGGGTCGTCGGATTGCTTCTCGGGCATGCGGGTCAGATGTGGTCAGGGTCGTTGATTTGGGTTAGTCGCGGCGCCGCGTGTCAGCGCTCAGAGTAAGCAAAGTTTTTCCACTACCTGCGTAACACATGTCCCTCCAGTTGCTAGATGCGTTTCTCCTCTTTCTAGTCCTCGTGTGTTCGTCGCCAATTGCCTGAAACCCATTTTTTTTAGATTCCGGTCAAAATGGCATATCAATCTTTATTTTTTTTTCTATCTTCCAATTCGTAACTTGAATTAACTCGATTCCTACCAGGAAGTTCAAGACCTCAAGTCCACCTATATAGATATATTTTTCTTGCATTTTTTCGGTACTCACAATGCGTAATAAATGAGTTCAAAAATCAGAAAAACCAAGTTTCTTGCCGAAGTTTGAGATTCTTGGTTTCAATTTCCGACACGATTTTGGGCTAAGTTTCCTCCCAAAACATGCAAGAATCCTCACTTAAAATACTATAGTTGAGTATTATTTCCTAAACTATTAAAAAAAACGCATGGATCTAGGGCAAAATCTTGAAGCAAAAGAGGTCACGAACTTACCTCGCGTTCTTGCCTATTTCTTGACGAAATCAAACGATCCAAAAACAAAAACATTAACTCTTAGATCAACAATACTTCGACGTTCGGATTTGAGCATTGTACCCTCCTTTCTCTTCTTCTTTTTCTTTAAAACTTTAACTCTTCGCCTTTTCTCTCCTTTTTTTTTCTTTTCTTTTCATTTACTTGCAATCCCCTCAAGATGGTGTGTGGGGCGAAATTACCTTTTTATCTCGAGTTGACTTCGATCCGAATTTTCCATAAAATCACCATTTTTTAAAATTTTCCTAAGCTCCTTAAGGTGTCTCGAACATTTTTACTTCTACACCGGTTTGAAAAATACGCTCTAAGGCTTCCAATAAAATCTAGGAACCCGTAAAAGTTAGGAGGAAGCTTGTCATAAAGAAGGGTGAGTTTGTACTTGTTGGGATTGAGGTGTTACAACTTTCCCCTCCTTAGGAACTTTCGTCAACAAAAGTTGGTTATTCGTGAACAAGTTCGGGGTAAGACTTCCTAACGTCATCCTCACATTCCCAAGTAGCTTCGCTACCCAGATGGTTACCCCTCAAATATCTCAGAAGCCACTTCACAACTTCCCAATGTTCTTTCCCTTGATTTCCCATGTACTTGCTAACAACTCCCACTGCATGTGTTAGATCAAGTATAGTGCAGACCATAGCATACATCAAGCTCCCAACTGCAGAAGCATACTAAATTGATGTCATGTGCTCACGTTTCTCAACTGTCTTGGGAGATTGCCCCTTTGACAATTTAATATGATTTGCCAAGAGGATAGTCCTAGGTTTAGCATCATTCATCTTGAATTTGGACAACACCCTCTCAATGTACTGCTCTTGGGATAGATTTAATGTGCCAGCAGATCTATCTCGAGAAATTCTCATCCAAGAATCTGCTTCGCTGCACCCAAATCTTTCATCTCAAATACTGAAGATAGGCTTGCCTTCAGGTGGTTTATATCCCTTATACTTGATCCAGCAATTCGTATATCATCCACATACACAAGTAGAAACACATAAGAATCAGTGTATTTCTTGAGGTAACAACACTAATCCTTTTCACTCCTGTGGAAACCACTCTTGCACATGAAGGAGTCAAACTTCTTGTACCATTGTCTCGGTGCTTGTTTTAGTCCATACAAGCTCTTATTGAGCTTACACACCATGTGCTCCTTGTCTGGAGCTACAAACCCTTCTGGTTGTTGCATATAGATCTCCTCATCTAGATCTCCATGCAAAAGCGTCATTTTTACATCTATTTGCTCAAGGTGCAAATTCTCCGACGCAACAATACTCAGCAGAATTTTGATAGTAGTTAATTTCACAACAGGAGAAAAGATCTCAGCATAATCAATACCTTTTCTTTGTAAATATCCTTTAACTACTAACCAAGCCTTAAACCTCCTTCTGCCATCTGGTTCAGCCTTGATTCTGAACACCCATTTATTCAATAGAGCTCTCTTTCTTGTAGGTAACTCAGTCAGCACCCACGTATTATTCTTTTCAAGTGAGCTCATCTCATCATCCATGGCTTGCTCCCACTTGGTTGAATCTTCCACTTGTAGGGACTCATCAAAGGACTCTGGTTCTTCTTCGTCAGTCAACAACAGATAATGTAATGAGGGTGAATATCTATCTGGTGCTCTGATAGTTCTGGATGATCTCCTCAACATCTGCTCAGGTGTAACTTGCTCCACGTCTGGTTCATCAGCAACAGGATCATGAATTCCTTGAGCTTCTGCTGTAACATCACTGGGTGAGTTTTCTTGCCACTCAAGCTCAACTCCCACTTGCTTCGTAGTCTTAAAGTTTATATTCTCTTTGTCCTTGTATAGGACATTTTCATCAAAGGTCACATCACAATGTCTTGAGATTTTCCTATTCTTGTCATCCCAAAACCTGTACCCGAACATGTCAGAGCCATAACCTATAAAGTAGCACTTCACAGCTTTAGCATCAAGCTTGTCTCTCTTCTCTGGATCAACAGTACAACAAAAAATTCTCAAGTGAGAGTACTTGAATTCTTTTCCTGTCCATACTTCTAGCAATTTGAACTTCAAGGGTACTCACGGCCCTCTATTAATCAAATATGCTGCTGTGTTCACAGCATCAGCCCAGAATATCTTTAGTAGTCCAGAATGAATCCTCATGTTTCTTGCTCGCTCATTCAATCTGTTCATCATTTCTGCAATACCATTTTGTCTTGCCTTACCGGGAATTGTTCTTATTAATCTAATTCCCTTAACTGCACAAAATGTTTTAAACTCTGATTTGTTGTACTCTCCTTCATTGTTAGACCGAAGACATTTCATCTTCAAGCCAGTCTGATTTTCAACTTCAGTTTTCCACTTCGAAAGTGGCAAACACATCTGACTTGTGTTTCAGAAAGTAAACCCATACCTTCCTACTGAAATCATCGATGAAGGTGACGTAGTACCTTGATCCACCAAGTGATGAAACTGAAGATGGTCCCAGACGTCTCTATGGACAATTTCCAACCACACTTTCTTTGGTTCTCTGACAGCCTTTGTGAAACTAACTCGTTTCTGTTTGTCCATAACACAGCTCTCAGAAAGACCCATATCAACAGGCTTTAAGCCTTCTAAAGCTTCTTTTGCAGTCAGCATCTTCCACTCATGTGTCCCAGTCGATTGTGCCATAGACTTGAATTGGAAGCACTCTCAGCAGCAGCCATATTTATACACTCTCTAGTAGTGTATAGGGTTCTGGATTTTGTGCCAAATGCAACAACCATGCCACCTATCACAATCTTCCACAAACTCTTTCCAAACTCTACGACATAGCCTGTGCTATCCAACTGACCAATAGAGATCAGGTTCTTCTTAAGACCAGGAATGTATCTGACAACTTATATGATTTCCTGTTGGAGTTTGTATGGAGACATCTCCCTTCCCTTCAATCTCCAAGGTTTTGTTGTCGGCAATATACACCTTCCCGAAATTTCTTGATTTGAAATTTCGAAACAATTTCTTACTTGGAGATGAATGGAACGATGCACCTGGATCCAAAATCCAGGATTCAGCTAGGCTGTCCATACTAAGGATTAAAACGTCCTCAGTATATTTTATTGTATATATAGAATCATCATCATCTTCAGACTTAAGATTCTGCTTCTTCAGTTTTGTGCAATCTGTCTGAAAATGTTCTTTTCCTCCACAACTTCAACACGTTACGTTGGGTTTGTTTAGAGATTTTCTCCGGTTCTTAGATTTTGATTGCCCGTGTTTGTTTGAGCTCTTTGATTTACTTCTTCCCCTTCGATCAACACTGATAGCATTGTCTGATGAATCTCCAATTTTCCGTTTGTGAATACTTTCACTGAGAACTACATCTTGAATTTCATCAAACTTCAATTTATTAGACCCTCGGTAGCTGCTGATTGCAGCAAACACAGTATCCCATGACTCGAGTAAAGATGACATCAAAATCAACGCTTTAATTTCATCTTTGAAATTAATTTCTACCGAACTCAGTTGACTTACGATCATATTGAATTCATTTATATGATCAGCAACAAATCCACCTTCAAACATCTGTAGATTGAACAATCTTCGCATCAAATACACCTTGTTCATAGCCGACGATTTTGCGTACATATTCAACAGCGCCTTCAACAGATCTGACGTTATCTTCTCCTTGATGATGTTGAACGGCACGTTTCTAGATAGCATCAACCGGATCAACCCTAAAGCTTGTCAATCCTTGAGCTCCCACTGTTCCGTGGTCATGGTATCCAGCTTTACCCCCAATAGGGGTTCGTGAAGATCTTTCTGGTACAGAGAATCTTCAATCTGCTTCTTCCAGAAACCGAAATCGGATCCATCGAACTTCTCAATTCCAATCTTTCAACTTTCCATCTTTACTGATCGTGGTGAATTTCGCCTAGCTCTGATACCAGTTGTTAGGATCGCACAACAACACACACACTCGATCTAGAGGAACACAAAGAACAGGATAGAGAAATGCAAGGAGAACTCTAGCTCAAGGATTTATATTGATGACTTCAAGTATGTACAGTACGAGAATACAGAGAATACAGAAAGTACATTTCCAAAGCTCTACCTAAGGGGATATATATATGGTTTAGTTTACTATATATAGCTTTACCGGATATAGCTTTACTATGTATAACCGTTGACCAAGCTATAAATAAGTGGTAGGCTCCTCACTTCGAGCAAAGCTTACCCATTTTCCCAAACCTCAATACCCCTCTCATGGGTACTACTTTTAGAAGAACATGTTCGCCCACCGCAAACTCAAGATCCTTTCTTCGAGTGCTTGCATAACTCTTTTGTCTGCTTTGTGCAATAAGTATCCTTGATTTTAGTTTTTGGACTGCCGCGTAGGTGACCTGAACCAATTTTGGCCCCATAAGTTGTTGAGTTCCAACCTCTTCCTAGAACACTGGTGTTCCACTCCTCCTCCCATACAGGGTCTCAAACAGAGCCATCTGAATCGTTACATGATAAGTGTTGCTATAAGCAAACTCCATGAGAGGTAGGTGTTCATCAAAACAACCAACGAAAAACATCACACATGCCCTGAGCATGTCCTCTAATACTTGATTCAACCTCTCTATCTGTCCATCTGTCTGAGGGTGGAAGGTTGTATTGAAACGAAGATGGGTACTAGGATGATAAAGAATCAGCTACCACATTATCTTTTCCAGATGATAAAAAATCTCAACATCGTAATCTTTCACTAGCCCGAGCCACCTCATTTGTCTCGTATTCAACTCCTTATGGGTGAACAAATGCTTAAGGCTCTTGTGATCTTTGTACACTTGGATTCTCTCTCCATAAAGAGAATGTCGTCATGCCTTCAGTGTGAACACCACGACAGCTAACTTCAAGTCATAGGTAGGATAATCCTGCTGGTAGTCCTTCAATTGTCTAGAGTCGTACGCAATTACTTTCCCATTCTTCATAAGCACACAACCCAAACCTTTCATTGAGATGTCACTATACACAACAAGGTTGCCTGATTCAGGGGACACTATGGGTACTAGTGCAGTCGCCAACCTTCTTTTTAACTCTTGAAAGCTCTTCTCACAAGCTGGAGTCCACACAAAGGGCTTCCCCTTTATGGTCAACTGAGTCATCGCTGCCAATATTTTCGAGAAGTCTTGGACAAAATTCCTGTAGCAGACAGTCAAACCTAAAAAACTTCTTACCTCCGTCACTGTTGTCAACTTAGGCCATCTCATGATAGTTTCAATCTTTGCTTGGTCCACATTAATTCCCCTTGTTTAGACCACATGACCCAATAATGCTACTTCCAATAGTCATAACTCACACTTAGAAAACTTGGCATACAACTAGTGAGTTCTCAACACAGTCAGAACCATTCGCAAGTGATCTTCATGCTCTGGTTCAGTTCTGGAATATAACAATATATCATTGATGAACACGATCACAAAGTTACAAAGTAATCCTTGAACACCATATTTATAACCTCGATAGAAACTGCGGGGGCATTGGTGAGGCCAAAGGACATAACTGTGAACTCGTAATGTCCCTAGCAACTTCTGAAGATTGTCTTAGGGATGTCCTCTTCTCTAATTCTCAATTAATTGTACCCCAACCTCATATCTATCTTGTTGAACACAAACACCTCTTGCAGCTGATCAAAAAAGTCATCTATTATCGAAAGAAAAAATGAGTGCCAGCGAGGACGCTGGTCCCCGAAGGGGAGTGGATTGTGAAATCCCACATCGATTGGGGAGAAGAGCGAAGCATTCTTTATAAGGGCATGGAAATCTCTCCCTAGCACACACGTTTTTAAAACCTTTAGGGGAAGCCTTTAAGGCAAACCCCAAAGAAGACAATACCTACTAACGGTAGGCTTGGGTAGTTACATATGTTATCAGAGCTAGACATCTATAGATGTGCCAGCAAGGAGGCTGACCCTCAAAGGGCATAGAAACGAGGCGGTGTGCAAGCGAGGAGACTGAACCACGAAGTGGATGGACACACGGTGGTGTGCCAGCAAGGATGTTGGACCCCGAAGGAGGGTGGATTGAATGTTGCACATCGATTGGAGAAGGAAAAGAGTGCCAGCGAGGACGCTGGTGTTGGGTTTTATGTCCTAAAACTCATAGTTTGTAAACAAAAACATATTCTATTTTCAATAAAGTTATTATTGATGTTTATTCAGTAGAGATTGTTATTGAATAAAGTTAATTTTATGATTATTAATCTAAATCCAATAAACTAAGAACACTCTGACTATAGTATGATTTCTTGAACTATATGTAGAGACATACGAGTGGATCAAGTTCAAGTATATAGTTAAAATGATCTATAGTACAGGGATAAGGCTGAGTACCTTATCCTGGGGATACTATGGATGCGGCCCACTTTTATATATGATATAAACAATGTGATCACTAAATTGTACATGCGGAGACATGTGAGTGGGGGTGTCCTATGCAATGAGTATTGCATAAGATCGGACCATGAAGAAAATCACTCACACTTTATAATGTCGTTTACAGTTGAGACTGAGTTTTTTTCATTCGATGACCTAGGTAACTCGATCTTAATCCTGAGCTAACCATGAACTTTTATTTATTCGGAATTATCCTTAGATTTGCATGGGTGAGAGTGCCTCGAGTTCGCCGACTCAATAGGCTTTCCATTTCAGGGGTAAGACTGAGTGAATGGCTGGGGACATAGGGTGCAAAATGGAATTCACTCCTACCCACTTTTAGGGATAGTAGAGAGGTAGTTCCCTTAAGTACTGACTCCAGATCTTGAACAAGGGGCCCCAATCTCTCATTGGCCTGAGAGAGATTCAGTTTACTGGTTGAACCACAAACCAATTGTTCATTAGAGGATCAATGGGACATGGGAAACAAGAATTGTTCATTAGAGGATCAGTGGGACATGGGAAACAAGAAGTAACTTTAGGGGTAAAACGGTAAATTGACCCAGCTCTAGTTAAATACCTGTGAAGGATTGATTTACTAATCATGGTTATATCAAATGGACAAAAATATATCTATAGTGAGGAGAGTGCAACTACTAGGCTATTGTGGAGTGTCCTTATAGTTAACGAATGTTGGTTAACAAGGTTAATGAGTTTAGCCGTTTAATCTCGGATCGTTGGAGCCCATGATCTATAGGTCCATTAGGTCCCTCTGCTAGCTCATATCGGACTAAACTATAGAACAGTGTGATGAGTGAGTTCGAAGTGTTCGAATTCAAATTAGAGAATATGCGCTAAATATATACGATATATTTAACTGTATTTTTGTTTTATTTACAAATTAAACAAAAAGAGAGAATGAGAGATATTTAGATAAGATTTAAATATTTTAACCAATATGTGTCCGAATTGATTGGGACAAACTCTCTCTTCACATATACTAAACCCCTCCCAAGTTTAGTCACCCATCGGATAACACAATCTAGTTCCAAGGCCATAGAATAGTAGGGAAGACACTAGTGGTGGTTCGAAACCGGTTCGTGAGAAAAAAGAAATTTGAACTACAAAAGGTTAGTACTCAAACTCGAGTTTTAATACTTATGAACATGCTAGTTAATTTATTATAATTGATGTACTTAGAGTGCCTAAGATTCAAATTGCTTCCGCATGTATTATAACAACACCATCAGCTGGGCCCCGAAGAGAAATGAATTGTGGTTTCCAAATTAGTTGAGGAGAACGAAACATTTTTCTATAAAGATGTGGAAAACTCTCACACCTATATTGAGTTGGAGAACGAAACATTTTTTATATAATTTTGTTGCTTGTTTTTCTTTCTGTCATTGGCAACAACATGATGCTATAAATTAGATTGGGCTCCTTCGAACTCTCATCTAAACATATATTTTAACTTCCATGCAACAATTTCTACATATATTCCTATAAAATTTTCTATAATAACACCTTATTAGTTATTAGAGGTGTAATGTATATATTTAGAAAAATAAGGTTAAAAAACTAAGAAGATTTAGATGGTACAACACCAATTTGATTCCGCTATATATATGAAACAAAACCAAGTCAACTTGTATAAAAAAAAAAGGTCACCAAATTAAACTCCCAAAAAATGAAGCCTCAAAACATCTTTTGTTTTATCATATTGCTTGCTTTTGAATCAAACATGACAATTAACTCATGTTTTGCGCAATCTGATTCTAAATACCAGCGCCCATTGTCTCCATGGGAAGTGGCTATTTTGAATCACATGAAGAATTCCACTCTATTAGCTCATTGCAAGTCGAAAAACGATGATTTAGGTGAGCATGTGATCGTACCTGGAGGAAAATATTACTGGATGTTTAGTGAAAATGTTTGGCAATCTACACTATTTTGGTGTAATTTTAGTAGCAAATATGGGCAGGCTTCTGGTGAAGTGTTTTGGCCAGACAACGGAGGCTGGCTGCAAGATCGATGTGCAAGTAATACCTGTATATGGGCTGCTAGAGACGATGGCATTTCCTTACGTCTTGGTTCACTCGATTCATATCAATTAATATACCCTTGGAAATGATTTTACTCAACCTTCATTGAGTTTATTTCAACTCACAACTGTTGATCCAAGCATAATGCTTTATGAATGAAAACTCTTACTAGTTCTTAACACACTTGTATTTTGCTTTTTCTATTTAATTAAATTACAAATTAAGTTCATGGTGTTAAATCACGAACCATACAAGGGATCCGCCCACGCATCCCCTCTCCCCCAGTGACATGTGTCGCGCATTCAAATGCTGACTTCTTGGGCTCACACAGCATAAACGGCTTGACTCGGCTTCGACGGAAGCTCTGATGGCTCAGAAATGTGTTATTACACATTCTGGAACCATACGAAACCCTTTGAGTTCGCCCTCATCTTTCTAGAACAATGGTCGTGTTAATTCTATGCGTGTTTGCTCATTTTTGGTTTAATAGACTGAAGGTCTCTGTTACGTCGACGTTTATGTCCAACGAGACAAAATCGTTCGTCATCCATCCTTTTCTCTCGGCATATCGTGTTTCCTTTTCTTACATACGAGATCTTAGGGTTTATAGATGTGTAGGACTTCAGGTATGGTTGTGGGTTTGTTGGAGGCGAGAGTTCTCTGGCGCTCACACGTTTCTCAGTGACCACACAAGTTATTATTATTATTATTATTATTATTTTATTATTTTTTAACCTAACTCGACATTACTTGAACACTTCAATTTTTTCTTTCAACTAAATTGAATTTTATGAGCTAGTTTGGGGACCTTATTGACCTACCGATTATAAGCTCCAATGATGTAAAATTAATTAATTGAACTATTTAATTAATCAATTTTCATTCATATAAACGTATAGTTGAATTTTTATGTACTATAGGACAAGTTGTATTCGTTGATATAATCCTTACAAGCTAGTCGATTTTTCATAAGTTGTTCGTAATTACAGCTAGGTCAAGTTCATTTTACTCCTGTAATTAGATCTTTCATCTCAAGTGCCACTATTCTCTAATGAATAGCTTGTTTATGATCTAGTCATAAATCAAGTTCCTCTTGGACAATTAAGAGGGTGGGCCCCATTGTTAAAGTCTTGAAATCAGTATTTAAGTTAACAGAACAACTCATCTGCTTTCCTTATATGAAAAGAAATAAACTTCATCTCGTGATATCAAGTTCCTAATGTGGTTGTCATATTGAATCGACTACGAAAGTCATTCTTACCCATGCAAACCAAAAGATAAGCCCTCAAAGGCATAGGTTATAACTCATTCAGATTAAGATTGAATCGCATATGATTAACACGTGAAATATTAATCTTCTCCATTAACAGATTTATAGAGAGAAATTAAATACTACGAGTTCAGTCTTATGCAAATTCATTGGATATGATACCCATACACACATGTCCCACGTGAACGATTTGGATCAAATCATTTATAACAATTACAAAGTGGGTCGTATCAATAGTGTTTCCAAGACAAGACACCCAACCTAATGCCATATACTATAGACCCATTAGGTTATTACTCGAACATAATCATCTTAGATGTCAACCACATACTATTCAAGATTACATTAATAACTTCGGATTTTCATACCATAATATGAAATTACAAATAAAATAATAAAAATTATTATTAAAGATTAACTAATTAATTACGAGGAATAAATCCCAAATATTTTGTGGTCTAACCTCCTCATTTAAGTTTCTCACTTATTTGTCTTTCTTTTTTGGGCCGGTTACTTTGACAAAAAACTAAGTATAACATTAACCTCACTGGATTTATGATCTAAAGTCTCATAATTAATTATTTAATTTTTAATAATATATTTTTATTATTTTAGTTGTAATTTAATATTATCCATTATGTGCCACATGCAAGATTATTAATATAATATTGAAAAATATATGGTTGACATATGAGAGTATCATTGTAACACTAGGTACCAATGAGGTATTTAACACTCGATTTTTTCTTTTAAAGTTGAAATTTCTGTATTTTATTGAGTCTTAGAAGTCTAATTTTCAGATAACACAGAAGAAAAATGCTTAGAAATTTTAGAAACTCAAGAAAAATATGAAATAAAATATTAAAAAATTAGAAAAAATCCGTTAAAGTCAATCTTATACTAAGGGCCTCCAGTTCGGACGGTGAAAAATGTATACAAAGATGTTGGGCAATGCCATGGTCGATCATGCTAATTGCAATCACGGGACCTATCTCAATCTTATACAATGGGCCTCCAGTCCAGATAGTAAAAAATGTATACAAAGATGTTGGGCAATGCCATGGTAGGTCATGCTAAATGCAATCACGGTACCTATTTCAATCTTATACTAAGGGCCTCCAGTCCCGACGGTAAAAAATGTATACAAAGATGTTGGGCAATGCCATGGTCGGTCATGCTAAATGCAATCATGGAACCTATCTCAATCTTATACTAAGGGCCTCCCGTCCGGAGGGTAAAAAATGTATACAAAGATGTTGTTGCTCAGGCCTTGTAGTGTTTAAGACTAACATGATAACCACTGCACCACAACAATTGAATTTTTTTTTTTATCATAAATTAGTTAATAATTATAAACTTAAAAAAAAAAAAAAAAATCTTTAATTAGCTTAATTTTTAAAAAAGTTAAAAAAAAAAAAAAAAAAAAAAAAAAAAAAACTCTTAGATCACTTTCCACCCTCAAGTACGACCATTTATTTTCAATTTTATTCTTTCCCTAACTTGATACTTTTAGAGAAGTTAGATATTTGAGTCGTAAAGTTTATTATGTTTATGTTTAAAAATGTTAAAAAAAAAAAAAAAAAAAAAAAAAAAAAAAAAAATCTAAAAAAATATTAGTTAGAGAACTTCATTGTGATAGACTGACGTGATAATCAACTATACCACAATACCACATGATTTATAACATTTTTTCTATATTATGATATAATGTTATAAAAACGGTAGGAGGAGTAAAAAGAAAGATAAAATTAGAATTTCAAATCCCTATTTTATTTTATTCTAGAACTGATTGAATAGTATTTACATATTTGAAGGCGTTTATTATTATTTTCACCAATACGCCAAGCTCTTTAATCTTAATATTGGCCACTAAAAAGTTGCCTACTTACTAATGACAACTATACAATTCGGGAAAATAATGTTTGGACTCTTCCAATAGAAGCAAATTAGATAATGGTTTAAGTTTTAATCGACCATATAGTGGGAATCAAAACCGCTTAAAATGGGTGTTGAAATCATTGAAAGACATTACGGATTTGGGAGTTCTATTTGGAAGAGAGGATAATCAAGAGTTAATAGCATATACTGACATGATTATGTTAGAGATATAGATTATAGGAGAAGTACTTTTAGTTACGTGTATCCACTCAATGATGGAATTGTGTCTTGATCTTAGAAAAAAACATGTAGTTTATTTGTCTACCTTAAGATCCTAGAAAAAAAAACATGTTGGGAAGAGCTTGGTATTTACAGAAAGTAAGAGAGTAAGAGAATTCCGTAAGAGAATACAGAGAATATAGAAAGTACATTCTCAAGCTCTACTAGAGGATATATATATGGTTCAGTTTACTATATATAGCTATTTACCATATATAGTTTTACCGGATATAGCTTCATTATGTATAACCGTTGACTAAGCTATAAATAAGTAGCAGACTCCATAACCTAACAATTCTCCCACTTGGAGACTAATATTCAACCAAGAATATCATTCTCAAACGATCACTGCACCATACCAATTAAGGCTTTGTATAACCTCAATTTTCCAACATCAACACATTTTTTCATCATGTCTGTCGTATTCTTTGCATCATCTATCTTCTCCAAACACATATCACCTTCTTCCACTAACTTGCAAGTGAAATGGTATCGCCTTCTAATGTGTTTTGTCCTTGAATGATAGACTGGATTTTTCACCAACTGTATGGCACTCTGACTATTGTATAAACAATCTTCTTGCACTGCTTCATGCCTAATTCTTCTAGATAATATGTCATTCATATCATCTCCTTTCTAGCTTCAGCTATTGCCACGTACTCAGCCTCAGTAGATGAAAGAGCAACGTATTTCAGAAGCTTGGACATCCAACTCACTGCTATTCCATCTATAGTGTAGATATATCCAGATGTGTTCTTGCTAGAGTCTACGTCTCCACTTAGATCTGCATCCACAAAACCTTGCAGAACTACTTTGTCATTGCCATAACAGAGTGAAGTACTGGATGTAACTCTCAGATATCTCAGAAGCCACTTCACAGCTTCCCGATCTTCTTTCCCTGGATTTGCCATGTACTTGCTAACAACTCCCACTGCATGTGTTATATCAGGTCTAATGTAGACCATAACATACATCAAACTCCCAACTGTAGAAGCATTCAGAACTGATGCCATGTGCTCACGTTCCTTAACTGTCTTGGGAGATTGCCTCTTTGACAATTTAATATGATTTGTCAAGAGGGTAGTTCTGGGTTTAGCATCATTCATCTTGAGTTTGGACACCACCTTCTCAATGTACTGCTCTTGGGATAGATTTAATGTGCCAGCAAATCTATCTCGAGAAATCCTCATCCCAAGAATCTGCTTCACTGCACCCAAATCTTTCATCTTAAATAATGAAGATAGGCTTGCATTCAGGTGGTTTATCTCCCTCATACTTAATCCAGCAATCAATATATCATCCATATACAGGAGTAGAAACACATAAGAATTAGTGTATTTCTTGAGGTAACAACACTAATCCTTTTCACTCTTGTGGAAACCACTCTTGCACATGAAGGAGTCAAACTTCTTGTACCATTGTCTCGGTTAGGGGTGTACATGGTCCGGGTTGGGTTGGGTTGAGAGATTTTTTTGACCCAACCCAAAAGTTCGGGTTGGTTGGATTGGTAACCCAACCCAACCCTCTATTTTCGGGTTGGGTTGTTAATTTATTTTTTTAAGTTTTATTTTTCCACCGTTTATAATTATTCGGATACAATCTTATATAAAATATATTAAAAATTTACAAACAAATACAAATCAATCAATAATTATTAAAAAAAAAATCAAATTCAATAAGAAACAACGAGCGAAAATTGTAACATATTAATATAGTTCGAGTGAAAATTGTGACATATTAACATAGTTCAACATCTCACAAAACTAAAGAATGGTAAGTACCCATATTTCTTGAAAATGAGTTAAAATAGAAAAAATATAAGGATACATCATGAAATTAAATAAACAATAAAAATGATTAGTTTAAAGATATTGTATATAACCAAAAAAAAAAAAAAAACATATAAAAATATTTTAGTTGAAATATGTTTACTTCTACCTAATTTGATAAAGATAGAGATAAATTGTGATGTAATAATGTTACCACAAATAGAAAATAAATACATAGAATTTAGAATTACTCGTTTATCTTTAAATATATTTAAATTAAAATTTAGAAATATAATAACATTGTAACAAATAGGAAATAAATATATTAGAACATAATTGGTAAACATTCAACTAGCAGGTATAAAATTATTGGTTTATGTTTAAATATATTTAAATTAAAATTTAGAATTACTTATCTATATATAACATAACTTATGAAAAAAAAAAAAACTAAAATTTAGAATTACTTGTCTATGACATAATTTATGAAAAAAAAAAAAAAAAACATGAATTTACCCCAAATTTAGAATTACTTGTCTATATACTACATATAACATTAATTTATGGAGAAAAAAAACATGAATTGACCCAAAAGGTAGAATTACTGGTCTATATACTATATATAACATTAATTTATTAAAAAAAAACATGAATTTGCCCAAAATTTAGAATTACTTTGGCAAACCTATTATAAATAAAAAAAAATTAATATATTTTATATATTTGAATTTGGCTCGGGTCAATCCGAGAGTTTTACCCACGAACCCGAAACCGAACTGATTCAGTTTGGGTTCAAAAAAATGAACCCAACTCTACCCGAAATACTTCTTGTTTCATTCTTCTTGTTTTCTCTTTGGTTTTTCTCTCTTTTTTCACTAACTCTTGTTTTTCTTTTAACTCTTTTTCCTCAAACTCTTTTTTTCTTTCCTCCCACTTTAATTGATCAGCAAATACATTTGCAGAACTCAAAGGTACAAAAGTGGTTTTTCTACCATCTTTGACAAAAGAATACCTATTCAAATAGGCATCATACATAACCCTCCTGTCAAATTGCCATGGTCGGCCAAGCAATATGTCTCCAGCATGCATTGGTAACACATCACAAACAACTTCGTCTTTATATTTTCCCAAAGTAAAAGATATTAAAACTTGGGAAAATACCATCATTGTTCCACTATCATTGAGCCATTGGAGCTTGTAAGGTTTAGGATGATCTTGAGTTGGAATTTGCAACCTTTTGATCAACATGGTACTTACAACATTGGTGCAACTTTCACTATCAATGACAAGACTACAAGTAGTCCCCTTGACTAAACACCGCGTGTAGAACAGGTTGTCTCTTTGATCATCAACATCATTCTCCGTAACTTGAGTTTTAACAAGTCTTCTTGTAATAAGTGCCAAATGAATACCATCTTCCAGTTTCTCCTCATTCGTTTGGACTTCTGAAACTAGATCATTGATCTCCCCTCCATTTTCCTCGTCTTGGTTCATGATTGTACAAATAGTAGTGAAATATGTTTAGGACCTCAGACACTCAACTCACTGATTTTACACTCAGTGACACTCGTGTTTATACACACAAAGGTAGGCTATTTGGGAAAGTGACTAAATTATGATCAAGGTAGGCTAATACATGGGTAAAGCAATTCTGATAGTAGCAAGCTATTCAAGGCAATCAAGATAAGTTAATTATGAAATAACAACAAAATAAAACAAGAAGTGAACAAACAAATAGGAGACACAAATATCTTGGGATAGAATTGCACACTGAAAAATAAAAAAAATTAAAAAAGGAAAGGACGTGAAGATTTTAAGAACGATCTAACTCTCTTTTTACAGAATTCGGGAAATTTAGAAGTTATCTTCAAGCGTAGATTATGAGAGAAAAAAAAAATATCAAACACAACGGTTCTAGATTTAGATGGATTAACAAAAAGATGTGAATCGAAGTTTATTTGATCTTCAAATAAACATGCAAATGATCTAAAAAAATGATAAAGATCGTTTATAATCACAATCGTAAGAACAAATATGATAAGATTTTTTTTTTTTCAAGATCTAAACGTGATATTTAGGAAGAAAATGAGAACAAAGTGAAAAGTTTATGAATAATGGTGGAAATGACCGCAATAAAATAAATGGGCAAATTTAAAGAAAAGATAAACAATAGCAGAAATGAAAGATAAAATCAATTCTAGAGTCGGCCACGAAGATGTAAACTTAGGCTCTCATACCAAATTGATAAGGCAACTCTAATCCTCAGCCCAATGATCCAAGCTTTGGTTGAAGCAAGAACCTTTGAATCAAAGTAATTAACACCTCCTTATACGAAATTTTGATCAACCAAGAGATAAGGCTAGAATTAGATTACCTCTTACGATCGAAGATCTAAAAGCAAGATCTGGAAACCTTGTTCTAAATTGAATCACTCCACAATCTAACTTGATCAAGGCTTGATTGAATGGCTCGGGTGCAATTCTACCACAAGAATTGCTTGAAACTTAGAAATGGCAAATATGATGCTCGGATTTCTAAGAGAAACGTCTCAATTTGAGATCTGAATTACATTCATCCACGAATCTACCTTTTACATAACATATTGTGGGTATTTATAGTCTCCCGACAAAAGACGTTTGTGGACGAGATTTATTCGAGACATTTGTGGACGGGATTTATTCCCGATCCCCTTTAATCTCCACAAAGAATAAGTCAAATTGACCATTTGACTTTTACATAATTTATGAATTTAAACATAATTCTTTTTGATAAATGTTAATGTGCTTGAGTGGCTAATGCGATAGGTTTGCAATTAATTGAGCTCTCCACGTGTAGGTTCGAATTTTGTTGTTGACATAATTTTTTTTGAATCTTCACACCGTGATTCTTATCACATCTTCACTAATCGTGGTGAATTTCGCCTAGCTCTGATACCAGTTGTTAGGATTGCACAACAACGCACACACTCGATCTAGATGAACACAAAGAATAGGATAGAGAAAATGCAACGAGAACTCTAGCTCAAGAATAGGATAGAGAAAATGCAACGAGAACTCTAGCTCAAGGATGACTTCAAGTATGTACAGTAAGAGAATACATACAGTACATTTTCAAAGATACCAGTTGTTAGGATCGCACAACAACGCACACACTCGATCTAGATGAACACAAAGAATAGGATAGAGAAAATGCAACGAGAACTCTAGCTCAAGGATGACTTCAAGTATGTACAGTAAGAGAATACATACAGTACATTTTCAAAGCTCTATCTAAGGGGATATATATATGGTTCAGTTTACTATATATAGCTTTACCAGAAGTTTAGTTTATTATATATAGCTTTACCAGATATAGTTCAGTTTACTATATATAGCTTTACCAGATATAGCTTACTATGTATAACCGTTGACCAAGCCATAAATAAGTAGCTTGTTCACCAATAGTTCAATTTACTATGTATAGCTTTACTAAATATAATTCAGTTTACTATATATAGCTTTACCAGATATAGCTTTACTATGTATAACCGTTGACCAAGCTATAAATAAGTAGCAAGCTCCATAACCTAACACTTCCCTATTTAGTATTCTGGTAGCTGTCTCATTTATTAAGATTTTCCAACATGAACATCATAAAATTCAGCACTCAAACAGACCATTTATTTTCAATCTTATTATTTTCAAATTCAATATTTTTATAGAAATTGGATATTTGAGAATATTAATACTTTTGAACGTTCGTGAGTATTTTTAAAATAATATTAACAATTACGTCCATATACTTAAGGATGCTTTTAAACTTTTGTTAAAAATAATTAAGGGTATTAATGAAATTTAGAAAGTTTAGAAGGATATTTTTGAAATTTTTGAGTATTTTTGGAATTTATCATTTAATGACTTATAAAAAATTTGTCTGTGCAAAGGGAATAATTTTATGGAGAAACAAAATTTCCTATAAATGTTTAGCATCGTTGGCTCAATGAAAACCTGGCGGGCGACCCAATGTAACATATGGTAATGTCTTCTTTGAAGAGCAACTTTTGTCGAGTAGTCAACAAAGATATCATAGGAACACATGGTGACAACCCAATGTAACTCGTGGTAATGTCTTCTTTGAGTCAACAAAGAAGACATAGGAACACATGGTAGCGAGATGTCATAGTTCACATGGTAGCGATCCAATGTAATGTGCTAGACTGACATGATAATTCACGTCCTTCAATATACTAGATTAACATGATAACCAACTACACCATGAAACCAGATTTTTATAAGATTTGTTCTATATTATGGGTCATTCTCTTATTGTATTTGGTTGAGATTGGCTCATTTAATACTTGACCTATGACCTAGAAGTCATAGCACACGTCTTTAAACTAATAATGCACAACATTAAAGTGGGGATAATATGTTCTCCAAATGAAGGCCTAAGTATTATGTTGACTACATAGTGGGAGTTGAATCCACGACCTTCTGATCCGAAGTTAGACGTGCTAATCCACTGCGCTATGCAGTCATTTTTTTTAAAGTGTTCCACATAAGTTATTTCGAGTTCGTTCTCACTTGTGTCGAACGGGTCAAAAATATAATGATAAGTCATTTATGTCGAGTGGTAGGTATTAGGTTGGACTGCGGGTCGTTGGATTGCTTCTTGAGCATGCAGGTTAGATGTGGTCTAGGTCGTCAATTTGGGTTAGTTGCGGCGCCGCGTGTCATCGCTCAAAGTAAGCCACACTTTTCCACTGCGTGCCTAACACATGTCCCTCCCGTTGCTAGACACGTTTCTCCTTTTTCTAGTCGCCATGTGTTCATTGTCGATTGCCTGAAACCCATTTTTTTTAGATTCCGATCAAAATGGCATATCAACCTTTATTTTTATTTTTCCTATCTTCCAATTCGTAACTTGAAATAACTGAATTCCTTTAAGGAAATTCAAGACCTCAAGTCCACCTATCTACATATATTTTTCTTCCATTTTTTCGTTTCTCATAATGCCTAGTAAATGAGTTCAAAAGTCAGAAAAACTAAGTTTCTTCTCGAAGTTTGACGATTCTTGGTTTCAATTTCCGACACGATTTTTGGCTGAGTTTCCTCCCAAAACATGCAAGAATTTTGACCTAAAGTACTGTAGTTGAGTATTATTTCCTAAACTATTATAAAAAACACATGGATCTAGCGCAAAATCTTGAAGCAAAAGAGGTCACGAACTTACCTCGCATTCTTGCCCATTTCTTGACGAAAACGAACAATCCAAAAACAAAAACATTAACTCTTAGATCAACAATACTTCGATGTTCGGATTTGAGCGTTGTACCCTCCTTTCTCTTCTTTTTTTTTTTTTTGTTTTAAAAAAACTTTTAACTCTTCACCTTTTCTCTTTTTCTCTCTCTCTCTCTCTCTTTTCTTTTCTTTTCATTTACTTGCAGGTCTATCCAGATCCCCTCGAGGTGGTGTGTGGGGGCAAAATTATCTTTTTATCCCGTTGACTTTGATACGAATTTTCCATTAAATCACCATTTTTTAAAATTTTCCTAATCTCCTTAAGGTGTCCCGAACATGTTTACTTCTACACCGGTTTGAAAATCACGCTCTAAGACTTCCAATAAAATCTAGGAACCCATAAAAGTTAGGAGGAAGCTTGTCATAAAGAAGAGTGAGTTTGTACCTGTTGGGGTCGAGGTGTTACAAATTTTCCCTCCTTAGGAACTTTCGTCAACAAAAGGTTGCTATTCCTAAACAAGTTCGAGGTAAGACTTCCTAATGTCATCCTCACATTTCCAAGTAGCTTCGCTATCTAGATGGTTACCCCACAAGACTTTGACAAGGGGAATCTTCTTGTTTCGCAATCGCTTGACATCTCAAGTTAAAATTTGGATTAGGGCCTCTTCGTATGATAGATCCTCTTGAAGCAGGAGCATTTCGTACTCAATGATGTGGGTGGGGTTTGGTGTGTAGTTCCTTAACATGGATACATGGAAAATGTTGTGAACGGCAGCAAGAGTGGGTGGCAACTAACCTGTATGCCATAACATCAATCTTCTCAAGGATCTCAAAGGGACCTATGAACTTGGAGCTAAGCTTACCCATTTTCCCAAATCTCAACACTCCTCTCATGGGTACTACTTTGAGAAGAACATGTTCGCCTACCGCAAACTCGACATCCTTTCTTCGAATGCTTGCGTAACTCTTTTGTCTGCTTTGTGCAGTAAGTATCCTTGATTTTAGTTTTTGGACTACCACGTTGGTGACCTGAACCAATTTCGGCCCCATAAGTTGTTGAGTTCCAACCTCTTCCCAGAACACTGGTGTTCCACACCTCCTCCCATACAGGGTCTCAAACAGAGTCATCTGAATCGTTGCATGATAACTGTTCTTATAAGCAAACTTTATGAGAGGTAGGTGTTCATCCAAACAACAAACGAAAAACATCACACACGCCTTGAACATGTCCTCTAATACTTGATTCAACCTCTCTGCCTGTCCATCTGTCTAAGGATGAAAGGTTGTACTGATATGAAGTTGGGCACCGGTATGATAAAGAATCAGCTACCACATTATCTTGGCCAAGATGATAAAAAATCTCAACATCGTAATCTTTCACTAGCTCGAGCCACCTCCTTTGTCTCGTATTCAACTACTTATGGGTGAACAAATATTTAAAGCTCTTGTGATCTTTGTACATTTGGATTCTCTCTCCATAAAGACAATGTTGTCATGCCTTCAATGTGAACACCACGCCAGCTAACTTTAAGTCATAAGTAGGATAATCCTGCTCGTAGTCCTTCAACTGTCTAGAGTCGTACGCAATTACTTTCCCATTCTTCATAAGCACACAACCCAAACCCTTCATAGAGATGTCACTATACACAACAAGGTTGCCTGATTCATGGGGCACTATGAGGACTAGTGCAGTCGCCAACCTCCTTTTGAACTCTTAAAGCTCTCCTCACAAGCTGGAGTCCACACAAAGGGCTTCCCCTTTTTGGTCAACTGACCCTTTGATCACTTTCCTCTTCAATATTCTCGGTAACTCTGTCATTTATGAAGACTTTCCTCTTCTTTCTTTTCGAATCCAATATTTTTATAGAAATTGAATATTATTGGATATTTGAGAATATTAATACTATAACCCATGGTCATGTCTCACTTTCCATTAAAATTTCAAATATTTCATTAATACTCAGTTTTTTTTAATAAAAATAACCCTTAAAAAATACTCTTAAATATGTTTTAAAATAATTAAAAATAAATACCCTTTGATCACTTTCCTCTTCAATATTCTCCTTAACTCTCTCGTATATGAAGACTTTCCTCTTCTTTCTTTTGGAATTCAATATTTTTATAGAAATTGGATATTATTGGATATTTGAGAATATTAGTACTATAACCAAATGAATGCCTAAATTTTAGGTTGACTACAATGGGAATCAAACCCATGACCTTCTGATCCGAAGTTAGACGCGCTAATCCACTGCGTTATGCAGTCATTTTTGAAAGTATTCTGACATAAGTTATTTCGAATCTGTTCTCATTTGTGTCAAACGGGTCAAAAATATAATAATAATTCATTTATGTCGTGCAGTAGGTATCAGGTTGGACTGCGGGTCGTCGGATTGCTTCTCGGGCATGCAGGTCAGATGTGGTCAGGGTCGTTGATTTGGGTTAGTCGCGGCGCCGCGTGTCAGCGCTCAGAGTAAGCAAAGTTTTTCCACTACCTGCGTAACACATGTCCCTCCAGTTGCTCGATGCGTTTCTCCTCTTTCTAGTCCTCGTGTGTTCGTCGCCAATTGCCTGAAACCAATTTTTTTTTAGATTCCGGTCAAAATGGCATATCAATCTTTATTTTTTTTTCTATCTTCTAATATAACTTGAATTAACTCGATTCCTAACATTAAGTTCAAGACCTCAAGTCCACCTATATAGATATATTTTTCTTGCATTTTTTCGGTACTCATAATGCGTAATAAATGAGTTCAAAAATCAGAAAAACCAAATTTCTTGCCGAAGTCTGAGATTCTTGGTTTCAATTTTCGACACGATTTTGGGCTAAGTTTCTTCCCAAAACATGCAAGAAACCTCACTTAAAATACTCTAGTTGAGTATTATTTCCTAAACTCTTAAAAAAACGCATGGATCTAGGGCAAAATCTTGAAGCAAAAGAGGTCACGAACTTACCTCGCGTTCTTGCCTATTTCTTGACGAAAACGAATGATCCAAAAACAAAAACATTAACTCTTAGATCAACAATACTTCGACGTTCGGATTTGAGCATTGTACCCTCCTTTTTCTTCTTCTTTTTCTTTAAAACTTTAACTCTTCGCCTTTTGTCTCCTTTTTTTTTTTTTTTCTTTTCTTTTCATTTACTTGCAATCCCCTCAAGATGGTGTGTGGGGCGAAATTACCTTTTTATCTCCAGTTGACTTCGATCCGAATTTTCCATAAAATCACCATTTTTTAAAATTTTCCTAAGCTCCTTAAGGTGTCTCGAACATTTTTACTTCTACACCGGTTTGAAAAATACACTCTAAGGCTTTCAATAAAATCTAGGAACCCGTAAAAATTAGGAGGAAGCTTGTCATAAAGAAGGGTGAGTTTGTACTTGTTGGGATTGAGGTGTTACAACTTTCCCCTCCTTAGCAACTTTCGTCAACAAAAGTTGGTTATTCGTGAACAAGTTCGGGGTAAGACTTCCTAACGTCATCCTCACATTCCCAAGTAGCTTCGCTATCCAGATGGTTACCCCTCATATATCTCAGAAGCCACTTCACAACTTCCCAATGTTCTTTCCCTTGATTTGCCATGTACTTGCTAACAACTCCCACTGCATGTGTTATATCAAGTATAGTGCAGACCATAGCATACATCAAGCTCCCAACTGCAGAAGCAAACGGAATTGATGTCATGTGCTCACGTTCCTCAACTGTCTTGGGAGATTGCCCCCTTGACAATTTAATATGATTTGCCAAGAGGATAGTCCTAGGTTTAGCATTATTCATCTTGAATTTGGACAACACCCTCTCAATGTACTGCTCTTGGGATAGATTTAATGTGCCAGCAGATCTATCTCGAGAAATCCTCATCCCAAGAATCTGCTTCGCTGCACCCAAATCTTTCATCTCAAATACTGAAGACAGGCTTGCCTTCAGGTGGTTTATCTCCCTCATGCTTGATCCAGCAATCAGTATATCATCCACATACAGAAGTAGAAACACATAAGAATCAGTGTATTTCTTGAGGTAACAACACTAATCCTTTTCACTCCTGTGGAAACCACTCTTGCACATGAAGGAGTCAAACTTCTTGTACCATTGTCTCGGTGCTTGTTTTAGTCCATACAAGCTCTTATTGAGCTTACACACCATGTGCTCCTTGTCTAGAGCTACAAACCCTTCTGGTTGTTAAGACAGGAATCCTAAATCACTCATTTCAAAAAACTTCTTCATTTGTTGGTTGAAGCTCAAAATATCATACTTGCTTGACCCGACAATAATTAAATCATCAACATAAACTCCAACTATCTGAATTTTATTTTCTTTCCAACGTGTATAGACAGCATGCTCTAAAGGACACTTTTGAAATCCAAGAGACTTTAACCAATTATCCAGTTTTGCATTCCAGGCACGAGGTGCTTGACGTAAGCCATACAATGCTTTCCTAAGTCGTAAAACATTCCCTTCTCGACCTTCCACAACAAATTCTTCTTGTAGTTCTACATAAACCTCTTCCTTCAACTCACCATTAAGAAACGCTGACTTGACATCCATATGATGAATCTCCCAACTCTCCTGCGCTGCTATAGAAATCAAGACTCGCACTGTTTCAAGCCTTGCAACAGGTGCAAATACCTCATCAAAATCCACTCCATATTTCTGGACAAAACCCTTTGCGACTAAACGGGCTTTATACCTCACGATCTCCCCATTCGAATTTCTATTCAACTTATATACCCATTTCAACCCGATTACTCGATGTCCCTTTGGTAGTTTTGCGAACTCTCACGTGCCATTTTTTTCAATAACAGACAACTCTTCTAGCATTGCTTGCTGCCATTTTTCATTATCTCTTGCTTCCATATATGAATTTGGCTCCTCAAGTGAAAGAAAACACATCCCAGCTTCTTCATTCAACTCAATAGAATCAGAGTAAATTTCTCTTAACGATCGAAATTTTCTTGGACTAGATGAGACGTATGAATCGTCTCCTGGTGATAAATCATTTGCTGGTGATGAATCGTCTCCCAATAGAGTCCCTGATGATTCTCCCCGCTCTTCTAAAATGTCCTCGTCCTTCACATAGACCTGTGGATCATAATGAACAGCGAATTTACCACCTTCCTTCTTATTTTCTTCCAATTGTTGCACATCCCATTTATATTCTTCTCCTTCTAGAAACTTGACGTCTCGGCTGATATGAAGTCTTTTCGCTTTACGATCATACAAATGATAAGCTTTTGAACCCTGCTTCATATCCCACGAAAATCATTAGCACACTTCGGTCTTGTAATTTGGTTAAATTTGGTGTTGTATTTCTTCCATACACCAGGCTTTCGAACACTCTAAAATGCTCTACATTAGGCTTTCTTCCTCTCAATTTCTCATAAGGAGTTGCTTCAATTACACTCTTCGTTGGGGATCTATTAAGGATTTAGACAGCTGTCTTCACCGCTTCTGCCCAGAAATACATCGGTAAATTTTTGCACTTCAACATGCTTCGCACCATTGCAATAACAGTTTGGTTTCGTCGTTCAACCACACCATTTTGTTGCGGAGAATAGGGTGCTGTTAAATATCTTTTAATCCCACTGCTCTCACAATATTCTTTGAACTCAATACTTGTAAAAGCGTATAGATCTCCTCATCTAGATCTCCATGTAAATGCGTCATTTTTACATCTATTTGCTCAAGGTGCAAATTCTCCGACGCAACAATACTCAGCAGAATTTTGATAGTAGTTAATTTCACAACAGGAGAAAAGATCTCAGCATAATCAATACCTTTTCTTTGTGAATATCCTTTAACTACTAACCAAGCCTTAAACCTCCTTCAGTCATCTGGTTCAGCCTTGATTCTGAACACCCATTTATTCAACAGAGCTCTCTTTCTTCTAGGTAACTCAGTCAGCACCCACGTATTATTCTTTTCAAGTGAGCTCATCTCATCATCCATGGCTTGCTCCCACTTGGTTGAATCTTCCACTTGTAGGGACTCATCAAAGGACTCTGGTTCTCCTTCGTCAGTCAACAACAAATAATGTAATGAGGGTGAATATCTATTTGGTGCTCTGATAGTTCTGGATGATCTCCTCAACATCTGCTCAGGTGTAACTTGCTCCACGTCTGGTTCATCAGCAACAGGATCATGAATTCCTTGAGCTTCTGCTGTAACATCACTGGGTGAGTTTTCTTGCCACTCAAGCTCAACTCCCACTTGCTTCGTAGTCTTAAAGTTTATATTCTCTTTGTCCTTGTATAGGACATTTTCATCAAAGGTCACATCACAATGTCTTGAGATTTTCCTATTCTTGTCATCCCAAAATCTGTACCCGAACATGTCAGAGCCATAACCTATAAAGTAGCACTTCACAGCTTTAGCATCAAGCTTGTCTCTCTTCTCTGGATCAACAGTACAACAAAAAATTCTCAAGTGAGAGTACTTGAATTCTTTTCCTATCCATACTTCTAGCAATTTGAACTTCAAGGGTACTCACGGCCCTCTATTAATCAAATATGCTGCTGTGTTCACAGCATCAGCCCAGAATATCTTTGGTCGTCCAGAATGAATCCTCATGTTTCTTGCTCGCTCATTCAATCTGTTCATTATTTCTGCAATACCATTTTGTCTTGCCTTACTGGGAATTGTTCTTATTAATCTAATTCCCTTAACTGCACAAAATGTTTTAAACTCTGATTTGTTGTACTCTCCTTCATTGTCAGACCTCAGACATTTAATCTTCAAGCCAATGTGATTTTCAACTTCATTTTTCCACTTCGAATGTGGCATACACATCTGACTTGTGTTTCAGAAAGTAAACCCATACCTTCCTACTAAAATCATCGATGAAGGTGACGTAGTACCTTGATCCACCAAGTGATGAAACTGAAGATGGTCCCAGACGTCTGTATGGACAATTTCCAACCACACTTTCTTTGGTTCTCTGACAGCCTTTGTGAAACTAACTCGTTTTTGTTTGTCCATAACACTCAGAAAGACCCATATCAACAAATTTTAAGCCTTCTAAAGCTCCTTTCGCAGTCAGCATCTTCCACTCATGTGTCCCAGTCGATTGTGCCATAGACTTGAATTGGAAGCACTCTCAGCAGCAGCCATGTTTATACACTTACTAGTAGTGTATAGGGTTCTGGATTTTGTGTCACGTGCAACAACCATGGCCCCTTTCACAATATTCCACAAATTCTTTCCAAACTCTGCTGCATAGCCTGTGCTGTCCAACTGACCAATAGAGATCAGGTTCTTCTTAAGACCAGGAATGTATCTGAAAACTTATATGATTTCCTGTTGGAGTTTGTATGGAGACATCTCCCTTCCCTTCAATCTCCAAGGTTTTGTTGTCGGCAATATACACCTTCCCGAAATTTCTTGATTTGAAATTTCGAAACAATTTCTTACTTGGAGATGAATGGAACGATGCACCTGGATCCAAAATCCAGGATTCAGCTAGGCTGTCCATACTAAGGATTTAAGCGTCCTCAGTATCTTTTATTGTATATATAGAATCATCATCATCTTCAGACTTAAGATTCTGCTTCTTCAGTTTTGTACAATCTGTCCGAAAATGTCCTTTTCCTCCACAACTCCAACACGTTACGTTGGGTTTGTTTAGAGATTTTCTCCGGTTCTTAGATTTTGATCGCCCGTGTTTGTTTGAGCTCTTTGATTTACTTCTTCCCCTTCGATCAATACTGACAGCATTGTCTGATGAATCTCCAATTTTCCGTTTGTGAATACTTTCACTGAGAACTACATCTCGAATTTCATCAAACTTCAATTTATTAGATCCTCGGTAGTTGCTGATTGCAGCAACAACAGTATCCCATGACTCGAGTAAAGATGACATCAAAATCAACGCTTTAATTTCATCTTCGAAATTAATTTCCACCGAACTCAGTTGACTTACGATCATATTGAATTCATTTATATGATCAGCAACAAATCCACCTTCAAACATCTGTAGATTGAACAATCTCCGCATCAAATACACCTTGTTCATAGCCGATGATTTTGCGTACATACTCGACAGCGCCTTCAACAGATCTGACGTTGTCTTCTCCTTGATGATGTTGAACGCCACGTTTTTAGATAGCATCAACCGGATCAACCCTAAAGCTTGTCAATCCTTGAGCTTCCACTGTTCCGTGGTCATGGTATCCAGCTTTACCCCCAATAGGGGTTCGTGAAGATCTTTCTGGTACAGATAATCTTCAATCTGCTTCTTCCAAAAATCGAAATCGGATCCATCGAACTTCTCAATTCCAATCTTTCAACTTTCCATCTTCACTGATCGTGGTGAATTTTGCCTAGCTCTGATACCAGTTGTTAGGATCGCACAACAACACACACACTCGATCTAGAGAAACACAAAGAACAGGATAGAGAAATGCAAGGAGAACTCTGGCTCAAATATTTATATTGATGACTTCAAGTATGTACAGTACGAGAATACAAAGAATACAGAAAGTACATTTCCAAATCTCTACCTAATGGGATATATATATGGTTTAGTTTACTATATATAGCTTTACCGGATATAGTTTTACTATGTATAACCGTTGACCAAGCTATAAATAAGTAGTAGGCTTCATAACCTAACACTTCGAGCAAAGCTTACCCATTTTCCCAAACCTCAATACCCCTCTCATGGGTACTACTTTCAGAAGAACATGTTCGCCCACCGCAAACTCGAGATCCTTTCTTCGAGTGCTTGCATAACTCTTTTGTCTGCTTTGTGCAATAAGTATCCTTGATTTTAGTTTTTGGACTGCCGCGTTTGTGACCTGAACCCATTTTGGCCCCATAAGTTGTTGAGTTCCAACCTCTTCCTAGAACACTGGTGTTCCACTCCTCCTCCCATACAGGGTCTCAAATAGAGCCATCTGAATCATTACATGATAAGTGTTGCTATAAGCAAACTCCATGAGAGGTAGGTGTTCATCCAAACAACCAACGAAAAACATAACACACGCCCTGAGCATGTCCTCTATTACTTGATTCAACCTCTCTATCTGTCCATCTGTCTGAGGATGGAAGGTTGTATTGAAACGAAGATGGGTACTAGGATGATAAAGAATCAGCTACCACATTATCTTTTTCAGATGATAAAAAATCTCAACATCGTAATCTTTCACTAGCCCAAGCCACCTCCTTTGTCTCGTATTCAACTCCTTATGGGTGAACAAATGTTTAAGGCTCTTGTGATCTTTGTACACTTGGATTCTCTCTCCATAAAGACAATGTCGTCATGCCTTCAGTGTGAACACCACGACATCTAACTTCAAGTCATAGGTAGGATAATCCTGCTGGTAGTCCTTCAATTGTCTATAGTCGTACGCAATTACTTTCCCATTCTTCATAAGCACACAACCCAAACCCTTCATTGAGATGTCACTGTACACAACAAGGTTGCCTGATTCAGGGGACACTATGGGTACTAGTGCAGTCGCCAACCTTCTTTTAACTCTTGAAAGCTCTCCTCACAAGTTGGAGTCCACACAAAGGGCTTCCCCTTTTTGGTCAACTGAGTCATCGCTGCCAATATTTTCGAGAAGTCTTGGACAAACTTCCTATAGTAGACAGTCAAACCTAAAAAACTTCTTACCATCATCACTATTGTTGACTTAGGCCATCTCATGATAGTTTCAATCTTTGCTTGGTCCACATTAATTCTCCCTCTTTAGACCACATGACCCAATAATGATACTTCCAATAGTCATAACTCACACTTAGAAAACTTGACATACAACTACTGAGTTGTCAACACAGTCAGAACCATTCGCAAGTGATCTTCATGCTCTGGTTCAGTTCTGGAATATCATCGATGAACACGATCACAAATTTACGAAGTAATCCTTGAACACCATATTTATAAGCTCCATAGAAATCGCGGGGGCATTGGTAAGACCGAAGGACATAACTGTGAACTCGTAATGTCCCTAGCAACTTCTTTAGATTGTCTTAAGGATGTCTTCTTCTCTAATTCTCAATTAATTGTACCCCAACCTCATATCTATCTTGTTCAACACAAACACCCCTTGCAGCTGATCAAAAAAGTCATCTATTCTCGAAAGGAAAAATGAGTGCCAGCGAGGACGCTGGTCCCCGAAGGGGAGTGGATTGTGAAATCCCACATCGATTGGGGAGAAGAGCGAAGCATTCTTTATAAGGGCATGGAAATCTCTCCCTAGCACACACGTTTTTAAAACCTTTAGGGGAAGCCTTTAAGGCAAACCCAAAGAAGACAATACCTGCTAACGGTAGGCTTGGACAGTTACATATGTTATCAGAGCTAGACATCTATAGATGTGCCAGCAAGGAGGCTGACCCTCAAAGGGCATAGAAACGAGGCGGTGTGCAAGCGAGGAGACTGAACCACAAAGTGGATGGACACGCGGTGGTGTGCCAGCAAGGATGTTGGACCCCGAAGGAGGGTGGATTGAAGGTTGCACATCGATTGGAGAAGGAAAAGAGTGCTAGCGAGGACGCTGGTGTTGGGTTTTATGTCCTAAAACTCATAGTTTGTAAACAAAAACATATTCTATTTTCAATAAAGTTATTATTGATGTTTATTCAGTAGAGATTGTTATTGAATAAAGTGAATTTTATGATTATTAATCTAAAATCCAATAAACTAAGAACACTCTAACTATAGTATGATTACTTGAACTATATGTAGAGACATAAGAGTGGATCAAGTTCAAGTATATAGTCAAAATGATCTATAGTACAGGGATAAGGCAGAGTACCTTATCCTGGGGATACTATGGATGCGGCCTACTTTTATATATGATATAAACAATGTGATCACTAAATTGTACATGCGGAGACATGTGAGTGGAGGTGTCCTATTCAATGAGTATTGCATAAGATCGGACCATGAAGAAAATCACTCACACTTTATAATGTCGTTTACAGTTGAGACTTAATTTTTTTCATTCGATGACCTAGGTAACTCGATCTTAATCCTGAGCTAACCATGAACTTTTATTTATTTGGAATTATCCTTAGATTTGCATGGGTGAGAGTGCCTCGAGTTCGCCGACTCAATAGGCTTTCCATTTCAGGGGTAAGATTGAGTGAATGACTGGGGACATAGGGTGCAAAATGGAATTCACTCCTACCCACTTTTAGGGATAGTAGAGAGATAGTTCCCTTAAGTACTGACTCTAGGTCTTGAACAAGGGGCCCCACTCTCTCATTGGCCTGAGAGAGATTCAGTTTACTGGTTGAACCACAAACCAATTGTTCATTAGAGGATCAGTGGGACATGGGAAACAAGAAGTAACTTTAGGGGTAAAACGGTTAATTGACCCAGCTCTAGTTAAATACCTATGAAGGATTGATTTACTAATCATGGTTATATCAAATGGACAAAAATATATCTATAGTGAGGGGAGTGCAACTACTAGGCTATTGTGGAGTGTCCTAGTAGTTAACGAATGTTGGTTAACAAGGTTAATGAGTTTAGCAAGTTAATCTCGGATCGTTGGAGCCCATGATCTATAGGTCCATTAGGTCCCTCTGCTAGCTCATATCGGACTAAACCATAGAACAGCGTAACGAGAGAGTTCGAAGTGTTCGAATTCAAATTAGAGAATATGCGCTAAATATATACGATATATTTAACTGTATTTTTGTTTTATTTACAACTTAAACAAAAAGAGAGAATGAGAGATATTTATATAAGATTTAAATATTTTAACCAATATGTGTCTGAATTGATTGGGACAAACTCTCTCTTCACATATACTAAACCCCTTCCAAGTTTAGTCACTCATCGGATAACACAATCTAGTTCCAAGGCCAGAGAATAGTAGGAAAGACACTAGTGGTGGTTCGAAACCGGTTCGTGAGAAAAAAGGAATTTGAACTACAAAAGGTTAGTACTCAAACTCCTTGAGTTTTAATACTTATGAACATGCTAGTTAATTTATTATAATTGATGTACTTAGAGTGCCTAAGATTCAAATTGCTTCCGCATATATTATAACAAGATCATCAGCTGGGCCCCGAAGAGAAATGAATTGTGGTTTCCAAATTAGTTGAGGAGGAGAACGAAACATTTTTCTATAAAGGTGTGGAAAACTCTCCCACCTAAATTGAGTTGGAGAACGAAACAATTTTTATATAGTTTTGTTGCTTGTTTTTGTATCTGTCATTAGCAACAACATGATGCTATAGATTAGATTGGGCTCCTTGGAACTCTCATCTAAACATAATATATTTTAACTTCCATGCAACAATTTCTACATATATTCCTATAAAATTTTCTATAATAACACCTTATTAGTTATTATAGGTGTAATGTATATATTTAGAAAAATAAGGTTAAAAAACTAAGAAGATTTAGATGGTACAACACCAATTTGATTCCGCTATATATATGAAACAAAACCAAGTCAATTTGTATACAAAAAAAAAAAAAAAAAAAAAAAAAAAAAAAAAAAAAGTCAGCAAATTAAACTCGCAAAAAATGAAGCCTCAAAACATCTTTTGTTTCATCATATTGCTTGCTTTTGAATTAAACATGAGTTAGCTTGCTTTTGAATTAAACATGATAATTAACTCATGTTTTGCCCAATCTAATTCTAAATACCAGTGCCCATTGTCTCGATGGGAAGTGGCTATTTTGAATCACATGAAGGATTCCACTCTGTTAGCTCATTGCAAGTCGAAAAACGATGATTTAGGTGAGCATGTGATCGTACCTGGAGGAAAATATTACTGGATGTTTAGTGAAAATGTTTGGCAATCTACACTATTTTGGTGTAATTTTAGTAGCAAACATGGGCAGGCTTCTGGTGAAGTGTTTTGGCCCGACAACGGAGGCTGGCTTCAAGATCGATGTGCAAGTAATACCTGCATATGGGCTGCTAGAGACGATGGCATTTCCTTACGTCTTGGTTCGCTCGATTCATATCAATTAATATACCCTTGGAAATGATTTTACTCAACCTTCCTTGAGTTTATTTAAACTCACAACTGTTGATCCAAGCATAATGCTTTATGAATGAAAACACTTACTAGTTCTTTAAACGTGAATCCAAGCATATTTATTCTAAAAAAAACAAAACTTAACACACTTGTATTTTGATTTTTCTTTTTAATTAAATTACAAATTAAGTTCATGGTGTTAAATCACGAACCATACAAGGGATCCGCCCACGCATCCCCTCTCCCCCAGTGACATGTGTCGCACATTCAAATGCTGACTTCTTGGGCTCACACGGCATCAACGGCTCGACTCGGCTTCGACGGAAGCTCTGATGGCTTAGAAATGTGTTATTACACATTCTGGAACCATACGAAACCCTTTGAGTTCGCCCTCATCTTTCTAGAACAAAGGTCGTGTTAATTCTTTGCGTGTTTGCTCATTTTTCGTTTGCTAGACCGAAGGTCTCTGTTACGTCGACGTTTATGTCCAACGAGACAAAATCGTTCGTCATCCATCCTTTTCTCTCGGCATATCGTGTTTCCTTTTCTTACATACGAGATCTTAGGGTTTATAGATGTGTAGGACTTCAGGTATGGTTGTGGGTTTGTTGGAGGCGAGAGTTCTCTGGCGCTCACACGTTTCTCAGTGACCACACAAGTTATTATTATTATTATTATTATTATTTTATTATTTTTTAACCTAACTCGACATTACTTGAACACTTCATCTTTTTCTTTCAACTAAATTGAATTTTATGAGCTAGTTTGGGGACCTTATTGACCTACCGATTATAAGCTCCAATGATGTAAAATTAATTAATTGAACTATTTAATTAATCAATTTTCATTCATATAAACGTATAGATGAATTTTTATGTACTATAGGACAAGTTGTATTCGTTGATATAATCCTTACAAGCTAGTCGATTTTTCATAAGTTGTTCATAATTACAGCTAGGTCAAAAGTTCATTTTACTCCTGTAATTAGATCTTTCATCTCAAGTACCACTATTCTCTAATGAATAGCTTGTTTATGATGTAGTCATAAATCAAGTTCCTCTTGGCCAATTAAGAGGGTGAGCCCCATTGTTCAAGTCTTGAAATCACTATTTAAGAGAACAACTCATCTACTTTGAAATTAGTAGTATTTAAGAGAACAACTCATCTGCTTTCCTTATATGAAAAGAAATAAACTTCATCTCGTGATATCAAGTTCGTAATGTGGTTGTCATATTGAATCGACTACAAAAGTCATTCTTACCCATGCAAATCAAAAGATAAGCCCTCACAGTCATAGGTTATAACTCATTCAGATTAAGATTGAATCGCATATAATTAACACGTGAAATATTAATCTTCTCCATTAACAGATTTATAGACAGAAATTAAATACTACGAGTTCAGTCTTATGCAAATTCATTTGATATGATACCCATACACACATGTACCACGTGAACGATTTGGATCAAATCATTTATAACAATTACAAAGTGGGTCGTATCATTAGTGTTTCCAAGACAAGACACCCAACCTAATGCCATATACTATTGACCCTTTAGGTTATTACTCGAACATAATCATCTTAGATGTCAACCACATACTATTCAAGATTACATTAATAACCTCGGATTTTCATACCATAATATGAAATTACAAATAAAATAATAAAAATTATTATTAAAGATTAAATAATTAATTACGAGGTTTTAAGGAATAAATCCTAAATATTTTGTCGTCTAACCTCCTCATTTTCGTCGGCGACCCTCTAAAATACCAGGAGAGATCCGCCGAAATACTCATGAATCTGAAATGCCCTACCTTAGGTGATTTCAGGTGGTACAAAGACATGTACTTCAGCAAAGTTCTTATTAGAACAGATAGTTCTTTAGAATTCTGGAAAGAGAATTTCGTCAATGGACTACCAAAACACTTCTCAAGGAGGATCAAAGATGGTCTTAAGACAAAGTACAATGGAACAATTCCATGGCAAACTTTGTCATACGGATCCATAGATCCTGAAGGTGGCCATTCTCAGATAGCCAGACCTTTACTGCTTTGATGTCTGCGTGGGTATAAGTATATTTATCCCACCATTTGATTTTGATAATTTTGAAGACCTGTTTTATTTGGTCTTCGGTCTCTTTTATTTGAAAATTCCAAGTTAATATCCAAGGAATTTGAAAATATACGCAAAAGCGCATGGTCAATGGAAATGGGATTTTGAATATGTTTTGAACAAAATAGTGGAACGATTCTTGGATTGGAACTGGAAATATATCTTTGGCTGATCCAAAGATTTTCCACCATTTGATGAACCAAAATGGGTAATGAATTTTATGAGCATTTTGGCAGAATTGAATGAACCATGAATGCTCGTAATTTTGATACCAAATGACATTGAACCATGCCATCTGATAGTCTCGGTATGAGTAAGAATGAGGAACAAAAGGTTTTGAGAATGTCTTTTCCGTGTATGGGTCTTGATTCCAATACGTCGGATTCATGACTTTAAAAATTTTTAATTTTGAATACGCGATTTTCGAAGGATCATCGCGACTCGGAATATGAGTAATTTCGACGGACTTTGTGTCGACTAGAATGAATTCATAAAACCTTCTGGTTTTATGAAGATCTTCTGGGATATAAAAGAATCCCGATGGATAGGCCTTTTTACCGACTTCGCCGATTTTCGGGTCGTCGTATTCTGGTTCTACCAGAGCTTCTGGTATAGACACAGATTTTTGAAAATAGGTTTTGATTTCAGGAACTGGAGAAAAACGAACGGGAACAACCGCGTCCGAGTAAGTCGAGGGGACAGAAGGTCCCTTTGAAGTGGAAGAGACAGTGAGTCTCGATGGAGTAACGGCAGATGGCCGTGTTGAAGAGGCTGAAGGCCTCGTCGGAGTGATAACCTCCGCCTGTTTTTGAGAAAGCTTTGCTTTAGATCTGGTCACCAATGTGAAGCCAGAATCCATTGCATAGCTATCGGATGTCATTGGAGCAGGTGTGCTTGAAGAAGCATTGGGCTTCTTCCCTTTTTCTATCACTTTCTTTCCGGTCATTGCTGGTAGATGGAGATGGGTTAGGGAGAATTTTTCTTTGAGAGTAAGAACTCTCTTGAGAGGTAATCTGCCAAGGGGTTTTCGATCCCTTTTATAGGCAAAATCTGAAAGTCGAAGCAAGATAAAATGGCTTGCCATCTAGCAAAAATTTGTTTAGACACAAGATTCTTGACATCTTTTTCTAAAACAAATTTAGATGCCCTTGAGTCGGTTTTGATAACAAAACTTTTGTTAATCAAATCACTTTGAAATTTTTGTACACAAAGTACTATTGAAAGTATTTCTTTCTTTACCGTTGAGTAATTTTTTTGAGTAGAATTCCATATTCCAGAATGGAAACGGACAATGGATTCTTTCTTGTCAAGGGACTGTTTTAGGATTCCTCCATATCCAATATCGGATGCGTCGGTCTCCACTATTAAACTAGCCCTTGGGTTTATCAGCAATAAACACGGAATTGACTTGACAAGAGATTTGATTTTTTGGACTGTTTTGGTATGTTCTTCAGTCCAGGGCTTTGGATTCTTTTTGAGTCTCTCAAAAAGTGGCTTGCAGATGGGTCTGATATTTTGAAGGAAATCAGACACATAATTGAGGCATCCCAAAAATCTTTGTAGTTGGGTCTTATCTGTAATTTGATCTCGAAAGTTTGAGGCAAACTCAATGGACCTTTGAATGGGTTTTATTAGACCCAAATGAATTTCAAATCCCAGAAAACGGATTTTTGTTTGAAAAAGTTTAATTTTGGGTTTAGACACAACTAAACCGTTTCTTTTGACTATCGTCAAAAATGTTTGAAGATGCTTAAAGTGTTGATCGATGTTTTGAGAAAAAATTAGAACATCGTCAATATAAACAATTGAAAAGTCTTGAAAAGGATTGAAAATATCATTCATAATCTTTTGAAATTCGGATGGAGCGTTTTTTAGCCCAAATGGCATAACGTTCCATTCGTATTGTCCAAAAGGGACATTAAAAGCCGTTTTGTACTTGTCTTTTTCTGAAATCTGGATTTGCCAAAATCCTGATTTCATGTCAAATTTTGAAAATATTTTTGCATTTGAAATTCTTTGCATTAAATCTGATTTATTTGGAATTGGATATCTAATCCATTCCAAAACCTTATTTAAGGGTTTGTAGTTAATTACCAGTCGCGGGACTCCACGTTCCTTTTCTGCCTGGTTGTTGACGTAAAAAGCCGCACATGACCAGGGGCTCTTTGATGGTCTAATAAGGCCTTTCTGCAAAAGATCATTAATTTCTGCTTTGCAGAATGTTAGTAATTCTTTATTCATTTGAATAGGTCGGGCTTTCATAGGAATATTTTTCTCCTCGAAAGCTTTGATATAAGGAAGATCAACTATATGTTGTTTCCTATTCCAAAAGGCATTTGGGATATTTGAACAAACTTCTTTTTCTAATTGAGTTTGTAAAGTTTTGATTTTAAACTGGACAGATTTGTTTTGAATTTGCTCTTCTATTCTTTTGAATGAAATTTCTTCTTTTAAAAAAGAAATTTGTTTTTCTTTGTAATTTAATACATTTATTGATTGAATAATTGTATTTCTTTGAAGGTTATTTATTTCGCTAATCCTTATGGGGGAAAGAAAGTTAAATTTTATCTTCTTTCCTAAGGCTTTTGATTCTAACCCTTTTTCAGTTATTCTAAAAGGATATAATTGAGTAATGAAAGGAGTACCTAGGATTAGTTCTTGTCCTAAGTCCTTTACTAGAAGGAAGGAATTTACGAAGCAAATTTCATCATTGCAAACATGAACTTTTGATAGTTTGTAATTAATTTTGAGTTTGTTATTGTTAGCACCTCTAAGGCCCTCAGTAGTTTTTTCAAAATACTTTGTAGGTATTAGGCCTTCTTGAATGCAATTTTGATCGGCTCCAGTATCTATGAGAGCCTTTAGTGCGATTTTGAAATCATATATTTTTAAGGTAACGAGAGCGTACCATTTTTGAAATTGAGAAGTGGTGATGGCTCCAACGAAGGAACTTTGAAAATCTTCTTCGTCCAGGTTCGGTTGCGCCGTTTCCTTTTGTGCTGGCAGCCTTTCCTGAAGATTGAGAATTTCTTGACGAAGCGTATAGGATTCTGACCTGGTTTCAGATCTTAGCGCCTGTATTTCTTGTTTGAGATTATTAATCTCTCTTTGTAAATCTTGAGTAGTTAGTTCCCTCGGTTTTTCAAATCTTTGGAGAACAGATTGGAGTCTGTAGGGATTTCCTTCTTCTTTTTCAGTTGGCTTAGAAATTGTCATGGCATCCCTAAGTCGTTGAGCAATCTTCTGTTGAATTTCTGGGTCTTGAACCTTTTCTACTACTTCGAGTAGAATTTCTTGATCTTTGGTAAGGACATTTATGCATCCTTCGCACGTTCTTTTTCCTTCTTGTTCTGATTCGTATTCTGTGCTAGAATATGAATCAGATTCTTCTTGGAGTTCGAGGATTTCTCCCTCGCTTGATTGCTCTGAGTCGGTTAGGGTCAGTCGCAATAGCTGATTTTTCAGCTCTTGATCTATATCCAACTCATTGATCTTTCCTCTGATTGGACACTTGTTAGCATAGTGTCCTTCTTCACGACATTTGAAGCAAGTTTGCTTTTTCTTTCCTCTATGGGTTTTTGTAGGAATATACTTCCTTCTTGAATATGTTGGCTTCTGAGTCTGCACGGGTTTATTCCGATATGTTTCTCTAGGCCTGTATGAATGATAAGGTTTTGGATGCGTCTTAACCTTCTTTCGCCTAGAGGTTGAGGGAGCTTCTATTCCCTTGCATCCATATTGATCGCAAAATCTACCAAGCTACTTTCTGTTTGATATTGAAGAATTGAGCTTGTTTTGAATCTTTGACTCATTACAAAGTCTGAGCCCTTCTTCTATGATGAAGGATGCTATGGATCCGTATGACAAAGTTTGCCATGGAATTGTTCCATTGTACTTTGTCTTAAGACCATCTTTGATCCTCCTTGAGAAATGTTTTGGTAGTCCATTGACGAAATTCTCTTTCCAGAATTCCAAAGAACTATCTGTTCTAATAAGAACTTTGCTGAAGTACATGTCTTTGTACCACCTGAAATCACCTAAGGTAGGGCATTTCAGATTCATGAGTATTTCGGCGGATCTCTCCTGGTATTTTAGAGGGTCGCCGACGAAGAATTCTATGAGGGTATATATGAGGGTGTTGACAGCATCCTCTACCCTTTCATGTTGTACCTCGGTCCTAGTTGATGGACCTTCTTCTTTGATAATTTGAGTAGTTGGTCTAATGACATAGTGGTTTAATATCTGTTGGCGGGTTGTTTCGTCGAGATATTTGTCCCACCAATCCTTGAGTTGCCCGGTGAATCCGGTTACCAAAACTTGAGCTATCTGATGGTCGGATTTATGGCCTTGTAATTTATACGCGCCTGCGGCCATCAACATCTCATTGACAACATTCATTATCAGATAGTCAGACAATCCATCGATATTCCATTCATAGATTGCTAAACCATCGTAATGAGCTTGAGTTTGTAGTGTCTTTTCTTCGAACTGGATATCTGGAAAAGACGGTTGAGGATACCAGTTTTTCTGATTACTGGCATTATTTTGACTTCTTCTAGAGATCCTCTCAATTCGATTGTAGAAAGGTTCTTCTTTCTCATTTGCAATCTCGTCTTCGAATTCTTGGTTCTCGTCGTCATTGTTAACGACATTGACAGATGAATCATGAGGCGTCATGGCCGGATTTAATATCCTGTCTAACTTTTCTTCTATCTTGGCCATCGCAGCCTCTTCTTTTGAAATCCTTTTTGTAAAGATTTCGAGATTTGCCGGTCTGAGTATTGGTATTGACTCATCAACCTTTGGTACAGAGCTGCTTGCCTGTTCCTGCAGACTACCTGATTTCTTTGAGATTTTTCCCTCGATACTTTCAAGTTGAGTAGCGATCGTGGATAAAATCTTATTCGAATAATTGTTTTGATGCTGGATATTCTTGATATCTTTTAGGGTCGGATTACCCTTTTCTAGTCCTTCCGGAATATGTTTGAAAGGGCTAGCTTTGACCTTTTCTCCGTAGTAGTTGTCGAATTCGACTTCTTCTAACGGAGGATGTTTCGAATATACATCGCCTCTTTTGGTAGTCTTCCAACTCCTCTGGGTCAAGGTGCATATCTGCAGAATATTTTCTTCAAACCATTCGAAGAATGGTATGTTTTCTTTGATGGCTTCCATATGAGAATACCACTGAGCTCTTAATTTATTTCGCTCAGCCTCTTTGTAGGTTTTGAAGAAGGCATTTCTTTTTGAAGAGTTGGTAGTTGACATAAAATCTGCTTTCAAAAATTTTTTGTCTATCTGGAAATCAGCTGTAATGACATTTAGCTGACTTTCGTAGACGGATTGAGTATCCATATCCGTATGGGTTGGAGACCTTGAGCCATCTTCATAGTGGATTGACGCCCTTTTTTGATCATAACTGACCTCTTTTACCTTTAAGGGGTCATACATTGATCTTGATATTCCTGAAGTACTTGGTCTAGAACTCAGGAATTCTTTTACTTTCGACTCTGACGAAGGTTCTTCGCTGAATTTTATTTCAACGCTTCCATCGTCATGTTCGATGATTTGGACTGGATTTTGAGATTCTTTCCTTTTTGGAAGATTTGCATCTTCTATTTTCCAGAGAGTGCTTCTGGTTATTTGATCCCAAGAGAGTGTTTTTGGGACAGTCACTGATGATTTTCCAATATTTGCTTCTATGAGCATAGTCGATCCTTTTGGTGAGGATCTTAATGCTCTTGGGGAAATGTTTGTATTCATGAGCTTATAATAAACCCTGAATATGACGACTGAAGAATGAGTTTCAGCCTTGATGTTTAAATTTTTTTACTGTAAATCTAGCATGAGAGCTGATAATATGTGTGGGTCGTGGAGAGACAAAGTAAAGTTTGGATAACAATTGAAATAGACTGGTCCATTCTCTAAATTGGATTGAACCATTCCCAATAAGGAATTTGAGAAATCTTCATGTCTCTTATCTCGTAAGGAGATAAGAACTAGGATATCTAATCCAAGTCTGAACAATGGTTTTACCGCGACTTGGACAAGGCCGACATGAAGATAGTTAAACTCTTCACGATGTTGGAGTATAAGAGATCTTGAAAAAAGATTCAGAGATTCCCTATTGCTATGAATTGGGATGTTCTTCTCTGAGAATTTGATGCATGATCTTTGAGTAAAATTGAAGGTTGAAATTTGGTAGATAGTTTTAGGATCTACCTTTGGAATAGTCCAATTTTTGAGTTGATCTTCGATTCTAGCAATCTGGTATTCTTGATTGACAGTATTTGAGATTGTGAGATTTTCTCCCCTTCGATGTTCATTTGAACTTTCTTCTTCATCGGTAGAGCATTTGAGATGGCTTGATTTTCTGAGCTTTCTAAGAAATTCGTTCATAAGATAGATAAGATAAGAGCAGGATGATTTTTCTCTGAATTGTTTGATAGATATTCAAGAGAGAGCTATCGGCCGATCGATGCCCTCTTTCCATTCATGAAGTCCTTTTGTAGACTTCGAATTTGAACGTAAATTTGAAAAACGCCACCTAAGAGATAAGATCGAATCTAGCAGGACAGGACCCCTGCAAGATTTGTTTTTCTCAAAGACATAAAGTAGACTAATAATTTAAAAGACTAATAATTTACCAACTAATAATTCACATGTGAGCCCTCACTGTGTGGCCGACAAGTTGTCAATCTTTGTTTTGTCTCTGATAAAGTTGTCAGAATGTAGATAAGATTTTTCTTCAGAATTTTTCATATGACTAATCACCAAGCTTGCCAACGGACTTACTGCGCTTCCTGCGTCTTACCACCTGGAACACAAGGGCTATTCTCTCATAATCCAAATCCTTCTGATTTTGCTTATCCTTCTCCTGGTTTCTGCAATATCGATTTTAAAGATCGAGAAACTCCTCTTCCCCCACAAAAATTGAGTGGCTCTGATACCATTTACTATTTGCTTAATGTCGATCCTTTATAGAAAAATGCCAAGGATGGAATTCAAAGAATACGTCATTATCACGAGAAAATTTATGAACAGAAAGAAGATGTTTGGAAATTTCAGGCACATGCAAAATATTACGCAACGCAAGAGGACGAGTAGCAGTATTAATTAGAGAATGACCAGTATGCAAAACACGCAAACCTGCTCCATTGCCGACTTGAACTTGTTCACCTCCATGATAACGTTCACGCACAGCGAGACGATCCAGGTCACTGGTGATATGGTCTGTAGCGCCTGTGTCGCTGTACCAATTTGGGTCAATCTTGTAAGAGGAAGTAGCCGCCAGTGCCGTAGGAGGAGCAGAAGAAGGTTCATCTTGATAGGACTCATCCATCCTATGCCAGCAGCGGATAGCAGTATGCCCCACTTTGCCGCAGATCTGGCAGGAAGGACGAGCAGAAGGGCCACGACGATCACCAGCAGGACGAGAGGGTGCATAACCTTGAGAACGACCACGACCGCGATCCCTACGCCCACGATTCTTCTGCTGACCACCACGACTAGCATAATTGGCAGAAGATCCAAGATTTAACTGAAGTTCAGCCTGGTGTTGTAGTTGGCGAGCTTCATACGTCATTAGATGTGCAAACACATCATCAAGGGTGAGGGCTTCACTCTTGGTAGTCATTGAGGTGACGAAGGGATCATAGTCAGGGCCAAGACCAGCGAGAAGATACGCGATCACATCATCATCCTGCAAGGCAGAGCCGGCGGCGGCCAGCTCGGTGGCTAGCCCTTTGATCTTGCAAAAATAATTTGCAGCAGATTGATCTCGTTTCTTGGACGTGGCGAGCTCAACACGAATCTGAGTAGTGCGAGCACGAGTTGACGATGAAAACATCCGCTGCAGGGTATCCCACGCCTCCTTGGACGTAGTAGCGGCAACCACATCATGAAGAATCTCCTCAGACATGGAGGAGAGAAGGCCGCTAAGGACTTGTTGATCCTGATCATACCACTGATTATAGGCCGGATTAGAGACCAGCTCAGCACCAGCAGCAGTTGAGGAAGGGATCAGCTTGGCAGGTGCAACATTGGTCCCATCGAGGTAGCCCATAAGCTTCGTACTCCGTAGGTAGGGGAGGAGCTGGGCACGCCATATGATGAAGTTGTTTTTGGTTAGACGAATTGTGACAACATGGTGTAGAGGGATTGGATATTGTTTAAGGCCAAAAGTCGCCATGGTAGTTGAGACGGTGTTGGAGATGGTGGATGGAGAGGAGGAAGAAGACATGGCGAGGAGTTTAAAAAATAAACCTTGGCTATGATACCATGTTAGATTGAATGGCACGATGACCTATATGGGTCACGACCTCATGTATTTATAGATGCGTATAATGAAGATTACATTCCAAATCTATGATTTGGTAACAAACCATAAAATCATAGATTTGGTAACAAACCCTTCAAATCATAACAACTAGTAAATCTTAGACTATTTTAGTATATACAGTTATGATCTATTTTAGGTTTAACAAGACTGACGTGATAATCAACTACACCACAATACCAGATGATTTACAAACTTTTTTCTATATTATGATATAATGTTATAAAAACGGTAGGAGTAAAAAGAAAGATAAAATTAGAATTTCAAATCCCTATTTTATTTTATTCTAGACTTATTTACATATTTGAAGGCGTTTATTATTATTTTCCCCAATACGCCAAGCTCTTTAATCTTAATATTGGCCACTAAAAAGTTGACTACTTACTAATGACAACTATACAATTCGGGAAAATAATGTTTGGACCCTTCCAATAGAAACAAATTAGATAATGGTTTAAGTTTTAATCGACCATATAGTGGGAATCAAAACCGCTTAAAATGGGTGTTGAAATCATTGAAAGACTATGGGTTTGGGAGTTCTATTTGGAAGAGAGGATAATCAAGAGTTAATAGCATATACTGACATGATTATGCTAGAGATATAGATTATAGGAGAAGTACTTTTGGTTATGTGTACCCACCCAATGAAGGAATTGTGTCTAGATCTTAGAAAAAAATATGTAGTTTATTTGTCTAACTTAAGATCCTAGAAAAAAAAAATGTAGGGAAAAAACATGTTGGGAAGATCTAGAGAAAAAAAAAAACATGTAGGGAAGATTTTGGAAAAAAAAAACATGTAGGGAAGATTTTGGAAAAAAAAAAACATGTAGGAGTTTGTGGCAACTTCCAAGGAGTGTGGATGATGAGAGTATTGGAAAAGCTTGGTCATTTTTATGAGTATTGTGATATTAGTTTAAAAGTCAACGATCACAATAGGAGTCAAACTCACGACCTTCTAATCCGAAGTTAGATGCACTAATCCACTCTGCTATGCGGACATTTTTTAAAAGTTTAAGTATATACTTTAATGTAAGTATATATTTTTATACTTTTACTTTTGAATTCCCACTTATCATACCGTGAAGGAAAGTATGAGGACTTGATGCATAATTGTGTGTTCACATGCATCAAGATACTTCCTCATTATGATGAGTACAGACGCGAACACCATGAGACTAATTGTTACCATCATGTTTGCCATAATGCTACGACGTCCGTTATTCCCTTCGGGTGTGCAGCAACAGTCCGTCAGCGAGTGCTAGCCCGACCAGCAGGTCTAGGAGGCGTGCGAGCCCACTGGTGGGCCTACATTCACACGTGTGGGCCATATGTAGAAAAATATTACACATCTAATTTAGCCCGAATTAGAAAGTCGCCTAAGAGAATGAAATGAGTTTTAAATGATAGATCCCACTGTGTTGCATGTGACTTCATTTCATAACCCTAATAGTTGGGCCACTTAAAACTAATTTTTAAAATACTCAAGTCATGTGCTACTCTTACCTTTGAGGTAAAAGTAGTAACCTCTATACAGATGACAATAGCGTTGCGTTGAAGACCATAGAACTTATGGTAGGATAAGTTATTTTTAATTTGTTTTCTAGTCCTTAAGTTAGATTAGGTCATCGTTTTAATCCTTTTTTGTTTTATATAAATTTCATGTTGTTTTGCTTTAAGGTTTTATTGTGAATGTTTAATATACGTTCACGCACTTATGCACTACGTTATGCGGTCATATATTAAAATTTATGCATATAATATAAATATATATTTTATGAAATTTACACCATTTTTTTTTATCTCTAATTTAGTTTAAATTAAATATTTTTGTCTTATTTGGTAGCATTCTTAATCACTCCATCGATCTTTTCCTTTTTTCAAGGGAATATTCTTACAGTATATTCCATCCATTTCAACTTTGAAGAAACATTTTCTACAACAAAATATTTTCCAAGTGAAATTTTCATACAATTCTATCCTTTTTAAACCTTTTTCATTCATGATGTTATTATTTTTTTTATTCATGATGAGTATGGATGCGTACACTATAATGGTCAAGATGATGATAATCATGCCTCACATGATACTCAAGGGTTTTCAAACCTCCAGACGTCTAGCTACGAACAATTAGCCCGACTATGATAGGTCTAGGGGGCGTGTGAACCGCCTAGGGACTCACGCTCACAAGTGTTGGTCGTGTGTAAGAAAGTACTACACATCCAATTTTATTCAGATTGGAGGCCACCCATATGATGATTTTAACGATAGGTCCCTAAGCATGAGTTGCATGTGTTTTCAATCCTTGACCCTAATATTGGGGTCACTAGTATTTTTTAAAATACTAAGTCGTGTGCTAGTTCTATTTCGGGTAAAGGTAAGGCACCCCTGTACGGCTGATGACGACATCACAAGTAAAGACCATGGAACCTGCATAAGATAGTGGTATTTCATTTCTTAGACTTTAAGTTATATAGGGCGTTTTTACGTTTAATGTTTATTTATTTTATTTAGTATTTGGTTATATTGTTAAAGATATTTTTGAACATGTAAGTTTATGGCAGTGTTTTATGATGAAGTTTTAAATGTTTATTTATGCATAAGAGAGTATGTTATGATGACGGTAACGACTTTCGGTTTGTAGAAATCTACGATCGTTACAGTTGGTATCAAAGCTCTAGGTTATAGATTCTTTAGACTAGCCTACGAGATAGGCTTGACATGTTTCATGGTCCCACTGTTGATGCCCCGTCAGCGTCAGGTATGTCATGCATAAGATAAGAAAAGGAAATATCGTTGATTGCGTACGTTGTTACTGCTCAGTCATTATCAAATAAAACTCATAATCGAATTTTGACACCATTGATTGTATTCTAGTTGACTGCATTATTGTTGACATAGTTCTATATTTATTATAATATAGGGTATGATATGATTTACCTTGCATGGATATGAATGTTAGTTCATGTATTGATAGTGTTTAGATTTAGTAAAGTTTGTACCATGAATCCAAGCTATATTGTATTAAGCTACTAAATAATAGTATATGCACGTAAATGATTTTGCTAAGGTTGGTTAGATTCTACTCAAACAATTCTTAATTAAATTATGGCAGTGTTTTATGATGAAGTTTTAAATGTTTATTTTCGCATAAGAGAATATGTTATGACGATGGTAGAAATCTAAGCTCGTTACACTTTAGGCATAAATCTCAACCGTTGATTCTTACGAAAGAATAAAACCATATCATTTGATTCAAATAAATGAAATTTTGATTAAGAGATTGTGAATAAAAACTCTTTAAAATAATTTGTAACGGTTGATAAATAGTAGCAGGCGAGGGCGACCCAATGTAACTCGTGGTCATGTCTTCTTTGAAGAGTCACCTTCTGTCAAGTTCGTCTGCTCCATTTTTAGTCAACAAAGATATCATAAGAACACATGGTGGCAACCCAATGTAACTCGTGGTAATGTCTTCAAGAGCCACCTTTGTCGAGTTCCTACCATGGTCAGTCTCGTTTGCTCCATTTTGAGTCAACAAAAATATCATAGGAACACATGGTAGCGATTCAATGTATTGTGATAATTCACGACCTTCAATGTACTAAATTGACATGATAATCAACTACATCACCAAATCAGATTTTTATTCTATATATTATGAGTCATTCTCGTATTGTATTTGGTTGAGATTGACTCATTTAATGAATAAAATACCTAACCATGTTGATGTTGACTACACTGGGAGTCGGACCCACAACCTTCTGATCCAAAGTCAGACGCGCTAATGTACTGTGCTATGCAGTCATTTTTAAAAGTGTACCGACATAAGTTATTTCAAATTCGTTCTCACTTGTGTCAAACGGGTCAAAAATATAATGATAAGTCATTTATGTCAAGCGGTAGGTATCAGGTTGGACTGCGGGTCGTTGGATTGCTTCTCGAGCATGCAGGTCAGATGTGGTTTAGGTCGTCGATTTGGGTTAGTCACAGCTCCGCATGTCAGCGCTTAGAGTAAGCCAAGCTTTTCCACTACCTGCCTAACACATGTCCCTCCAATTGCTAGACGCGTTTCTCCTCTTTCTAGTCCCCGTGTTCATCGCCAATTGCCTGAAACCCATTTTTTTTAGATTCCGGTCAAAATGGCATCAACCTTTATTATTATTTTTTTTTCTATCTTCCAATTTGTAACTTGAATTAACTCGATTCCTACCAGGAAATTCAAGACCTCAAGTCCACCTATACAAATATATTTTTCTTGCATTTTTCGGTACTCACAATGCGTAATAAATGAGTTAAAAAATCAGAAAAACCAAGTTTCTTAGCAAAGTTTGAGATTCTTAGTTTCAATTTTCGACACGATTTTTGGCTGAGTTTCCTCCCAAAACATGCAAGAATCCTCACCTAAAGTACCGTAGATGAGTATTATTTCCTAAACTATTAAAAAAACGCATGGATCTACGGCAAAATCTTGAAGCAAAAGAGGTCACGAACTTACCTCGCGTTTCTTGCCTATTTCTTGACGAAAACGAATGATCCAAAAACAAAAACATTAACTCTTAGATCAACAATACTTCGATGTTCGGATTTGAGCATTGTACCCTCCTTTCTCTTCTTCTTTTTCTTTAAAACTTTAACTCTTCGCCTTTTGTCTCCTTTTTTTTTTTTTTCTTTTCTTTTCATTTACTTGCAATCCCCTCAAGATGGTGTGTGGGGAAAAATTACCTTTTTATCTTCAGTTGACTTTGATCCGAATTTTTCATTAAATCGCCATTTTTTAAAATTTTCCTAAGCTCCTTAAGGTGTCTCGAACATTTTTACTTCTACACCGATTTGAAAATCTCGCTCTAAGGCTTCCAATAAAATCTAGGTATCCATAAAAGTTAGGAGGAAGCTTGTCATAAAGAAGGGTGAGTTTGTACCTATTGGGATCGAAGTGTTACAACATTCCCCTCCTTAGGAACTTTTGTCAACAAAAGTTGGCTATTCCTGAACAAGTTCGGGGTAAGACATTCTAACGTCATTCTCACATTCCCAAGTAGCTTTACTATCCAGGTGGTTTCCCCATAAGACTTTGACAAGGGGAATCTCCTTGTTTCGCAATCGCTTGACATATCAAGCTAAAATTTGGACTAGGGCCTCTTCATATGATAGATCCTCTTGAAGCGGGAGCATTTCGTACTCAATGATGTGGGTGGGGTCCGGTGTGTATTTCCTTAACATGGATACATGGAAAACGTTGTGAACGACAACAAGAGTGGGTGGCAACGCTAACCTGTATGCCACAACACCAATCCTCTCAAGGATCTCGAAGGGACCTATGAACTTGGTGTTAGGATCGTACAACAACGCACACACTCGATCTATATGAACACAACGAACAGGATAGAGAAAATGCAAGGAGAACTCTGGCTCAAGGATTTATATTGATGACTTCAAGTATGTACAGTAAAAGAATACAGAGAATAAAGAAAGAACATTTTCAAAGCTCTACGTAGGCGGATATATATATGGTTCAGTTTACTATATATAGTTTTACCAGATTTAACCATATACTATATATAGTTATTTACCATATATAGTTTTACCGGATATAGCTTTGCTATGTATAACACCAAACTATAAATAAGTAGTAGGCTCCATAACCTAACAATTCTCCACTTGTAGACTGATCCAGTCAACCAAGAGTTTCATTCTCAAATGATCACTACACCATACCAATTAAGGCTGTGCATAACCTCAATTTTCCAACATTAACACATTTTGTCAACATGCCTGCCTGATTCTTTGCACCCTCTTTCTTCTCCAAACACATATCACATTCTTCCACTAACCTGCGAGTGAAATGGTATCGCATTCTAATGTGTTTTGTCCTTGAATGATAGATTGGGTTTTTCACCAACTATATTACACTCTGACTATCTGTATAAAGAATCTTCTTGCACTGCTTCATGCCTAATTCTTCTAGATAGTCTGTCATCCATATCATGTCCTTTCCAACTTCAGCTATTGCCACGTACTCAGCCTCAGTAGATGAAAGAGCAACGCATTTTAGAAGCTTGAACATCCAACTCACTGCTATTCAATCTACAGTGTAGATATATCCAGATGTGCTCTTGCTAGAGTCTACCTCTCCACTCAGATCAGCATCCACAAAACTTTGCAGAATTACTTTGTCATTGCCACAACAGAGTGAAGTATTGGATGTACCTCTTAGATATCTTAGATACCACTTCACAACTTCCCAATGTTCTTTCCCTGAATTTCCATGTACTTGCTAACAACTCCCACTTCATGTGTTATATAAGGTCTAGTGCAAACCATAGTACACATCAAGCTCCCAACTGCAGAAACATACGGAACTGATGTCATGTGCTCACGTTCCTCAACTGTCTTGGGAGATTGCCTCTTTGACAATTTAATATGATTTGCCAAGAGGATAGTCCTCGGTTTAGCATCATTCATCTTGAATTTGGACAACACCTTCTCAATGTACTGCTCTTGGGATAGATTTAATGTGCCAGCAAATCTATCTCGAAAATCCTAATCCCAAGAATCTGCTTCGCTGCACCCAAATCTTTTATCTCAAATACTAAAGACAGGCTTGCTTTCAAGCGGTTTATCTCCCTCATACTTGATCCAGCAATCAGTATATCATCCACATACAGGAGTAGAAACACATAAGAATCATTGTATTTATTGAGGTAACAACAGTAATTCTTTTCACTCCTGTGGAAACCACTCTTGCACATGAAGGAGTCAAATTTCTTGTACCATTTTCTCGGTGCTTGTTTCAGTCCATACAAACACTTATTGAGCTTACACACCATGTGCTCCTTGCCTGGAGCTACAAACCCTTCTGGTTGTTGCATATAGATCTCCTCATCTAGATCTCCATATAAAAACGCCGTTTTTACATCCATTTGCAAAAGGTGCAAATTCTCAGATGCAACAATACTCAACAGAATTCAGATAGTAGTTAATTTCACAACAGGAGAAAAGATCTCGGCATAATCAATACCTTTTCTTTGTGAATATTCTTTAACTACTAACCAAGCCTTAAACCTTGTTCTGCCATCTGGTTCAGCCTTGATTCTGAACACCCATTTATTCAACAGAGCTCTCTTTCTTGTAGGTAACTCAGTCAGCACCCACGTATTATTCTTTTCAAGTGAGCTCATCTCATCATCCATGGCTTGCTCCCACTTGGTTGAATCTTCCCCTTCTAGGGCCTCACCAAAGGACTCTAGTTCTCCTTCGTCAGTCAACATCAGATAATGTAATGAGGGTGAATATCTATCTGGTGCTCTGATAGTTCTGGATGATCTCCTCAACACCTGCTCAGGTGTAACTTGCTCCACGTCTGGTTCTTCAACAACAGGATTGGGAGTTTCTTGAGCTTCTGCTGTAACATCACTGGGTGAGTTTTCTTGCTCAAGCTCAACTCCCACTTGCTTCATAGTCTTAAAGTTTATCTTCTCTTTGTCCTTGTATAGGACATGTACATCAAAGGTCACATCACAATGTCTTATGATTTTTCTATTCTTGTCATCCCAAAACCTGTACCCAAACATGTCAAAGTCATAGCCTATGAAGTAGCACTTCACATCCTTAGCATCAAGCTTGTCTCTCTTCTCTTGATCAACATGAACATATGCAGTACAACCAAAAGTTCTCAAGTGAGAGTACTTGAATTCTTTTCTTGTCCATACTTCTTCAAGCAACTTGAACTTCAAGGGTACTGACGGCCCTCTATTAATCAAATATGTTGCTGTGTTCACAGCTTCAGCCCAATATATCTATGGTAGTTCAGAATGAATTCTCATGCTTCTTGCTCGCTCATTCAATCTGTTCATCCTTTCTGCAATACCATTTTGTCTTGCCTTACCGGGAATTGTTCTTGTTAATCTAATTCCCTCAGATGCACAAAATGTTTTTAAACTCTGATTTGTTGTACTCTCCTTCATTGTCAGACCTCGGGCATTTGATCTTCAAGCCAGTTTGATTTTCAACTTCAGCTTTCCACTTCTTGAAGGTGGCAAACACATCTGACTTATGTTTCAGAAAGTAAACCTATATCTTCCTGCTGAAATCATCGATAAAGATGACGTAGTACCTTGATCCACCAAGTGATGAAACTGAAGATGGTTCTCTGTATGGACCATTTACAACCGCACTTTCTTTGGTTCTCTGACAGCCTTTGTGAAACTAACTCGTTTCTGTTTGTCCATAACACAGCTCTCAGAAAGACCCATATCAACAGATTTTAAGCCTTCTAAAGCACCTTTCGCAGTCAGCATCTTCCGCTCATGTGTCCCAGTCTATGGCACCCCATAGACTTGAATTGGAAGCACTCTCAGTAGCAACCATGTTTATACACTCTGCAGTAGTGTATAGGGTTCCAGATTTTGTGCCACGTGCAACAACCATGACACCCTTCACAATCTTCCACGAACTCTTTCCAAACTCTACTTCATAGTCTGTGCTATCCAACTGACCTATAGAGATCAGGTTCTTCTTAAGACCAAGAATGTATCTGACATCTTGTAATGTCCACTGATTTCTTGCTGGAGTTTGTATGGAGACATCTCCCTTCCCTTCAATCTTCAAGGTTTTGTTGTCGGCAAGATACACCTTCCCGAAATTTCTTGATTTGAAATTTTGAAACAATTTCTTACTTGGAGATAAATGGAACGATGCACCTGAATCTAAAATTCAGGATTCAGCTGGGTTGTCCATACTGAGAATTAAAGCGTCCTCAATATCTTCTGTTGTATATATAGAATCATCATCATCTTCTGATTTATGATTTTGTTTCTTCTTCAGTTTTATACAATTTGTTCGAAAATGTCCTTTTCCTCTACATCTCCAACACGTTACGTTGGGTTTGTTTGGAGATTTTCCCCAATTATTTGATTTGGATCACTCGTGTTTGTTTAAGCTCTTTGATTTACTTCTTCCCCTTCGATCAACACTGAGAGCATTGCCTGATGAATCTCCAATTTCCTGTTTGCGCTGAGAACTACATCTTGAATTTCATCAAACTTCAGTTTATCAGATCCTCAGGAACTACTGATTGCGGCAACAACAGTATCCCATGACTTGGGTAAAGATGACATCAAAATCAACACTTTAATTTCATCTTCGAAATTAATTTCCACTGAACTCTATTGACTTACGATCATATTGAATTCATTTATATGATCAGCAACATATCCACCTTCAAACATCAAATACACCTTGTTCATATCCGACGATGTTTCATACATATTCGACAGCGCCTTCAACAGATTTGACGTTGTCTTCTCCTTGATGATGTTGAATGCCACGTTTCTGGATAGCGTCAACCAAATAAACCCTAAGGCTTGTCAATCTTTGAGCTTCCACTATTCCGTGGTCATGGTATCCGGCTTCACCCCCAATACGGGTGTTTGAAGATCTTTCTGGTACAGATAATCTTCAATGTGCATCTTCCAGAAACCGAAATCGGATCCATCGAACTTCTCAATTCCAATCTTTGAACTTTCCATCTTCACTGATTGTGGTGAATTTCGCCTAGCTCTAATACCAGTTGTTAGGATCGCACAACAACGCACACACTCGATCTAGATGAACACAAAGAATAGGATAGAGAAAATGCACGAACTCTGGCTCAAGGATTTATATTGATGACTTCAAGTATGTACAGTATGAGAATACAGAGAATACATATTTTCAATGCAATACCTAAGGGGATAAATATATGGTTCAGTTTACTATATATAGCTTTACCGGATATAGCTTTACTATGTATAACCGTTGACCAAGCTATAAATAAGTAGCAGGCTCCATAACCTAACACTTGGAGCTAAGCTTACCCATTTTTCCAAACCTCAACACCCCTCTCATGGGAACTAGTTTCAGAAGAACATGTTCGCCCACCACAAACTCGAGATCCTTTCTTCGAGTGCTTGCGTAACTCTTTTGTCTGCTTTGTACAGTAAGTATCTTTGATTTTATTTTTTTGACTGTCGTGTTGTTGACATGAACCAATTTCAGTCCCATAAGTTGTCGAGTTCCAACCTCTTCCCAAAACACTGGTGTTTGACACCTCCTCCCATACAGGGCCTCAAACAGAGCCATCTGAATCGTTACATGATAATTGTTGTTATAAGCAAACTCCATGAGAGGAAGGTTTTCTCATCCAAACAACCAACGAAAAACATCACACACGCCCTGAGCATGTCCTCTAATACTTGATTCAACCTCTTTGTCTGTCTGAGGATGGAAGGTTGTACTGAAACGAAGTTGGGTACCAGGATGATAAAGGATTAGCTACCACATTATCTTTGCTAGGATGATAAAGGATCTCAACATCATAATCTTTCACTAGCTCGAGTCACCTCCTTTATCTCGTATTCAACTCCTTATGGGTGAACAAATATTTAAGGCTCTTGTGATCTTTGTACACTTGGATTCTCTCCCCATAAAGACAATGTCGTCATGCCTTCAGTGTGAACACCACGACAGCTAACTTCAAATCATAGGTAGGATAATCTTGCTCGTAGTCCTTCAACTGTCTAGAGTTGTACGCAATTACTTTCCCATTCTTCATAAGCACACAACCCAAACACTTCATTGAGATGTCACTATACACAACAAGGTTGCCTGATTCATGGGGCACTGTAAGGACTCGTGCAGTTGCCAACCTCCTTTTTAACTCTTGAAAGCTCTCCTCACAAGTTGGAGTCCACACAAAGGGCTTCCCCTTTTTGGTCAACTGAGTCATCGCTGCCAATATTTTTTAGAAGTCTTGGACAAACTTCCTATAGCAGACAATCAAACCTAAAAAAACATCTTACCTCCATCACTGTCGTTGACTTAGGCCATCACATGATAGTTTCAATCTTAGCTTGGTTCACATTAATTCCCCCTCTTCAGACCACATGACCCAATAATGCTACTTCCAATAGTCATAACTCACACTTAGAAAACTTGGCATACAACTAGTGAGTGCTCAACACAGTCAGAACCATTCGCAAGTGATCTTCATGCTCTGGTTCAGTTCTGGAATATAACAATATATCATCGATGAACACGATCACAAAGTTACGAAGTAATCCTTGAACACCATATTCATAAGCTCCACAAAAACCGCGGGGGCATTGGTGAGGCCGAAGGACATAACTGTGAACTTGTAATGTTCCTAGCAACTTCTGAAGATTGTCTTAGGGATGTCGTCTTCTCTAATTCTCAATTAATTGTACCCCAACCTCATATCTATCTTGTTGAACACAAACACCCCTTGCAGCTGATCGAAAAAGTCATCTATTCTCGAAAGAAAAAATGAGTGCCAGTAAGGACGCTGGTCCTCGAAGGGGAGTAGATTGTGAGATTCCACATAGATTGGGGAGAAGAACGAAGCATTCTTTATAAGAGCGTGGAAACCTCTCCCTAGAAGACACGTTTTTAAAACCTTTAGGGGAAGCCTGAAAAGAAAACCCCAAATAAGACAATATCTACTAACAGTAGGCTTGGGCAGTTACAAATGTTATCAGAGCTAGACATCTATAGATGTGCCAGCAAGGAGGCTAAGCCTCGAAGGGCATAGAAACGAGGTCGTGTGCAAGCGAGGAGGCTGAACCACGAAGTGGATGGACACGCGGTGGTGTGCTAGCAAGGTTGTTGGACCCCGAAGGAGGATGGATTGAAGGTTGCACATCAATTGGAGAAGGAAAAGAGTGTCAAGGAGGACGCTAGTGTTGGGTTTTATGTCCTAAAACTCATAGTTTGTAAACAAAAACATATTCTATTTTCAATAAAGTTATTATTGATGTTTATCCAGTGAAGATTGTTATTGAATAGAGTGAATATTACGATTATTAATCTAAATCCAATAAACTAAGAACACTCTAACTATAGTATGAGTACTTGAACTATATGTAGAGACATAAGAGTGGATCAAGTTCAAGTATATAGTCAAAATGATCTATAGTACAGGGATAAGGCTGAGTACCTTATCCTAGGGACACTATAGATGCGGCCCAGTTTTGTATATGATATAAACAATGTGATCACTAAATTGTACATGCGAAGACATGTGAGTGGGGGCGTCTTATGCAATGAGTATTGCATAAGATCAGACCATGAAGAAAATCACTCTCATTTTATAATGTCGTTTACTGTTGAGACTGATTTTTTTTTCATTCGATGACCTAGGTAACTCAATCTTAATCCTAAGCTAACCATGAACACCTATTTGTTCGGAATTATCCTTAGATTTGCATGGGTGAGAGTGGCTCGAGTTCACCGACTCAATAGGCTTCCCATTTCAGGGGTAAGACTAGGTGAATGGCTGGGGACATAGGGTGTAAGATGGAATTCACTCCTACCCACTTTTAGGGATAGTAGAGAGGTAGTTCCCCTAAGTACTAACTCCAAGTCTTGAACAAGGGGCCCCACCCTCTCATTGGTCTGAGAGGGATTCAGTTTACTAGTTGAACCACAAACCAATTGTTCATTAGAGGATCAGTGAGACATGAGGAACAAAAAGTAACTTTAGGGGTAAAATGGTAAATTGACCCAGCTCTAGTTACGAACAACCTGTGAAGGATTGATTTACTAATCATGGTTATATCAGATGGACAAAAATATATCTATAGTGAGGGGAGTGCAATTACTAGGCTATAGTGGAGTGTTCTAATAGTTAACGAATGTTGCTTAACAAGGTTAATGAGTTTAGCCGGTTAATCTCGGATCGATGGAGGCCATGATCTATAGGTCTATTAGGTCCCCCTGTTAGCTCATATCGGACTAAACCATAGAACAAGGTGACGAGTGAGTTTGAAGTGTTCGAATTCAAATTAGGGAATATGCGCTAAATATATACGATACATTTAACCGCATTTTTGTTTTATTTACAAATTAAACAAAAAGAGAAAATTAGAGATATTTAGATAAGAATTGAACTGTCATTTGAATTAATGTTAAATATTAATTAAATTGTTTAATTAATCATTTAATATTACTTTAATTTAAAATTAATTATTTAAATTAATGGTTGAATTAAAATAGAGAAAGTCAAAATATTGCTTCACTTCATGGAAAAATGCATTTTTGAATTAGTAGAATATTGAGTGTCAATATATGGATTAACAAACTTGCATGTTTGCGCCAATAATCCCACACATTTGAGTGTTATTTTGAGTGTCAAAATTTGATTAATTCAAACTTGCATGCTTGCCACATAATCCCACAAATTCAAGTGAAATTTTGAGTGTCAAAATTTGGTAATCTCAAATTTGCACGAACATGCAAATATGACTCTATAAATAGGGTCTATAAATAGGGTGATCAAGGTACATGTAACTTATTCTTCAAAAAAAACTTTTAGTCACTTACGGATAACACAATCCCATTCTAAGACCAGAGAATAGTAGGGAAGACACTAGTGGTGGTTCGAAACCAGTTCGTGAGGAAAAAGGAATTTGAACTACAAAAGGTTAGTACTCAAACTCCTTGAGTTTTAATGCTTATAAACATGCTAGCTAATTTATTATAATTGATGTACGTAGATTGCTTAAAATCCAAATTGCTTCCGCATGTGTTATAACAACACCATTAGCTGGGCCCCGAAGAGAAATGAATTGTGGTTTCAAAATTAGTTGAGGAGGAGAACGAAACATTTTTCTATAAAGGTGTGGAAAACTCTCCCACCTAAATTGAGTTGGAGAACCAAACATTTTTTATATAGTTTTGTTGCTGGTTTTTGTATCCATCATTAGCAACCACATGATGCTATAGATTAGATTGGACTACTTTGAACTCTCATCTAAACATAATATATTTTAACTTCATTGCAAAAATTTCTACATATATTCCTATAAAATTTTCTATAATAACACCTTATTAGTTATTATAGGTGTAATGTATATATTTAGAAAAATAAGGTTAAAAAACTAAGAAGATTTAGATGGTACAACACCAATTTGATTCCGCTATATACATGAAACAAAACAAGTCAATTTGTATAAATAAAAAATAAAAATAAAAAGTCACCAAATTAAACTCGCAAAAAATGAAGCCTCAATACATCTTTTGTTTCATCATATTGCTTGCTTTTGAATCAAACATGATAATTAACTATCTAATTCTAAATACCAGCGCCAATTGTCTCCATGGGAAGTGGCTATTTTGAATCACATGAAGGATTCCACTTTGTTAGCTCATTGCAAGTCGAAAAACGATGATTTAGGGGAGCATGTGATCGTACCTGGAGGAAAATATTACTGGATGTTTAGTGAAAATGTTTGGCAATCTACACTATTTTGGTGTAATTTTAGTAGCAAACATGGGCAGGCTTCTGGTCAAGTGTTTTGGCCAGACAACGGAGGTTGGCTTCAAGATCGATGTGCAAGTAATACCTGCATATGGGCTGCTAGAGACGATGGCATTTCTTTACGTCTTGGTTCGCTCGATTCATATCAATTAATATACCCTTGGAAATGATTTTACTCAACCTTCATTGAGTTTATTTCAACTCACAACTGTTGATCCAAGCATAATGCTTTATGAATGAAAACTCTTATTAGTTCTTTAAACCTCAATCCAAGCATATTTATTATAAAAAAACAAAACTTAACACACTTGTATTTTGCTTTTTCTTTTTAATTAAATTACAAATTAAGTTCATGGTGTTAAATCACGAACAGATTGGCCCACGCATCCCCTCTCCCCCAGTGACATGTGTCGCACATTCAAATGCTGACTTCTTGGGCTCACATGGCATTAACGGCTCGACTCGGCTTCGACGAAAGCTCTGATGGCTCATAAATGTGTTATTTAGCTTGGGTTACACTATTTGATACCGATTCCTACATTTTTTACCCTCTTAGAGCTGAATATGACCTCAAGAAAGACAATTAAGGTTAGTATAAGTCCGTTTTCTCAATTTAAGTTAAATTGAGCTAAGAAACTAGTATTACTAACGAAACAAGATGGGCGTACTAGTAGGATAAGTTCATGAAATGAGATGATTAGGTTATGTATAGAAAACGGTATGATTATGATAGATTGATAAAACGATATGGTTAGGATACGTTCATGCAACAGTATGGCTAGGGAACGTCAATAAAATAATATGAGAAGGATACGTTCATGAAGCAATATGGTTAGAATACGTTTGAAGACGATATGACTAAGATATGTTTATGAAATGATATAAGTAGGATACGTTCATGAAGCGATATGGTTAGGATACGTTTGAAAACGATATGACTAAGATATGTTTAGGAAATGATATGATAGGATACGTTCATGAAGCGATATGGTTAGGATACGTTTGAAAACGACACGACTAAAATATGTTTACGAAATGATATGAGTGGGATACTTTCATGAAGTGATATGGTTAGGATACATTTGAAAACTATATGACTAAGATATGTTTACGAAATGATGAGTAGGATATGTAAACGAAGGGACATGGTTAGGATATGTTTGAAAACGATATGACTAAGATATGTTTATGAAATGATACGATTTTGATACATGGTACAATATATGTGATAAAATTTATATGTTTATGATATGACATGTTGTGATACGATATGTTATGGCGTGATATGTGGAAGGCATACACAAGTTATGTTATAATAGAGATTGTGATATATGATATGATATGATATGATATGATATGATATGTACATAATGAGAATTGTTATGTCTGGAAGTATGAAAACGTTGTGATGTCGCATATGTACGCAATATGAATGATATGATATGATTGACATGAAAAATGACGAACCAGCAAGGGGCCAAGAAGGTGCATGAACTGACTGGTGAGTCCATACTCACATGTATGGACTGTGTGTAGGAAAATTAAGTACACATCAAATTGCTCATTAGGATAGCCTCCATAGGAAAATAAACTGATAAGATAGATCTCATTCATGAAATTGCATGGGTTTGCATTTAAGGGAAATAGAAAATTGCATGTGTTTGCATTTAATCACAACAGTGGGTCAGTTACTCACAATTTAAAGCTATAATAATCTTTTATATATATATATAATTGTAGAAGGTTTTGGTATGAAATACAGGTTGTAGAAGATAAAAATGGCGTCAGGATATAATGGGAATTAACAGAAAAGTTGGAAAATTTATAGAAAACGCATGGGGAATGCGAGGCATATGAGGTAGGGCGAGTGACAGGTGCGACTGTGTGCAATCCAAGCATGTGGGTTAAGCACATCGAGTCTATATTGGCGCGTGAGGGCGCGTGTGACACTATTTTACTTCCCATTTCTTTCTGTTCGACTCGTTTTGACGTGTTCTATTAAGATTGGCCTATACTTATCCTGAAAATTGTGAAGTATATGTCTAATGGAAGAAATTGGGTTGAATTACCTTTTAAATATACACCATAAGGGAAAAAGAGTTAGAAAACAAGTAAGTAGCGTATCGAGCTTCTCAAACAAGTTCTTAACTTTTTTTGCAACACATGAGTATGTTAATTACATGATTAAGAGTTTATGATAGTAATATGTGCATTGATGTTATGAATATCTATTTGTACATTGTGATTGTTTGTCTGATAGGTAAGTATGCTATAAATGATTAAGAATGTTCTATGAGTTGAGCATTATAAATATACGAATGTATGCACAAGATGTGAGCATGCTATGTATGTTATTGGACAGATTAAGACTCTAGGATATGCTTATAGTTTGTTGAGCTACGGGCCGTTAATTATGAGTATTGTAGTTTATTGATTCCCGCAGAGTTCTTAACTAACGCGTTGTGAGCTAAGTTAGGAACAATGGTCATTGGTATATATGATGTTACATGCTGCTAGAGAAATTAGTCGACAGGTCGTATTTGATCGAGAGCGAGTCTTACATAAGAGTCCAAAAATCCCAATAAACATATAGAAAGCCAGTAACCTAAGCTAGAGGTAGTTGAAATACCTTATTAACGAACCGATGATCCTAATAAAAGAAACTGGGAGTCAATAGTTAATAAAACTTAAAAACAACTGAAAAAATAAGTAATAAACTTGAGAATGACATGTTAGCTATTTATCCACTAAATTAATTACTCATCAAAATTATTTTAACTTTTCTTTCAAGATATAGATGATGCAAGCCAACTGAAGACGAGACCAGTGAGCTAAAGACGATAGGGAATCAATTTCTGAGTTCATTTTATGTACATATCCTTTCGCCGTTGAAAACTTACTTTGGTTATTTTTTTAGTTATAAAAAAGTCATGATTTTACCTGTTTACTTGTTAGGAAAATGTTACTGTTTTATGACTTGTTTTTTAGAGTAAATGGTTTATGTCAATGGTAACTTCTGTGAATCAAGCGGTCGATGAGCGAGTTTTATAAAGGCATTCTTGTACGACTGATGACAACATCGCAACTCGAGACCATGACACATGCATAGAATAATTGCATTTATTTTCTTAGACTTAGATAAGTCCTTATCAGTGTTTTAAGATAAAGTTTATGGTACGAAGAAATTTAAATGAAGTATTTTCGTATTCAATGTTTATTATATATATCGAAGTTGAGCTAAACCTAACTTTGTCTTTTAACCTTCTTATTTATGGCACAATTCTCTTGTTTTTCGACCTATTTCGATCTTTGCTCTCATTCTCAAGAGCTAGCATTTTATCATTTACCTGTAGTTTTTTTTATCATATACTTTTCATGATGATAACGAGTGCTAAATTAATATCTGAATCGGTATCAATAGATAGTTAGTGCTTTTTTTACTTTAATTTCTTTTTTTTTTTTTCTTTTTTTACCGTTGTTTGACTATATTTGCAAGAAAGATAACGAGAGCTAAATTGATATCGAGATCTAATTGTAATAAGGGTTTTCTTATGTCTAGATCAACCGGTTACAAGGATACTCTATCTAATATGAAATAGGTAGCACCGTCTTCTGGGCATCTTTAGAAATGAGAGATGCTTTAAGGTTGATGAATGAAATAAGGGAATAAAGAGGGTATTTAAGAAGTAATGGAAAAAAGATTGGAAATAAGAAATTGTTGAATCTTTTGTTTGAGAGAAGATGAGGAATCGAAGAGAAAAATGATCTATGAAACGTAGATAAACGGTTTTTGTCTACATACTAATGGTAATAATTTTTTTAAGTTTTACGATATTAACGACAATTTTGAATGTTTGTGTGTATTTTTTAAATATGGTAGTGACGGTTCTGTTTTATACTAATGGAAAGATTATTTGTAAATATTTTTAAAAATTTTATAGGTATTTATAAGTTTTTAAAAAGTTTTTAAAAGTTTAAAGGTATTTTTAAAATTATTAACACATGTTTTGCACCATCTGATTTGAAGACAGTGTCCATTCTCCCATGGGAGTGGTAATTTGGAATCATATGAAGGATTCAACTCTCTTGATTTACTGCAAATCTAAAGACGACGATTTAGGTGAACATAAGATCGGCTCTCGAGAGAAGTACTCCTGGACCTTCCAAGAAAAGTTTTGGCAATCATGATTTTGGTGCAATCTTAGCAGCAAATACGAGTATGCTTCCGGTGAAGTATTTTGGTCAGAAATGGAAAATTGGTGTAGTGATCCATGTTATAATAGTATTTGTACTTGGGAAGCAGGAGACGACGCATTTCCTTACGTCTTGGTTCTAAATAATCATATCTATTAGAGTACCCTTGGAACTGATGTAACTGAGCTTCATTGGATTGATTTCAACTTGAACACAACTCTTGAATTAGACACAAGAAAACCCTTATTACTTTTTTTTTTTTTTTTTTTCAAGTAGACGCATTTTAAAATTGTGAGGCTGACGGCGATACATAATGTGTCAAAGCGGACAATATCTACTAGTGGTAGGTTTAGGCTGTCACAATCACAAATGGTATTAGAGTCAGTTACTAGGTGATGTTTCAGCGAAGACTCTAGGTCCCCAAGGGGGTTGGGGGTGAATTGTGAGATCCCACCACATTGGTTGGAAAGGGGAAGGAAGCATTCTTTATAAGAGTGGAAACCTCTCCCTAGAGATGCGTTTTAAAATCGTGAGGTGATGACGATGCGTAACGGGCTACAACGGACAATATCTACTAGTAGTGAACTTGAGTGTCACATTATGAAAGTCAATTAAGTCTCGTAACTTTGACTCTAAGTGTAATAACCCAAAATTATAAAAAATGAAAGTTGTCCCACATCGGTTATGTAGAGAAAGTGGGGAGTTGATCTCTACTATAAAATGGAGGTCCCTAACTTACTTTCATCCCACTTGAACGGTTCGATGTTAGTCAAAGAGTACACTTTCTGACAACTCTAAATCGGTATTTCGGCTTATTCGGCTTGGGTTTGATATGCTCGAATCCTTTCTTACTAGTTTCAACTATTTAGAAGGGTTTAAGATTGGTATGACTACCTTTTAACTAGTTTAAATTATTTTGGGTCTAATTTATATTATTTTATAAGAGTTTAAATTATTTTGAGTCTAGTTTATATTATTTTATGCAAAATCTGATTTAGCCCATTTATATTAGTTAGAGTTAAAGTTAAAATTATTTTATTAAGAATTAGGAGAGTCAATTCTCACGGTAGAATTCTAACTTATCATCGTGAGACATCTTGGGTAGAATTAAATTTTAGAGAGCAACGTTAAGTTATCATCAAAGGTAGTAGCTTCGACCTAGGCCCCCCAAGTAAGTGACTCTACTATGTGTGATATGCCTAGTGATGTGATGTTATGAATGTGTCGTTATATGATATGTCAAATGATATCATGGTATGAATGAAATGTTATTCTATGTCACACTAAACTATGTAATGTATGAGATGTCACGATGCACTATGATGTATTATATTAAAATGGATGAGTTCACAACATACATGTTTTCGTTTTGCACTTTAAATGACGTAAACATGCATAGAATAAAAAGCCCAAGTCTATCTAAAATTTTAGCAAATTGAGTCGAATTTTTAATACTCAATATTCTCCGAACACTATTTTACACGAGAACATCCTTAACAAGAGCTGATATTTGCTATGAAAACCATCAGAGTCAGGACGGAGTTTTTCCACAACAAGTTCTTCCATTCTTTTTATGAGTATTGTTTTTTGTTTGAACTAAGAACGGAATTTTACAAAATCAAGGATTAATTTTATCATTTATGTCTTAAAGTTTTCCCTGGGAATCTCAAATAAAAGCATAGTTTTAAAGACTTTCATAACATGCATGTGGTGTAACCCACACTATACTAACAAAAAAAAAAAAAATGTTGCAAGGCATTCAATTTTGCACAAAGAAAAAGGACAAAGTTCATGTAGTTTTCCTTTCGGTTATTCAAAATGAGAAATTTTAATTCAAAAATTCGAAAAAAAAAAAGGGTAAAAAAATGAGGGGAAATTTTAACTGCTTTAAATGAACAAGGACGAGGAAGTGTAGGGACAATAAATTTGCTTGCTGGTAACTAGAATGTCTCCTGTTGGAAGGTATTCATTCTCACGTCTTGGAACAAAATGGCGCATCAGAATCATGTTCATCTAATAAACCATCAAGAATGTCCCATAATTAATCTGTAAGCTATCAGTAAACACGATGCACCGAAAGTTCGTAAAGTAGCTGAAAACCTGAGATTCTCCCTCACCAGACAAAGAAGAGTACAACTACATGCAAGTGACAAGGAACATGACAGCAGTTCGGAGGATCTTGGAAAGAACCTCTCATAGCCTGCTAATGACTGCCTCGACCTCGGCAGGGGTGTATAGATGGTATGTCGGAGCCACCTTCGCAATATCAACGTTGTTCGGAGTCACCTGTCATCAGAGGGGCACAGATTTGATGGCGAAAGATGGTGTTAGAATTATATTGCACAAACAGGATTACAAAAGCACTATTTACTATTTACCTTCTCTTCCATAACTTGCTTGAGAATGGAAAGGGCTATGGTTTCAGCTTCTAGAAGAGTTAGGTCCTGCAATCAATGGAGGTGATATTGGTGTTTGTAGCAATTGAACAAATACCCTATAAATCCATTTTACATATGTGGCAAAAACGGAGATTTAAAGTGCTTAAACATGTGTGTAAAAGTTTTAAACGTTGTTGGAACCCATTGGTGGTTAGAGGAAAATGGTCAGATTTATCCAAAAAAAAATAATAACAATAATAATAATAAGGAATGCAAGGAATGTTCGTTTAATATTCAAAGTACGAGAGAATTAGTCATATCTCATTTTGCTTGTAAATATTATATATACATATATTTACCTATATTATATATATATCTCAAGGCTACGCGTCTGCTATGGAAAGGTTTACACACCCTTATAAAGGGTGTTTCGTTCTCCTCCCCAACCAATGTGGGATTCTCACAATCCACCCCCTTTCGGGGCCCAACGTCCTCGCTGACACTCGTTCCTTTCTCCTATCGATGATATGTCCACCCCCCTTCGGAGCCCAACATCCTTATTGGCACACCGCCTCGTATCTACCCCCTTTGAGGAACAGCCTCCTCGCTGGCACATAATCTGGTGTCTGGCACTGATACCATTTCTAACGGCTCAAGTCCACCGCTAGCAGATATTGTTTTCTTTGGGCTTTCCCTTTCCAACTTCCCCTCCTCAAGGCTTTAAAACGCGTCTGCTAGAAAAAGGTTTCCACACCCTTATAAATGGTGTTTCGTTCTCCTCCCCAACCAATGTGGGAGTGTGTCCCCAACCAATGTGGGATGTAGATAAAACGTCATCATAGCTCACCACATATTGCTTGTAAATAAAACGCCATTCTTAGTCTTAGTAACCACGTATGTTTATAAAATTTTGTCCAAGTTGAGCTACCCAAATTGTATGATTGGACAAAAAATATATGGGTTTGGGATGTTCTTCATCTGTCTAGGTTTTTGACAATAGATGAAAAACGAAAGGTCGGTCTACTACATGCTACAAGCCACCATAGCATTCAGCAATAATATCTGACATGTAGAAAACATACCTTGTTGTATTGCTCTTGCAGAGAGCTATCTGCACCTTCAGAACCTGAACCGATAGCTTTAGCATTGCATTGCCAGAAAGTGCCGGATGGATCAGTGTAGAATCTGCATACCACAGATTCTCAGGTTAAGAACTGAGGGGGAAAACATTATTTTGCCAATTCCAGAGGAAATTTTAGTGTATCTATAATGCATATTCCTGATGATGCACGAAGTTCTGGTATGAACTTTAAAATAATATACCATGCTATCACAGATATTCTACAGAAATAAAAATGAACACTACATTGAATATTGCATTTATGATGCAATAAAGTAATAAATAAATTGTTTAAAAATGCTATTAGACATTAAAGAGTATATGAATGCAGTGCCACAGAAGCACTTAAAATTAGATGTATGAGTGTCAAATGGAATCTCAGTTCATAAAGCTAGAAGATGCATTCATGAGATAGAAACCAGTAAAAAATAGAATATAGCGCTTAAGAATTGGTAAAACAACAATAATCATGCAAAGGGGATAATCATGAAAAGAAATAAATCCAGAAGCAATGCAAAGGAGAATCATTGAAGTGGGTGTTCTTATTGAAAACCTTAATTTTATTTTTATATTATTATTATAAGAAACACCGCAATGTCTTCTTTCTAGTTGTAACCACCAGAATGTCCCAAAAACATTCACCTAAACCAACTATAAACTGACACATCCCTAATTACAGTACAACCCTTTTTTAATGCTCAGAGTGTCCTAAACCAACTTGCACGCACCTATACTAATCTCACAACACGAGTTTGACTCTACTGTAAAGACATTATAACTTAAGAAGGGAACCACTATGGAATGAACTCATTCTCTCTAAGTCCTTTATTATTCAGTACAGCCTTACAACTTTGTCCCATGTAGGTGGGTGCACTAACAATGCTTCACCTACCATATAAATTATTTTTGCTCTAACTGCCATTTGGTTCTTGTTTTGAAGGAAAAATGTAAAAGCCCAAGCTCACTGCTGGCAGATATTGTCCTTTTTGGGTTTTCCCTTCTGGGCTTCCCCTCAAGGTTTGAAAACACGTCTAAAAGGGAGAGATTTCCACATCCTTATAAGGAATACTTCGTTCCCTCTACAACCGAGGTGGGATCTCACAAATGGTATGAGTCTATCTTGGCTATTTTGACTGTTATTTGAAGAGAAAAATGAGGATCTTTAGAACAAAAATGATAAAGTGAATATTATGCAGTCCCTTTGAATTTACGTTACCAAAGTGTAGTACTGAGATGTTATCTTTTTCTTGATTTTTCTCTCATTAGAATCTTATCAATTTGTAATCACCTGTGTCATTAGGGTTGGGGATGACCATTTAATTCTTCGACTTACCGTTTGTCTACACTACAAGTCCCTCATTTAAAAGATTTGAATGGAGCTAATCAAGCAGTATCGCATAAATTTCAACAGTTGCGATTTTAACTTTTTTTTCCTGGGTGCACAACAAGTAGAAGTATGAATTATCTCAATGATAAAAGTACCCAACAATGGAGGATTTTATTCTTAAATAAAATGATATAACCTCTTTTCCATGCCATGCCAATGGAATGATGCAAAAAAAGTGCAAAGTACAGAATGCAGAGAACAACTAATCACATAAATCAGTTTACTCTTTATCAGTGGTAAAAACTTACAAGCTGGGCCCCTTCTCATCATGGCCGGCAATAAGAAGAGCTACACCAAATGGTCGAGACTGTATAGAGAAAAAATGTGTAAGCAAGTGAAAATTTGAAATACTAACACCATCTATTATTTTAAACACAGAAAATAAAAGGCATCAAATTCTATAGAACAACGGAGGATGATTATGCGGAATACAGCCCTCCTACTTGTTACTAGGACTCAATATCAACTCCATTTCAAAGTAATAATAGGAAAAATATAGTAATATCTAAATATATTCATATGGACAACATCAGAATGTCAGTAATGCACAAACTCAACTTTGACATCTGTAAAGAGAGCATGAAATAATTCCCTAATCAAATATTACATATGAAGGTTATATTTTAGAGGATGCTAAGTAACCAAATAAATGGTGTTAATCCATTGCCATTATAAAGCCAGTTTACTGGAGCAAATAACTTAACAGGAAGTGGAGCATAGATAGGGTAAATGAATAGAAAAAGTAGATGGGTAATAACCATGGACTCCTCGTCGCCTTCGCCAAATCTTAGGGCTAGATCACAAAGAGCTTGTGTTGTAGACTCCACAGTCATTGCCTCACCATATGAGAACCGATGGTTCTACAGAACATGAAATTCAAAATTCAATAGTTTGTCTTTGAAAAGATATCAACAATAGATGCAAGGCAAGTCATCAACAACAGCACCTGGGTCTCAACTCGAGCATGCTCAACAAGTGTGTGAGCATCAGCAATCAATCCACTCATCGCACATCCTAAATGCTCATCAATTTCCATGATCTTTTCCACGCTACTTGGTTCCTAAATAAGAGTTTCAACAAAAATTATAAAAATAAAAAATGGTGCCTAAGCTCAATATTACAATTCAAGAACAAGAACCAAAAAGGAAAGGCTCTCAAAATACAAACAGATAATGGATCAATAACTAAGTATCAGTTAAAGCAGATAATAACGTTCTATTTCAATATCGACTGCCCGGCATTTGACTTGAGCTAAACATGAAAATATATGAAATTAACCACAAATAACAACTCCTTGGGTTATATACAAACTTAGACATTCTTAAGGAAAAGGGGCAGACCAGTAGTGGAGATGTAATACGTTTTTCAACCGCCAGCACAACGCCTTCCTTCGTTTTCAAACCAATTGCCGTCGAACCAAGCTGGAAAAAATAAGGGGGAAAGCAGTTGATTAGATAAAATAAACAAAAAAAAAAAAAAAAAAAAACGTGGAGCAAATTATGCTCGTGTCCTGTCACTCAACTTACCAATCTTCGCCTAATCTCATAAACATTTTATAAATTCAATCAAAATAACTAAGAACTGTGATAGCGAAGAGGAAGAAAAGGATAGAATACCTTAATAGCCTCAATCGCGTACTCAACCTGGAACAATCGTCCTTCAGGAGAGAAAGTATTCACACCTCTATCATATTCAGTCCTGAAAAAATCCACATAAAAGGAGAGACCGAAAAATCAAACAATAGAAACAACACAACAAGAGGAAAGAAAAAAAAAACGCACTAGATTACCTGGTCAGAAACATTTTGCGGTTCAATGGAAGAAATTCGTCTAGATTCTGCGGAAAAACAGAGAAATTAGAACATTTCAAAAGCAGGAGCAAGATAAACTCAGCACCAAAATCTAATTTTCAGCGATGAAAACTAAAGAAAATGGAGATCTACTTGCCTACAAAGGAAGAAGAAGAAGAAGAAGAAGAAGAAGAAGAAACTTCAGTCTTTTGTGTTGAGGTTTAATCAGACCCTTTCTTGCCAAGCAAGACGAGGGGGCGGGTTTTATGGGTTTCCGGTTCAGCCATTTCTGACCCGGTTCGTAAGATCATGGCTCAGCCCAAAAATTAAACGGACCATATGACGTGGGCTTGTATGGCCCAAGCCCAATATAACGTTTTAAAAAGTTTGGAGATTTTTCTTATCAAATTATCATTCATTTTTTTCCAATTAAACTTAATATATATAATATATATATCTTTTATTGACATTTATTATAAATGAAAGAGGAAAACACTCGAGGACACGAGAAACATCAATCTCGAGATTCATAGTTAGAAACTAGTCTCAATTGAGGCGAAGCAAGTAGGGAAGGTCAAAGCATTCCAACCCAGTCGTAAATCGAAGGTTTTCAACCAAATCTTGACCGAGGGTCAAATGATTTGTTGAAGGGACACTAGTAGATATATTTCTAAAGATAGAAAAAGTAGTAATTTGTTTAACAAATTTAGTTAGAGGAGGTGAAAGCAATTTCATCCACAGAAATCTCAACCAACTTCGGGAAGCAATGAAATCTCGTCCTATAAAATGACCTCCCTTTCCAATCATTCAGATCACTCCTCCTCTCAATTTCACTTCAATTTTTGTTGTCACCAACAACTGGTATCAGAGCGATCTTGCAGCAGCAAGAATGGCAGTAGAAAAACAAGTTGAGAGCTACGTTCAGCCCGCCATCCCAAGGTTCGATGGTCACTATGATCATTGGGCGATGTTGATGGAAAATTTTCTCAGATCAAAGGAGTTTTTTGATATGGTGGAGACGGGTTATGAAGAGCCAAATGAAGGCGAGGTACTCTCAGCTGGTCAACAGCAACTGTTGGCAGCATCGAAGTTGAAGGACCTAAAGGTCAATAACTATTTATTTCAGTCCATTGATAGGACTATCTTGGAAACAATGCTTCAGAAGAAGACATCCAAGGAAATTTGGGATTCTATGAGGAGGAAGTACCAAGGCTCAACGAGAGTAAAGCGTGCTCAACTTCAAGCAGTTAGAAGAGACTTTGAAATTCTCCAAATGCAAAAGGGAGAAACGGTGAATGATTATATTGGCAAGGTTATGAGTTTTGCAAGTAAAATGAGGATGCATGGTGATTCAATCACGGATGTTGCGGTCGTAGAAAAGATTTTGCGATCACTAACTCCAAAGTTCGATTACATTGTATGTTCTATCGAAGAAGCAAACAATGTCGAAGAGATGCAAATAGATGAACTCCAAAGCTCCCTGTTAGTACATGAACAGAGACTCAATCGTACAAGTGCAATAGAGGAGATGACAGCCTTAAAGATATCCACACCAGGTGAAACTTCAAGCCTTAGAGGTAGATGGTAAAGAAGAGGCAGAGGTCGTGGGAGAGGCAGTCGATAAAGAAGTGGAGATGTTGGAGGTCAGCAGATCTAGTCAGAAACGATTATGACAACAAAGGTAAGAAACACTTTGACAAGTCTAAGGTGGAATGCTACAGATGTAGACGCCTTGGACATTACAAAAATGAATGCTATACCAGGCTCCAAAAGAAGAAAAGAGATCAATCCAATTTTGTGGAGAGAAGAGAAGAAGAAACATTGTTAATGTCATTCCATGTTATGAAGGTTGCAGATCAAGGTGTATGGGTCGTAGACTCTGGATGCAGCAACCATATGACAGGTTGTAAGGAATTATTCTCAACTCTGGATGAAAATTTTCATACTACGGTTTCTCTTGGCAACAATTCAACTATCCAAGTGATGGGGAAAGGAACCGTAGATATCAAGACTAGAAATGACTTTGTAGAGTATTTCTAATGTATTTTACATTCCTGATTTGAAGGTCAACTTACTTAGTATCGGTCAGTTACAAGAAAAAGGGTATGTGATCACATTCCAAAATGATGAATGTGAGATTTATGACTCCAAAAGAGGATCGATTGCTAAGATGAAGATGACCACCAACCGTCTATATCCGTTGACGTTAAATATCGTTGCCAAAAGTTTGATGGTGAAGAAAGAAGATATCACCTGGCTTTGGCATTTTAGGTATGGTCATCTACACTTCAAAGGATTAAAGACGTTGACTTCAAAGAAGATGGTAACTGGGCTGCCAGATATTACTACTCCAACAGAAATTTGCGAGATCTGTGTAGTAGCAAAACATGAAAGAAATTCTTTTCCATCCAAAAAATCAAGAAGAGCTCAAGCAATTTTGGAGTTGATTCATTCAGACATATGTGGTCCCATCTCTCCAGCATCAAATGGTGACCAGAAATATTTCATGACCCTCATCGATGATTTTAGTCGAAAAACATGGACTTATTTCTTGCACGCCAAATCAGAAGCCTTTGATTGCTTCAAAAAAAATTTGTGCTCCTATGAAGATGGAAACTGGAAGAAGAGTCAAGGCTTTAAGAACTGACAGAGGTGGAGAGTTCTGCTCGAACGAGTTTATTAAATTTTGTGAAGAGAATGGCATAAGGAGGCAGTTAACAGCCGCATATACACCACAACAAAATGGTGTGGCCGAAAGGAAAAACAGGATCATTCTCACACATGGTTCGAAGTTTACTAAATAAAGGAGAAGTCCCGAAGGAATTCCGGCCAAAAGCTGTCGTGTGGTCCTTCTCAACCGGAGCCCTACTTTTTCTGTTAGAGATATGACTCCACAAGAAGCATGGAGCGGAAGAAAACCTGCAGTAGACCACTTTAGAATCTTTGGGTGCATAGCATATGCATACATTCCTGATGAGAAAATGAAGAAACTTGAGGACAAGAGTTTGAAGTGTGTGTTCCTTGGAGTAAGCGAGACTTCTAAGGCGTACAAGCTCTATGATCCTTTTACAAAGAAGGTGGTGGTAAGTCGTGATGTAATCTTTGACGAAAAGAAGACTTGGACATGGGAAAAAAAGATCACTGTGAATCAGCAGATTCCTGTAGATCTTGAAGAAGAACAAACTGAAGCCCCTCTTCAGCCTCACTATGAGCATGGAGAGAGCTCATCACAAGCTCAACAAGAAGAACCAGTAGAAGAAGATCATGATCATAATCAAAGAAATCCAAGAACAAGAAATAGACCAAATTGGATGGTTGATTATGAGATGGACTATGAATCAAGTGATAGTACTTATTTTGCATTCTTTATGGATAGTGATCCAATTGTCTATGAAGAAGCGGTAAAGGAGAAGAAATGGAATGAAGCTATGGACGGTGAAATCAAATCCATAGAAAAGAACAAGACTTGGGAGCTTACTGATCTTCCTAGAGGGCAGAAAACAATCAGAGTAAAATGTGTTTTCAAAACCAAGTTGAATGAAAACGGTGAGGTGGATAAGTACAAGGCGTAACTCGTTACAAAAGGATACAAGCAGAAGTATGAAGTTGATTATAAGGGGGTATTTGCATCAGTGGCACGTCAAGATACTATCAGGCTTATAATTTCTATTGCAACACAAAAATCTTGACCTATTTATCAACTTGATGTGAAATCGGCCTTCCTACATGGAGAGCTTCAAGAAGATGTATATTTGGAGAAACCAGAAGGTTTTGTTAAGAAAGGTAAAGAGGTAAAAGTATACAAGTTGAAGAAAGCTTTGTACGGTTTGAAACAAGCTCCGAGGGCATGGTACAGTCACATTGATTCTCATTTTGAAAAGATGGGATTCCCTAAATGCTCGTATGAACATATGTTGTATGTGAAAACTGAAAAGCGAGCATTCTCATTATTTGCTTATATGTTGATGATTTAATATTTACTGGCAATAATGAAGAAATGTTTGAATTTTTCAAGAAGAGCATGATGAAGGAATTTGAATTGACAGATCTTGGTTTGATGAAATATTTTCTTGGAGTGGAAGTTACTCAAACTCCCGCAGGTAACTTTATCTGTCAGAAGAAATATGCTCAAGAATTACTTGAAAGATTTAAATTGGATGAGTGCACATTTGGAACTCCATCAGAATTGGGTTTGAAGTTGCACAATGATATTGAAGGGCGAGAGGTTGATAATAGGTACTTCAAACAAATTGTGGGAAGTTTGATGTTCTTAACTTCAACAAGACCAGATATCATGTATGCGGTTAGTATGATAAGTCGTTACATGGAGCATCCAACGGAAAAACATCTCAATGCAGCAAGAAGGATACTTCGTTATGTGAGAGGAACCTTTGATTTGGGGGTATTCTACAAGAAACGAGATGATCCGAAGATGGTTGGCTATACAGATAACGACTATGCAGGTGATATAGATGATCGTAAAAGTATTTTAGGAAGTATTTTCATGATGAGTTCAGGAGCTATTTGCTAGTCTTCAAAGAAGCAACCTATTGTAATACTCTCAACTACAGAAGCAAAATTTGTGGCAGGAGCAACATGCTCGTGCCAAGCAATTTGGTTAAGAAAAATGCTTGAAATTCTTAATCAGAAGCAACCAGGTACGACGGTTATATATTGTGATAATATGTCAACTATTAAATTGTCTAAAAATCCTGTGTTGCATGGAAGGAGTAAGCACATCGATGTTCGATTTCATTTCTTGCGTGATTTGTGTAAAGAAGGCATTTTTGAACTCAACTTTTGCCGAAGTGATGAACAAATCGCAGACCTATTCACAAAACCCTTGAAACAACCATTGTTCGAGAAGCTTAGAAGAAAGATGGGGATGTGCAGAATCCAAGATGTATATCAAGAAGATGAAGTGAAGTCCTAAACTGATTTCTGCAGAATTCAGTTTAAGGGAGGGTGTTGAAGGGACACTAGTAGATACATTTCTAAAGATAGAAAAAGTAGTAATTTGTTTAACAAATTTAGTTACTACGGAGAAGGAGGAGGTGAAAGCAATTTCATCCACAGAAATCTCAACCAACTCCAGGAAGCAATGAAATCCCGTCCTATAAAATGACCTCCCTTTCCAATCATTCAAATAACTCCTCTTCTCAATTTCACTTCAATTTTTGTTGTCACCAACATGATTATGGAGTTATTATCAGTCTTAACCACAAACTTGGACCCATATCTCTTTCGTGGAGGTGACATATCTCCTCTCTACGTCATTTAAGTTTTGCTCGCATACACGAGGGGATGACCATATATAAGAAGAACGTTTCTCGAAGGCATAATAAAATGCATCAATCTTTACTCCAAATGGTCAAGTCACGTCGGCAATTTTGAGCACCAAGCCCTCCATCTTTTGCCCTCTTCAACTCGTCATAGGCATTTTGATACTAATCTAACTCATGCTATTATTTTTCTGTAACATGTACGTCAATGGTCCTGTCCTTTTTTAGAATCCTTCGATGAGTGCATGATGTTTTAAATGCTTTTCGCTGTACTAGGAAAGAGGATTGGAGGGTGTAATTTGTGCTCTGAGTGATGGATGGATGTCTCCCTATTGAGCTTGCATGAATGTTTAAATTATGGATTATGCGCTTAGATGATTGATAGAGTTATCTCCCCAATAAAACAAGTGAGCGAACTAGGTTAAGGTTATGATGTTAGAGCATGAGTTGTATCATGTTGACCTTCGTCGGTATATTTTTAGTAGACCGAGTACACTAGGATTATGAGCGACAATCAACAATCAAGACTGTAATAGAACCCGTAGCTTGCAAGACTGTAATCAAGACTGTAATCACCATCTATTTTCCTTGTGTACCTTAGTACCACTATCCAATGACCTAGGTTGCACTCAATAGTGTCTCTGCCAACCAGTAGGTATCTCGAAACTTTTACCATTGAGCTTGACTAAAGTCAAAGAGGATGGTGAATCGTGGTTACTTGAGTTTTTATTATTATGTGTAGAAAATGGGTTGAGAACGATTCCATAAACTTGTCCTCGGAGGGGACAAGGGACTATATAAGTAGTTTAACTCATATTGAGTCACTATCGTGTGTGAAAATGGTTAGGGGTCCCTGAAAAAGGTTTGTTACACTGTAAACTTGCCTTGAAAGAGGGCGATAACTACATGGATAAACTGAGTAGCTGACCAGCATGTGAGATCACTCCCCCCAAATATTAACATTACATATAAGTGTTCAGTTAGAGATACCATATTGCCCTATGAAATAGGATGAGGTTGTGCCACAACCTAGGATACCGGTCGTTCGCTGTTGTGGCAATGCAAGCTTACAAAGTATGAGTAGAAAAGTTAGTTCACTTTGGAGATGAGATATGTTGCCTAGTAGACTTGTACCTCTAGAACCCAGTGAACAACTTTCAACACTGATTGTGTCTGTGTGATCGCTTGTGGATGTATATAATAAAATGATGTAAAATTCAAAAAAATAAGTGCAAGTATACACTACCACAAGTAGCAAGTAATAAGTAAATTATCGATTCCACGTAGAACCTATCTTTTTGGTTAATTTTATCGCTGGAAATTAATATAGAGTGTCACTGCTGTTGAAAAATAGAAAATGATGAGAAAATCAACTCTAATGAGGAAGGTTCGGCTAAGAGGGATTAAATAAATAAGTTGATTAAATAAATAAGTTGTTGAGTTTTGTGGTAGATTTTAGTTCCTTTTAATAGATTCCCAAGTCCACTTCCGAGGGTCATGCATAGTCATTATTTCCATAATCATTGTAATTTTTATTAACAGGGCTCTAGAAGAAGAATTATTCATAACCCTCGATTACCTTTAAGTCTCCTTGCAATGGAATTAGAGTATTAAGGAGGATTTCATTGCTCCTTCTCTTCTCTCGAATAAAAGAACAACTATGTATGTAAAGTAGCTATTGCTCCTTCTCTTCTCTCGAATAAAAGAACAACTATGTATGTAAAGTAGCTAATTAAACACACATGTAAATCATTAACAACAACTCTTTAATAAACTAAAATCATACCGTCAACATATTTAAACTATATAAAACTCTCTCGCCTTCCCTATAAAATTTAGCTCTCCATACAAACTGAATTAAACAGAGGAACCCACATCACAATCATATAAAATTGATAGAATAAGAAAAGAGAGTAAGGAAATAGAGAGTTATCCAGCTTTGTTGCTGTTATTCAATGGAAGTTCCCTCCCCTTGAGCTCTCACGTCCACCTCTTTGCCCTAATCTATCTTTCTTGGTCTTCTTTTCCTTCTGCAGTCAACAGCTACTGGATTAGGGTTTTTCTTCTTTTCTCTGGTTTCACAGTAGCATAGGCTTTGCTATCTAATCCGATTTTCTTCCCCCAAAACGTGGCTCTTCTCCTTTTTTAGGTATCCTTTTCCTCTTATAATGTTTGTTTCTTTTCATTTAGGGCCGAGAAATGATAAAATTGTCCACCTAGGATGTTTCTAATTTGGTAGTCAATGACCCACGTGGATTGCTGATGTGGATTAAAATTTCCATGTCATCCCCGAAAAGTTCGTATTCCGAATTGCTTCAGCATCAGGATCAACAATTTATTTCCAGATTTTTGCAAGTAGTGTTGTTTCCAGATTTGGTAACGCATCATGATTCAGCATAAATGTTCTGGAATTTTACCAAATAACTCAATTAAGTGTACAATTAAACTCGATTTATGCAAATTGATCTTCTTTTCATATTAAACCATAATTAACTATTTCATGTATCCTAATTAGAATAAATGGAGCAATAATGAGAAAAGGATGAGTATGAGTGCAAAATTAACTATAAAAAGATTTGATATAACCTACTTTTGGAGAGTTATCACTGTGACAAGTAAGAAAACCGCCTTGGAACTCTAAGGTCTTCTCAAAAGCTCATATAGTTACAAAACTTAGGCTCAAACTTCTTAGAGCCTAAAGAAAATCTTGTGGTAACGTACCGGGAATAGGATGTGATGAGGGTGTATAAGTAGGCTACTTACTAATTATTTTTATACTCTGAGTCACAGTGGAAGAGCATTCGAGAGCTGCATGTTCACTAAGGGTCATTCTAGGGTGTCAATCCTGTTAGTGTATTTTGGATCTTTTACGTGTTTGTGTATTTTGTCGAGTGGCTTGTCCCTAGTATCAATCTCATGATAAAGTCTCTTACGTGGAGTAAGTTATTCCGTAAGCTTTCATGCATAATCTCGTCATATTCCTCTAGGACATTTTTAACCTTCAGAGGAACTATTTCTTTGTTATCTTTATCTTCTAGAATAGAGATGACCATAAATGTTGGTTTTTCATAATCGAGACCTTTTTACTTAGAGGGTCGATAACATCCGTATTCTATTTAGTTACTTGATGTTTGCCGAAACAACCGAAGGAATTTCATCATCAATAACACATCAGAATTGTTCATCTTAACAATTACAAAATCAACATGTCCACTCAAGTCCCTTAATTTTGATACGTTTCTCTATGTTATTCCTGTAATGAGTACGGTTGTCAAGTTGCTGGCTTTCATCTTTTTTGTATCACTATGTCTAAGTAGGTCCAGTTGTTTCAATGTGGTCTTGTTACGAAGTTGTGGGTGACTTCAAAGTCGACCACATTAAACTTTCAGAGAGATGGATTGATTATTTTTGTCAAGTGAAGCTTGATTTTACCTCATATATTAAGAATGATCGTTAAGGAACTCAAACAAACGTCCTGTAGTTGCATAGGTAATAGAAATATCTAAACTAATTGCTCCTACAGTTTTGAGTTAGCCTACAATTACGAGTCTTAAAAAACCTGATTAACTCAACCCAACCGAATTCATACCATTTGAGTTGAGTTTATCAGATTGGATTAAAAAACTTACGATATAATTATTGTTAAGTATATATAATTATTTTATTTTATAATTATTTTTTGATTATTTATTTTCCAATAATTAAAATAATTTTTAACTCTTTTTGGAGTAACCTAAAATTAGATTGAATTAAATCATATTGATAATTTTAAAATATATATTTTTTACTTACTATATATATTATATATTATTTTTTATAATTATTTATTTTCTAATAACTCTATAAAATAATTTTAAACTATTAATATGATAATTTTTTAAAATATATATTGAAACTGACTTATAAATTTTATTAAATAAATAGAGGATTACGAACAGACATTTTATTTGATTAAAAATAACATTTTGAATAAATGATCAAAACAACCTGAACCATCCCATCTTAAAATTTTTATGTTTGAGTAAGGTCAGGTTCATTATTTAATAAGATTTGGGTCGGTTGAGTTTGGATTATATCTAAAAGATATCTCAACCCGACTCAACCTAATCAACTGACATCTCAACCCAACCCTTAAAAAAAAAAAAAAAAAAAAAAAAAAAAAAAAACTTTAAAACTTAAAAATTGAAGTAAGTTTTTGTGAGAGGCCCAGAGTAAAACCAAGGCCCGTCGTATAGTCGTACCCAGAAGAAGAAGAAGCCTTCTTCGGCAACAAGAAATCCCAGCTTTATAGAACCAGGGCTTGTCTCCGGCATTCTCCAAGAACTCCCATTTCAGAAGCTCTTCTCGATTCCCCACTTCCTCTTTCCAAGACGACATGGGAGATAGCCAGTACTCCTTTTCTCTCACCACTTTCAGGTCTCTCACTCAACTCTCCATTTCTCCCTCTCTCTCTCTCTCTCTCTCTCTCTCTCTCTCTTTCTTGATTCTGCCTTCCTCTAATGCTGTGTTTTTGTGCTCTTTCTCAGTCCTTCGGGAAAGCTTGTGCAGATCGAGCACGCCTTGACAGCGGTTGGATCTGGTCAGACATCACTCGGTATCAAAGGTATCTTCACGCCGAATGATGTTTTAGTTTTATTCTTAATTGCCGCTCCATCGGACCTCAGTTCTCGACGCGGAATGATGTATAGTTTAATTGATCTCAACTTTGTATTTGAGTTTCTTTATCTTGTTTATCTGAATTTATCATATCATTGTTTTCCTATTGCATTCACAGTAACAGGACGATTCGAACTCTTCAGGTTTTGATTAAAAAAAGTTTTTCCTTCTCCATGTATAGTTTAATTGATCGCAACTTTGCATTTGAGTTTCTTTGTCTTGTTTGTCCGAATTTATCATATCATTGTTTTCCTATTGCATTCACAGTAACAGGACGATTCGAACTCTTCAGGTTTTGATTAAAAAAAGTTTTTCCTTCTCCATGTATAGTTTAATTGATCTCAACTTTGCATTTGAGTTTCTTTGTCTTGTTTGTCCGAATTTATCATATCATTGTTTTCCTATTGCATTCACAGTAACAGGACGATTCGAACTCTTCAGGTTTTGATTAAAAAAAGTTTTTCCTTCTCCATGTATAGTTTAATTGATCTCAACTTTGCATTTGAGTTTCTTTGTCTTGTTTGTCCGAATTTATCATATCATTGTTTTCCTATTGCATTCACAGTAACAGGACGATTCGAACTCTTCAGGTTTTGATTAAAAAAAGTTTTTCCTTCTCCATGTATAGTTTAATTGATCTCAACTTTGCATTTGAGTTTCTTTGTCTTGTTTGTCCGAATTTATCATATCATTGTTTTCCTATTGCATTCACAGTAACAGGACGATTCGAACTCTTCAGTTTTTGATTAAAAAAAGTTTTTCCTTCTCCATTTATGATCTTAGCACTAAGGTCTTAGGTTAATTGTAGAATCATTTGTCTTGGTATTTTTGGTATCGCTTGTTAATGTTTTTTTTATCACATCTTTGCGCCTTAGCTACTCATGAATCGGTCTGTTCATGCTTAATTACACTCGGAGAGTTGCGTTTTTGGTTGGTGATTATAACTTTGGATGTTCGTGGTAAGGGTTTCGATTAATGCATTTTCTTCCTTGCAGCTGCCAATGGTGTTGTCATCGCAACTGAAAAGAAACTACCGTCTATTTTGGTTGATGAAACGTCTGTACGTAACTCAATTGAATAATTATAACTTCTGACTTCTTTGAACCCTTTCTCATAGTTAGTATTATAATTGTTGACGCTTTCTTTGTCTCAGGTTCAAAAGATACAGTCTCTGACACCAAATATTGGAGTTGTTTACAGGTCTGATTCTCTCCACCTCTTGGCAGCAGGGGACATTACTTCTGCCAGGCTTCTCTCTCACTGCTAAATTTCTTTTGGAGTGGCCTCATGCTTTTGCTATTATGCGTTATGAATGTGTTTCCACATCCCACTTCAAACTTTTCAATTCCTCGAGGAATTCCTCTATTCCATTTCAATATCTTTGTGATTTACTCTGCTTTTTTTGATAACTTGTAAGTTTTCTAAACATTGTGTCTGAGTCCGTAAGTAAACTTCCCTATTGGCTAACATTTTGGAACAAGACTATAGAGTAGGCTTTGGGGAGATCTTCTTTCATTTAATCGAAGGAGCTAATTTACCTTGTGTCATTAAGAATTAGGGTTTTACTTTTTTATTTGGTGCTGTTAATAACTCATGTATTCTTTGAGCTGTCTTGTTTTGCTTTCAAATATGCATTTCTATGGTCTTTAATATTAGAAGTTGGATAGGGCATGCATGTGATCATTCTATTGTAGCATTCATTCTTCCCCATGTAAGCTTACCTTCAAATTCTATTATGATATTTTTACCTACAGTGGCATGGGTCCCGATTTTAGAGTTCTGGTCAGAAAAAGTAGGAAGCAGGCAGAGCAATACCATAGACTGTACAAGGTACAATGAGGTTTCAACTCTTATGTCTATTTTCTTTATAACTACAACTCTCTTTAGTTTGTATAATCAGTTTACTGTGAGACAATTTTGTTCACTAGGTACCATGAGGCTTTCAATCTTATGTAATTTTCATTGTAACTGAAGTACTCTTTAGTTTGTGCAATTAGTTCCGTTTACTCCTTGGTACATTTTTTGTGCATTCAGCTTGAATATGGAAGAAGCTATTGACTGATTGTCAAATTACGTACTTCTTATTTGCGCCCTTTCTTGTCTGTCTTTCATACTATAAATTCATTAACTTCTAAAAAGAAAGTGAATAATCTTAGTTTCATGTTGGGTTTCTTCAATATAGCTGTGCTTTCCAAATTCTTGCAATCATTTGAAATGTTAACTAATTTTCCCTTTTGAAAATGTGCCTGTAATTTTCATTTATGATAAAGTATGTTCATGAATAAAAACGATTATAATTGAGTATGTGATTCCAGTGCTGATTGTTCGGAATTGTACCTAGGGTTTTATTCTCATGATTGTAACCTGTGTAAAATGTTTCATAGGAACCAATTCCAGTCACTCAACTTGTGAGGGAAACAGCAGCTGTAATGCAGGAGTTCACCCAATCTGGGTAAACACAATTCTTGCCCTTAAAGTTGTTTAAACTCTAGAATTTTAAATGGAAGATTGATATTTGACACCAACTGGTGTAGCCTAACGTGCAGAAAACTTGTTTTAAAGTCTCTGAATGGACATAATGTGGATGTTATATTTTTTTTACTTCTATTCTCTTTTTCCAACCCCCTATCCCTATTTTTGCATATTCATCCTTTGTTTTAATGAAAATGGTTGCAGTGCTATGTAGCCCTTTCCAGTATATTTATTTTCACATTGCAACTTGGGTGCTGTTTACCTGAATATATGTGTTTATGTGTACGTGTTTTATAAGGCATGGATATTTTTTTTTCACTTTCATCTATGAATTCTTATTTTTGGTTTTTTTTCTTGTCTGTAGAGGTGTAAGGCCCTTTGGAGTATCTCTTTTGGTTGCAGGGTTTGATGACAATGGTCCCCAATTATACCAGGTAGAGTATTTCTCATGTCTCGTTAAATTAGTAATACAATGAATGCTGGTTTTAAGTGGCTTTTAGCGTTATAATTGACAGCATTTTACATCCGTATCCAAATTATAATTTTGTGTAAGTTTGGAAATGAAAATTTCAGGAATCCACTTTTTGAATATTATATAAGGTTTTTGAGACACTTGAATCTGTTTATATGCTCAGTTAATGCCTAAGAGCAGACTTAGCTTGGGGCTGCTTTCCTCCTCCCTTCTGTATATTTCATCGCACCCAATAAAATAAGGAAAAACAGGAATGCCAATGAACATTGTGTACACGTGTTTGATTAGAGTAGTCTAAAAAATTCTAAGTGTACATACTGTTTTTCCGATCTAGTGTCTGAGCTACAAGATTGCTCCATTATATATATATATATATATATATATATAGAAATTATTAATTTTTGTTAACATCATTGAAAAGTTATTTCTCAATTCACTTTTCTTTTCGTATGGAATATTTTTCTCTAGGTGGACCCATCCGGTTCATATTTCTCTTGGAAGGCCTCTGCAATGGGGAAGAATGTTTCTAACGCCAAAACCTTTCTAGAAAAAAGGTATCCATTCTAGTTTTCTGTTGCCTGAGTTTTTTAGTCGAAGTATGTAGTTTCTGCATCAAGATATTCTGTTAAGTTTTTCCTATTAAATAGAACCCAAAGCTAGCTTTGTGAACTCAAATTTGAGGATTCGAAACCTATCGATAGAATCTGATTTAAATGCTGCCAAGTATCATACCACAGATATTTTTGCTGGCTGCTTTGCTTCCTGGGGCCATTCATCCATTTTTCTTGACAATTTTGGTGGTCTTACCTTTCAATGTAGGTATACTGATGATATGGAGCTTGATGATGCTGTGCACACTGCTATCTTAACCTTGAAAGAGGGGTATGTATATTTTAACTAATCTTCTTCAATGTATGAACTTGGCTTCTAAGTCTCTCTCTCTCTCTCTCTCTCTCTCTCTCTCTCTACCTTAAAGAATTAAATTGAGAATTAGTTTATGTGAAGGAGATGCTACGAAGCAGCAGCATGTTAGGATGTAGATAAAAATAATACAGGAACAGAAGAGTTTCTGACGTCCTTTTATTCTCCATTATGCACATAAATCTAAGCATTTAATGGGAGCTTATTCAACTTGGGGATCAATTTCCTTAGGCAGCTTGGAAGTTCCCAAGAAATTGGAACTAATCTTATTTTCAGATACTCTAGAATGAGCTATATTGATAAGAAACCATTTCATTGTTGTATAAAATTTAAGGGGGAAAAAAGGAAAAGAAATAGGGCCCCAATCCAAGGGATTTACAAAAATCTTGTCCTATCAAAAGACCAAAAGTGACCTAAAGGCTTCTTAGATAGGTTAGGTCTGAGTCACAAGATGATATTGTGCATTGGCCTTAGTTTACATAGAAGACCATGTATATTAACAATATGTCAACTTTAAAACCATTTTGTGTTCCACAGGGCCGCTTGGTGATTGGCGAAAAGCTGATTATTATCATTTTCTCTCACAAGCTCTAATCGATCTAAAATTAAAATCCACATTTTGTAAACCATTTATAATGCACAGCCGCATACTGCAGTACAATCTGCGTCCCAATATTGTTGTTTCTAATATTATGTGCTAATCATCGGTAATGTTTTGTGTACTTTTGTAGATTTGAAGGACAGATCTCAGGCAAAAACATTGAAATTGGAATAATTGGCACAGATAAGAAATTCAGGTTGGTCACTCCAATTCTGTTTTCTTGGATTTTTTTTTTTTTTTTTTTTTTTTTTTTTTTTTTTATAAGAAACAATTTCATTGATAGTACGATGTTTTATCGGAAATAAAACCCTATCCTTTTGGTTGAGCTTCAAAACCTAACGCATAGTCGAATTTTGTGGAGTTTTGAATTGAAACTTAGAATATTAGCAAGTTTTTTTGGTGGTTCAACAATGTTATGTATATACGTAGAGTTGTTTGTGAAATGATGCTTGTGTGGGGAGTATTAGCATAATGTTTGGGACATACAGGCACAAATGTTGTTAGATAGAGAAGTAAAATGCACATTTTGTATCTCTCTGTCGTCCACAAGAAGTGAATTGTGTTTCTTACATTGTTATCAGTTCGATCCTTTGTTCATACCTTTGCTGTAGTTTCAAGTTTGAGTTTTTCAATTTCTATGAAAAACCCTTGCGAGTCATACTTACTTCGGCGTACGCGTATGATTGTTTTGCAGAGTACTAACCCCTGCTGAGATTGATGATTATTTGGCTGAAGTAGAGTAAGCAATATTATGGTTGTGTGCAAAGTGAAGTTATTTTAAAGACAAATGTGAGTGTTTAATTTTGAAATGAAGTGGCAGCCTGTAAAACTTGATGATAATGCCTGGAACTGCCATTCCATTCCCAAAATTATGAACAAAAACTGTTGGCTCCTTCTATGAACATGTTAGGTTTCCCAATTCCCACAACACCATTATATGTTGGTTAAGGAATTATGTATTATTGGATATTTAGATGCTGTGGGTTTTAAGTCAATTGTTGGAATTTCTGCAGTGATTTGTGTTTCTCCCAACTTCCTTTGGTTTCTTAGGACTGATCCTCTCACGTTCTACTGCCTTCTCCTTTTGCTCGCTTGAATATATATATATATATATGTATATATGTTTTCGATTAAGGTTTTTTAACACATCAAAATGTTACGTCAATTTATGTAAATGATGCCTTTTTAGCTTTTATACATAAGTTGCATTAATTTCCATCACATTTGAATGAAAAAACTCTTTCAAGCGTATTTATGAAACAAATGTTAAAGTTCAAAGATAAAGGTGAAGCCTTTAGAAGTTCGGACTAATTGAAGCTTAGTCTCTCGTGCTCGGATTAGCCTCTATTTATCTACTTTTCCTTCTTCTCCCTTTTGTTTAACTTAAGGTGTTTTCTCAATTCTTTATCTCTAAGTTTATACAAATTTTATTCGGAGTTCAATACTATGCTCGAATAATTGGTTTATTGTTCGACTTGTCCATTTCAAGATCATACTCTTTATGTTAAGAATATGTTTTTGATTTTGACTTAACTAGCTCCCATAATAATGGATGCAGACGCTTCTTTATTTACTTATTTATTTATTTTCCTTTTACATGATATTTGTTTATGATAAAGATATTACAACTATTATTTTGCTAAGTAATCTTTGGTTCTTTTTTTTTTAAATTAATTAATTATTAATGTAAAGAAGCCACTAACTTGAGTTAAATAGTGTCATTTTGTTGGTAATTTATAATGATTAGGTATCGTCATTTTACCTTCCATAAATCTTAAAATTATTTTTTATTATACGTTTATGATCACGTTTTCTTAAATGTTGAAAATAAGTATTTGGTGTAACTTTATTTAATGGAAATTCTTATTATGAATTTGCCATTTTTTGAAAAATGAACTTCAAAATAATGATGATTAAATTTAAAATTTATAGGAAGTATTGAAATTAAATTTGGATATTTGCTAGTAAAGTTTTACAAAGTAGATGGATTAAATGATATATTATTACTAATAACATGTTAGGGGTAACGACTCTAGATTTCTATTTACCTAGAGTCGCTACAATCATCTTAATATAATCATTTTGGGTGGAAATAAGTATTTAAACTTCATCATAAAATATAAATTTCATCTTAAAATATCGTTATGGACTTGCATGTTCGAAAACATTTTTAAAATAATACAACGAAATACTAAATTAAATAAATAAGGTTAAAACTAAAAACATCATATCCTAATCTAAGTCTAAGAAAATAAAATACTAAATTAAATAAATAAGGTTAAAACTAAAAACATCATATCCTAATCTAAGTCTAAGAAAATAGGTATAACTACCCTATGCATGTGTTATGGTCTCAAATTGCGATGTCGTCATCAGCCATACAGGGGACGTCTTGCCTTTGCCTGAAAGATAAGAGTAGCATGTGACTTGAGTATTTTAAGATATACTCGGTAAACGACCCCTTGTGGGGGTTAAATGCAACCACATACAAATCATAAATGAGACCTATCATATCAATCTATTTTCCTTAAGTGGCTATCCTAAATGGGCTAATTGGATGTGTATTTACTGTTCTACACACGGTCAGCACGTGCGAGTATGGACCCACCAGTCGGTTTGCACACCTCTTAGACTCCTCTCATCATGATATACTTCAAAGGAGGAAGACTTACCCTAATACAAGCTACATTTCTATATGTCTCTATTTGAAATGTCACAAAAAGTAGTTTGAGATATAGAAAATTGTTCAGGCCAAATAAATATGGAGATATCTTCGCTAAAAAAAGGCCTTGTGGAGAAATCTTATGAAGGTTAAATATACTCCCTCCATCTTCTGCAAAAAGGCTTTGGAAGTACATAAAAAAACATCAAAACCTCGTCACCTGTTGAACTTTCCATAGGGTAGGTGATGGAGGAAGCACATCATTTTGTACCGATCCATGGATTGAAAACACCATGCTCACCTTGTGGTATCCACTATTGTACCGACTCTATCATAGCAAAAAAAGCCACAATAAAAGAAACGTTGAATGTTGTCAACAAATTCTAGGACCTGAAACTTGGAAGAAATTTAAAGGATAACGAAGCAACAAAATGAACCAAATTAAACCTTGACCTTGCTCCAATGGTATTGTCAAACGAAGCAGACTCACGGGCTTGGCTCCAAGAACTGACGGGGCCTTCTCTATAAAATCCTTGATGGTGGACATGGAGAAAAAAAGTAGAAGCAATAAATCTCATGCTAGCATAGACGGAATGGAAAGGACATTACCCTAAAAAGGTGAAGTTCTTCCTTTCGAAAATAGGGTATAAAGCTATTAGCACAAGTGAAAATCTTAAAAAAAAAATATATATAAAAAAAAAAAAATTGTCTTACATCACTCTCTCCAAATTGATGTCCATTATGCAAGAAAGGAAATGAATCACGAAGCCATTTATTTATGCAGTGCACATGTACTCAGAATTTCTGGACAACAATTCTAAATATATTTAGATGACAAAGGATCTGTTGGACTTGGCCTTAACGTACCACCCTTTCAAGAATGCGAAAGTCCTACTATGGAAGAACCTTATCATGTCTTTCTTTTTGAATCCGTGGAAAGAAAGAAATCAAAGAATATACGCAGAATAGACACAGATTTATACAAAACTTTTCGACAATGTTGTTTACCAAGCTATGTCTTGGTGCAAACTGACTAATATTTTAACTTTCTATAGTTGTACCTCCTTCGTTGTAAACTAAGAAGGTTTTTTTGTAAACGCTATGGATATTTCATTTTTTTGCAAATTTCAATTATCAATGAAATTGTCTCTTATATTAAAAAAAAAAAAAAAAAAAAAAAAACATAACCCTCATGCAAGAGATTGGAATTCTGATTCGATAAATGATCTTGCCTCCACATTTTGCCTTTTACTTTATGTTACTTAATTACGTTCAAGAAAAGTACAATACTTCGTAGTAGATCTTTTTACCTCAATTAATCTAACATAGTCAACATCGGTGGAAGCATCCAATGCACGATAATTGTTTCATTTGATCCAAATTTGTTTTCTTAAAGTTTTTTTAGGTGACCTACACTGTTATATGTTGCTTGAGTTGTGGCTAATTACACTCATTGAGAATGCTACGTTTGGTCGAGTGTGAGCTAAATATAAGCCTACCACTAGCCTCGGGTAAATTTCTTTGACTCTCCCAATCTATGATGTGGAGTTGAGTGTGAGCTAAATATAAGCCTACCACTAATGGTAAATATAAAGAGAGTGTAATCTCCTTGACTTTACTTATACCCGTCTTTCATTAGCTTTGTGAATCTTTCAAACCACACCCTTGGTGATTATTTTAGTCTACACACGCCCTTTCTTAATTTTCATACTTTACCATTTGAACTTCCAAAGGAATGCTCATGTAGATTTCCTCATCTAGATCGCCATAAAGAAATGTATTCTTCAATCAAAGGATAACAATATTCTTATGGTGTCATCTTTGCGACAGGGGCAAATATCTCCCGGTAATATATATGGTAAGTTCGAGTGTATCCCTTAGCTACTAATCGTGCATCATACCTTTCCTACGTTCCATCATCCTTGTACTGCTCAGTATAAAGTAGTGATTTGAGTTACTTTTAAGGACCAATGATGCATAGTCAGAATTCTATCTATGATCATGATGGCGGAAACTCAAAAAGCATTGAAACTAAACACCAAAATGCTCGTCTTTCGGGCCGCAAAGTAAAATTTGTTGAAGGCTCGTCTTCCAAGTAAATAAATTTGAACGAAAGTATATGTTTTAACCAATTGAGCTATACTCAAAATATAACCTCACTCAACATAAGTGACATCATCACTTTTGGTTTCAAGACAGCAACCCTTACATTATTCTTGAGTTAGGACAAAGAATGGTTTATTTACACGTAAACTTTGACATTAAATAGTATGCAATGTGATATACACATGCTTGTTTCAGACGTTCGGTAAAAGCTTTGGTAGGCATTTTAAGTAATAAATAGTTTAAATGGCACTTGCAAATTTACTACCAACGGGCAACCTACTGAAACTTCAACGTAGGTGGTGCCTGCAAGATGATAAAAGGCAAAAAAAGAAAAGCATTGCAATATGAGATTAAGTCGAAAGAAGGAAAATCAATCACTAGAAATAGATATCATGTTTAAGTGAAACAAACCTCAGAGTTTCTTTGGTTCCACGACGAATTTTGCAGCGGATTGTAGGAAGTCTGAGGCATTGATGAGCCTCGTAACGATGACAACCAGAGAAACCTAGAAATCCATGAGAAGAAAATCTAGTAATCCAAAATGATAAACGGGATGTGCGTTGTGACGTTAATGTATTAAACTAGACAATATTTACTTTCAATTGAAATTAGAATGAAAATGTTATATAAGTCTCCAGGTTAAGAACCACGGACCTCCACAATGGTGTGATATTTTCTACTTTCATCTCTCATGACTTTGCTTTTGGTTTTCCCGAAATATCCCAAACCAGCGGAGAAGTATTTCTTTCTTATAAATCCATGATCATCTTTCTTAATTAACGTGGGACTACTTCCAACAATCCTCCCCTCGCCCAAACTACACCATAGAGCCTCCCCAGAAGCCTATGGAGCCCTCGAATATCCCTCCACAATGATATGATATTGTCCACTTTGAGCATAAACTCTCGTGGCTTTACTTTTAGTTTCCCCAAAATGTCTCATAGCAATGGAGATGTATCTCTTACTTATAACTTTTAGTTTCCCCAAAAGGTCTCATACGAATAGAGATGTACTTCTTACTTATAAACCCAATCATCTTCCTTACTTAACCAACATGGGACTCCTTCAAATAATCCTTAACAATCCTCCCCTCGAACAAACTACACCATAGAGCCTCCCTAGAAGTCTATGGAGCCCTCGAATAGCCCTCCACAATGGTATGATATCCACTTTGAGCATAGGCTCTTTTGGCTTTACTTTTCGTTTCCCCAAAAGGTCTCATACCAATAGATATGTATTCTTTACTTATAAACCCATGATCGTCCCCTTAATTAACCAATGTGGGACTCCTCCCAACGATCCTCAACACTAAAAAAATGCTTTGAAAAATCTTTGGTTGCTCAAACAGACATCAGTAAAGTAATGGCATATTTGGAAACAAAACCAGAATTAAATTTCCAATTACTACTGCACCAAGGCAAGCATGATAAAAAACATAAAAAAAACAGTTACATCTCTTATTGGGGAATGAAACAATATCAGAAGTCATATAAATATTCTCTAGGATAAGCATACCGTAATAAACTCCATCAACTTCAAGTACATCAATCTGCATCCACAACAAGAGAGAATGAGTAACATACTTATGCCATTCTGTAAAACCTTTAGGGCAAATGCAGCCTACTGCAAGAAAACATCACCTACTTTCACCCTATAAATGTTTATTTGATATGACTATTAGTATCCTTGATGATTAAAACAGGTATATTATTATATCATTCACAATATCAAAGTAAAGGATCCCTCTGATTAGAAGGAAAGGGCACTTGATGCATTTATCACCGCATGGTGATATGAACCAAGACATCAATCATGCAATATAAACTTCAAGGAAGATGTGAAGAAACTGTTGTCAAAATTATCAAAAAGATGTTTCAATTCATGCCACATTAAAGAAGAATTAAGTTTCATTGTTATAAATTTTGGGTGGATCATAATTTTAAGTTATGGTGTTTATTTAATGTATGCTAAAGCTAATTTATATAGTAGTTAATTATAGCCATAAAGTATACATAGTGGCTCATTATGACCATGAAATATAGTTACAACTCTTGGAATGCCTCAGGTAAATTTTGAGGCTATATAACGCCACGTATGTTATTTTTGTAAGATAGACTTGAAAAATATAGTAAAAGGAGCATTTGTACTTTTCTTTAGCCAATGACTAAGTTTCTTTACAATTAGGTTACATGTAGAATCATTCAAGTTTGACATGATCAATCTTGCTTGTGGAGTGATTCGAATCTCAAACAAGTGTTCTTGGTTTGAGATATTTGATCAACAAGGTAATCTGTAATCTGAATCTTACTCCCCTCTAGTGATTCTATATCACATGGATCATGGCAAGCAAGATAAAATTCCTAGGCAGCACAATCCTATTCATTCATCCAATAATTAAAATATCAATCAATATGTTAATGCATTCGTAAATCAGAGGGTTCAAGAATTAATCAGCATCTCCAATATTTTACATAAATACTCATCAAACATAAAAAAATATCATCAGTTAGTCAATCAATACGAGTATAAAAACTAAAAATAAGATCTGTAACTCTTAGAATCATTCATCAACCAGTTCCTGACCCCACAATGGAAGTCTTAATGAATCTGAAACAAGACATATCTTTCAATGACTTAAAAATTGAAGAGTTCTGAACATAAACTCATCAAATGGTACATAATAACGTTTATTATCATTCTTCCAGTCAGATCACTCCAATAATTCCAACGCATTAACAGAATTCCAAGAACTACAGCTATATTAATATCAATTGCTCGGCCACAAATTCAGAACAGTAGAACACAGCAAGAGAAATCATGAACACCGAATAAAATAATCATTTCAAGCCATGAATCTTCTAGGGCACAGATTAGGAAGGTGTAAAATAAATAGGAATTGAGGAGGAGAGAAATCTCACGGGTACTTGTAGCCCGATTTCTTGTATACTGTCCATTAGGTCTTTGACTTTATCGGGATCGTTAGCCCTGGTCCTCATTAATGGCCTCCGTATCTTCTCCAGAGGAAGCTCCAGGATCACTGGTCCACTGCCTGCCGATAACGGATGAGCGCCTATGATTTCATCGTAGAAATACCGAATTCATCGACTGTTTTGAGCGAGTAAGAGAGAAATTAATCGACGAAAACGAGGAAGAGAGAGTAACCATTGGATGAAGGTAAAGCAGAGACACGCCTCAAGCTGGAACTGCACGTTGGGAAATTGAGAATGAAAAGATTAGCCATCGTCGGCACTCCTTCGTCTCTGTAAATGGATATTAACAGATCCAATCTATGGGGGTACAGCAAATGTGCCGATTTCAGCACTCCATTTTGGCTATGCTATGATGTCACCGTGTGCCGAATAGAAGAGCGTGCACAGTGTCACGGTCATGCTCGTCCAGGGCGTGTTGCCCATGGCCGCATGCGTCATTCCAGTGTTTTTCCTTGTATAGTTGTTGTCATGTCTTTTCATTCCAGTGTTTTTCCTTGTATAGTTGTAGTTCTAGGGCGACGCCGTCAAAAATATCGGCTCAGAATGACTAAGGGATATGACTAACAGACATAAAATGGGTCAGAATGTACATAGGGGATATGACTAGTTGTCAACTTCTCCCTATCCCAGGTTATATATGGTAAGCGGTTGTTATCTTTCTCTTGCTTCCTTATATAACGTCTCTTTCCAAAATCTCCTTTTCTAAAATCTCTCTCTCTTCGTTTTCTAAAACCTTCTTTTAAAACCGAGGCTAGAGGCTCGATCATACGTCGCTTGGCCGTAGGCGACGCAAGAACAAATTGGCTTAGCTCACTTGTCGTTGGAAAGTGAGTGCCGCACAATCACTAGTCCGCTGTCTTCGAAAGTGTGATTGTGTCACATGGGACCTTCCATATCGGTCTATTTTTCTAGTAGGCTACTCTAACGGACAACTTGGATGTCTACACACGGTCCACACGTGCGAGTATGGACCCACTAGTCGATTCGCACACCTCCTGGGCCCCTTTTTGTTCGGGCGAGCATTCTTTAGTAGTTGTTGATGTCGGACACCTGTTAGGAGTAGCGATCGTCATAGCAGCACTATGATAAACATAATGAACATTCCTCTGCCTAGTAGCGTACACAACTGGACTATCGTAAAGGAATAGGAGTATTCTCCGATGCATGAGCACACAATAATGTACGAGGTTCCAACCATTTTCGTTATCGTTTAATACAACCCCGCTAGCTTATTCATCATATCACTTCTCATAACGTTTATTATATCATTTATCAATTATTTCATGTGTATGTCGGGGTTGTATTTCATGCTACTTTGACGTTTTACATATCAATCAGAGCATATCATCCATGTCACATATCAGTCATATCATATCATTTTCATGTTTTCAAACATAACAATCCATATCGTGCTCATATCATAGCAATCACGTAATAATCCCGAGCATGTTGTCAACACATCATATCATAACATAACATATCATAAGGCATATCGGTTCATCAAATAAAGCATAGCAACTGCATCTCATAACATTTACATATTATTTCATAACAGTTTACCTACACACCTTATGACAGTGCAAAGCCCTGGGCACGTGTTATCATACAACACACATTTATAACCAACGACGGTAGGGCCACTTAGTTGCCCTTTGCCGGCGTTCTCCCTGATTCGAGTACGTTAGCTCTCGTTCCTCAAAAGTGCTCCAAACTATCGCCGGTTGTCGTTTCCTATTGGGTCGTTCATTACCTTTCGTTAGTAATTCACTATTCTAATATAAATTCAATTTAAATTTGTAAAATAAGGCAATCTAACGACCTCAATTACCTTATTTGGGGTCAAAATCAAGTTCGGGAGGGTCAGAATGGAAAAAATTGGGTTGAAATTTGTTTGCCAAGCCGAGCTGATTCCAACTGCTGAAGTTGAGGGCTACTCACTACAAGTGGTGACACGTGGCACAATACGAGGCCAATGCGTGTGCAGGCGGCTTTGGGTCGAGCACGAGTGTATAGACCGCGGGTTGCGGGTCACGAGTCGCGGCTGCAACAGACGTGATGTTGGGGCAGCTGTGTGGATTAGGGGCGAAGCGTGTCACGGGTTGCTACATGCGTTCAATTGGGTTGCGGGTTATGTTCGACCCGGATCCGGATTCCTCAGATCTCGTCTCCTTCACCCGAGTTTTCACAATTTTTCCTCCGTTTGTCCGACCCGGGCCAAAGCATCATCTTTAAGCCTAAGCCGAAATAGAACAAGTCAAGTCGAGTAGACCAAACATGATGCAAAACCCAATTTAGGGTTGGTGTTGCCAACCACGGTCGATTTGAATGAACATACCAAACTAGCCCAAGCCTGATTCGATCCAATCTTGAGAGTGCTCCCTCAAAACTCTAGTTTGTTTCTATTAATATTAATAGAAACAAACTAGAAAAAAAAATGATAGTATCTATAAGAAAAAATGGAAGTATCTATATGAGTCGATTTTAAATTAGTTTTTTTCTCAATTCAAGATAATTTTAAAGAACTTCATTATTGGAGTGTTAAAATTTCTTATATTTACGATAAGATCTTATTAACGCGATATAATGACATCTACTTCGGTTACAAAAGTTTGGGTTTTTGCCACTCATTCTCTTCAGAACGCTCCCCAAATTTTGGAAGTATTTATCATTGAAAGAATAGTGCACCATTATTGCCGTTTAAGAGTTATTCCTGTTTGCATAAGAAGAATGTGTTGACGGCTTGATGATGCATCATAGTAGGTTTCTCCATATACCTACTCACCGTTTCGTCAACGTATGAAAGATTTTAATGATTATGAGTCAAGTACCTTAGATTTCTGATGATGCGCCTATACTCGATGGGATTCACCAAGATTCTTTCAACATCTTTTCCGAGCTGTAACTTTGTTTCTATAGGATAGTTGGGTTGTACTCCGTTATCTTAAGTTGCTGCAATAGCTTATTAGCATAGGTCGACTACCTTAGCATGACGCAATCTTTCTCTGATCCACCACAAAATCGAGGTAGTACGTGAGTAACTCAAGATCAATCATCTCAAACTCTTTCATCATTTGTTGTGTGAATCCTTTGATGTCTTCCACACTTGTATTGGTGACGATCAAGTTGTCAACGTAGATGCTAATGATGAGTGCTTCAACTCCATGATTTCTTGTATATAATGCTTGCTCTTGCGAGTATTTTATCCAGTTTTAAGTTCAAGGATGCATGTACTGGAATTACTCCGAAAGTAGTCTCAATGAGAAGGTCTAGAGACTCGTCCAACAAGGGGGTTGGACCATATTAGCAAGTGTCGTGGATGTAAGAGGAAAAGAAAAGACTTTAGACACGGTACCCATAGTAAATGAATTTTCAGATGTCTTTCTTGAAGACCTACCAGGAATACCTCCTTCCCGAGCTATAGATTTTGCTATAGAACTCAAGCTAGGAACCGAACCTATCTCTAAAGCTCCTATTGCATGACATCAGCAAAGTTGAAAGAATTAAGGTGTAATTGCAAGATCTACTGGATAAATGTTTAATCCACCCTAGCGTATCTTCTTGGGGTGCGCTAGTGTTATTTGTTAAGAAGAAAGATAGCTCGATGCATCTGGGAATCGATTATAGAGAACTGAATAAGAGGACAGTAAACAATAAACGCACTCCCTTGTATAGAAGACTTGTTTGACCAACTCAAGAAATCGACAATATTTTTCAAGATCGATCTTCAGTTAGGGTATCACCAAATTAAGATCAAAGAAGGGGATGTGCTGAAGACAACATCCGGAACGAGGTTCGGCCACTATGAGTTTGTAGTGATGTCGTTTGGCCTGACCAATACCCCAACGGAATTCATGGAGTTAATGAACTGGGTATTCAAGAAATGTCTCGACACATTAGTTATTGTGTTCATAGACGACATACTAGTGTGCTCAAAGATGATGAACACCAGGAACACCTTCGAAGAGTCTTAACCATCTTGAGATAGAACAAGTTGTATGCCAAGTTCTCCAAGTGCAAATTCTGGCTACCATAAATCCCATTCCTGGGACATGCGGTATCGAAGGATGGAATCTCAGTAGACCCCACCAAGATTGAAGTTGTCACTAAGTGGGAATGCCTGACCACGGTTACGGAGGTGCAAAGTTTTCTGGGGTTAGCAGCGTACTATCGAAGATTTGTGCACGACTTCATTAGAATAGCCTCACCCCTCACACAATTAACCAGGAAAGGCGTGTCGTATGGAATGACACATGTGAGACAAGTTTCCAAGACCTAAACAGAGATTAGTGTCAGCCCCAGTACTTACAGTACAAGAAAGTTAAGAGGGGTATGTGATATATAGTGATGTCTCCAAGATGGGACTAGGATGTGTTTCGATGCAACACGATAAAGTTGTTACATATGCGTCCCGTCAATTGAAGAACTACAAGAAGAACTACCCTACACATGACTAAGAGTTGGCCGCGCTAGTGTTCACACTGAAAATTTAGAGATACTATTTGTATGGAGAAAAGACTCAAATTTATACAAAGCACAAGAGTTTAAAATATTTCTTCATCCAAAAAGAACTAAACATGACACAACGAAGGTGATTAAAATTGGTGAAGGATTACGACATAAACATCCAATACGTCAAGAAATTGTTGGACATACTGAATCCAATTTCTTAGATAAACTAAGATTTGTAATGACCTTAAATTTCTATTTACTTAGAGTCGCTACCGTCATCACCATCTATGCACATATGTGGAATTAAACATTTAAAATCTCATCATAAAACATAAATTTAAAAACACTGTCATGGATTTACGTATTCAAAAATATCTTTTATATGACACAACAAAAAACTATATAAAATAAATAATGTTAAAAATTAAAAAGACCTTATTCTAACCTAAGTCTAAGAAAACAAATACAGCTACCCTATGCATGTGTCATGGTCTCGAATTGCGATGTCGTTGTCTACTCGTACAGAAATGTCTTGTCTTCATCTAACAAAGAAGTAGCACATGACTTGAGTATCTTAAGTAATACTAAATAAGTGACCTATTATTGAGGTTAGGAAATTCAAACACATGCAACTCATGATCTAGTGACCTATCATTTAAAAATTCTCATGGGATGGCCTCCATTTTGAAAAAAAAGATGGACGTGTAATACTTCCCTACACACGCCCCACACGTGCGAATGTGGATCCCCAGGCAGTTCGCACCCCCCTAGGCCCATCATTGTCGAGTTTGTTGTCCGTAGCGACATCTGAAGATCAGCAGACCCTTGAGTGTCATGCGAGGCATGATGATGATGATCATCATCATAGCGTAGTCCGTACTCATCATCATAAATGAGAAAGTATTCTATTGTATATGTACACACAAAATGCGGGAGATCCCTATAGTTTTCATCATTAAATCATCTTCGTGACAACCCTATACCCCGTTCATATATTACTCTAAGCGATACGTACGTGTTGGTCTTCATACACTCATCATCATTAACTTCAATAAGGGTTGTCTTTAGAAAAATGAATCATCGTCATAATGCATCACGACATTCAATACATGCACGTCATCTTGATATGGAATAACGTCATGCTAATTCATCTCATCATCATACAATCTTACATCATCATATTATCATACATCATCATTATTGTGTCGTCATCATCATATCAACATCATATACATTATCGTAATATCATACATCATCCTTATTATGTCAGGTCATCATGTCATCTCAAATAACGTCATTATAATATCATACATCATCATTATTATATCGTCATCATCATGTACGTCATCATAACATCATACATCATCCTTATTATGACATCGTCATCATGTCGTCATCAAATAACGTCATTATAAAATCATACATCATCATTATTATGGCGTCATCATCATAACATCATACACATCCTTATTATGACATTGTAATCATGTCATCATCAAGTAACGACATTACAATGTCATACATCATCATCATTATGTCATCATCATCATATCATCATCATATAACTCCATCTTAGTATCATACGTCATTATTATAATTTAGTCAATACATCACAACATATAAAGTATAAATGACATGTGTTAGCATCACTAGGCACATGTTGTCATACATAAGACAAGTCGTCCGACCGAGTCTATAGTAAGACCACTTATTTAATTAGCTTAGGTCATTGTCACAAATTTATCGTCATCAAAGCCAACCCATAACATTAATTTCAAGTTCAATTCTCTGTCTTTTAAAATTGTCAATTCTTCTTCCATGCTTATCCTATTGCAGATATTATTAAACAGTATTGCCAATATTATTCGACTGCTTAAATGGCAAACAATGAAGAAACAATTTAATCATTTTCATATCTCCTATACTTTTTTCTATCTTATTTCCTCTAATCTTCTTTTAATTAGGTTTTTTTCTTGCGCCTCAACTGGCACCATATTTTGCTTCAATAACTCAAAGTGGCCACCAAACTATGCATAGTATATGCATCCGTTGACTGAACGAACGAGTACGGCCTATGCAGTTTGGAATATGCAAAAAACCCTTCACCCGTTCACCCAAGAATCTCCTTTTAGCTACCAATATCACCACGCATAAACATTGAGCAATAGAGAGTAAAGTACTTTTAATCATAATCTATGGTACTTGTCAATAAACGAACAAGAACGAGAAGAAAGAGACCGATACCAATAGGGAAAGGAGTGAAGCCTATTTACCTTGTGAAAGAATACTGAAACTCGAGTTCGAAGTGAAATTTACCGAGCAAAAAATAAAACAACTTCCTCACTGGACCATTTTTCTAACGCTCCACTGTCTATCTCAAGCCTAGAACTAAGAAAAATGAAGATTAACTAACAACTTGAGTCAAATCTGGAAGGATCAAACAGACTCTTATTCTGTACAATGCTCAAAAAATGTACAAAAATAATTACAAATACTACCAGATTTTGTATGCCTATGGTGAGTTCTACATGACCAATTCGACAGTAGAGTGCAGAGAAGTAATTGAATAGGCGTATAAATATGGCAACCTCTACCTACCTGGTTAGCAGAAGAGCCAGCTTAGCCAAGGAATGCGGGCATCTCAAATGTTGGAACTAGCAAGACATCGCAGCTGGCGCGCCACTCATAGAACATCCTGGATTCTCCCAGCAATTCTTAAATAACGAATTATGGTCTGGCCCTGATGCCAGTTTGGTTTGAACAGAGACAAGAACAGTCTGGTTTATCAACTTCTCTACGAATCACCCTCTTTTCACGATTAATCATTAGCTTAATGAGAGGTAACTTCTGTGAGACTTGACGCCATATTTCGTTCACTGTGCCATTTGAGTCTGTGTACTCGAAGTATCTCTTTACCTGAGTAACATACATCAAGTATAAGAAACTTTATTCATATATCGTTAGGAATCACGAATCTTCACAATAGTATGATATTATCTACTTTGAGCATAAGTTCTCATAACTTTACTTTGGGCTTCCCCAAAAGGCCTCACCTAAATTAGCCAATGTGGCAATCCTCACAATCCTCCCTCCCCTCGAACAAAGTACACTATAGAGCCTCTCCTGAAGCCTATAGAGCCCTCGAACAACCTCCCCTTAAGCGAGACTCGACTCCTTCTCTGGAGTTCTCAAACAAAGTACACTCTTTGTTCGACACTTAAGTCACTTTTGACTACACCTTCGAGACTCACAACTTCTTTGTTCGACATTTGAGGATTTTATTGACATGGCTTGGCTCTGATATCATATTAAGAATCACATATCTTCACAATGGTATGATATTGTCCAATTTGAGCATAAGCTCTCATGGCTTTGCTTTGGGTTTCTCCAAAAGACCTCATACCAATGGAGATGTATTCCTTACTGATAAACCCGTGATCATTCCCCAAATTAGGCAACGTGAGACTCCCTCCCAACAATCCTCAACATTACTTAACTATTTACTCGAACTAACAAATTCATTCGAACTTCTTAAGAGTGCTTAGATTAAAAAGAAAAGTTTATAAAACTTTATAATGAAATGAACCACAAAAGTTTATAAAAAGAAAAGGATTATTCATAATAATACTAACCTCTTTCATTTCTTTCTGATAGTCCAGAATCCTCTGTTTAGATATTTTCCTCAGCTTTGAAACTAAAAATCCAGGTTTCACAGCAGAAACCGAATCAAAAAACACAGCAATCTTGGAGTAATCTATAACATCTTCAAAAGGCAACTCAATTCTATCACTGACAATCACTGGTACACACAAGCTTACTACAGAATCAAAGAGTCGACAAGCAGAGGGAGTGTCACCAGCAGGATTCAAGCAGAACTTAGATGTATGCATACCATGTGTAGCAGCACGCCTATTCTCTCTTGATTGTGTTCCATGTTTGATTATGACATTCCGTTCTTTCTCAAGTATATTGAAAAGCATATCACGAATTTTTCCTCCCTACACACACAATAGAATCACCAGCAACAAAATTCAGCTTGATCTCAACTTTTGCTCTTCTTTTAACACTAAATTATTCACAGTAAATTGCAAAAACGTTTTGAAAGGGAATTCCAAAGAGAAGATTGTAACTATAATATCTAAAAACAATCATTTCTACACCAATTCAATAACCATTATTAATTTCTAGGCATTTCATAAATTTACCTCTTTACGGTATCGATTGCCCATGAAGAACAGCAAAGTCTTGCGGTTCTCAATTCCAATATCACCATTATATGTATTGATCCTATGGGAGTATGGTATAATCACGTCCTTCACTAGTGAAGCTTGATCTGATCTCAACCGGCCGAAATCCGAAATGAGTAATATGCTGCTTTTAACCATATCAATCACCTTGTACAATGCATTTGGGTCCTGCGCTATAAAGACATGATCCCGCCCATTGTTCCGCTTCCAGTACTCCTGCTTCTCCAACCACTCCATCAAAGCCTTCTGCGCCTCCTCGTCACTGTACGCAAGCTTCCGCTGCTTCTGATTCGACCCTGCCGCAGGTCGAATAGGGTTGACGATCAAGCTTAAGGACGAGAAGAACGGAACATAGAACAAATCCGCTTCCTCAGGATCCATCACCCTAACCACAGCAGACTCAACACGCTCCGACTCCGGTCGAAGCAGATCCGAGAACAAAAACCATTCCGCCATGTGCTGATGGCCTGGATACTTGAGCTCCGTGATTTTACCAATGGTCTTTCCTCCGCGCGCTATGCCGTGGTGCTCAATTACACCAAACGTAAACCTGGTCGGCACATCGTAGAGATAAATCTTCACAGGAAAAACCGATTTCCCTGAAGTATTGGGGAAATCAGTTTCTTGAGAATCAAGCTCATCCGAAACCATGACGGAATTGGAAATGTCGAAGGGGAAGGAGCGGTCGAGTTTCAGAGTGGCGGTGGAGCTGATTAAAGTGTTGATGATGGCGTATAGGGCGAGAATAAAGCAGAGAGAAGCTAGGGTTTGCTTGAGAAGAGAATACTTTCGCGCCATTGTCGGAGAAAACAGAGCTGGGATTGAGAATTTGCAGAACAGCAGGGAAGGAGGAAACCGAGGAAGACGATACCTGGTTTTAATGGCGCGCGTGGAAAGCGCATTGAAAAGTCTCCGTGTGGAAAGGGAAACAATCAAGGAGTTCGTGATTCTTTTAGCTCCCTTAAAACGACGTCGTTTCGAAGTTCAATATGTGAAAAGAGAATATTTTGGTATTAATTTTTGTTCAATTTGATGTCGGTCGTCTAACGGTGATTGTGTAGCACTTATTCTATTACCTAATTTAGTGAATCAATCAGTCACGTGAAAATCAAATTTTATGGCCAATCTCGATGTAAGGAGGAATCTCGAGTCACATTTTAAACATAAAATGTGAGAGAGAAAATAGGTTGAATACAGTTTCAAAAACAACACAATAGACAAGAGAAATCATGTGGACAAGAAAAATAACACTTTATTAGGAAGGTGTGATGATTTCTTTGTCTCTCTGTTCCTAATCTAAATATGATGTTACCATAGACACAAAAATTATAATATTTGTGAGTAATTTTAAAATTATTAAAATCATTTTTTTCTTATATTTAAAATCACTTCCATTAATACTTTTTAATTTTCTAAGAATCAAATTTTTTTTAAAAAAAAAAAAAAAGAGTAAACGGGCTTTATTTGGTATGTAATAATCTGCCTTTGTTTTTATATTCCTTGAATTAAATAATTTTAAAACTGATTTTGGATTATATCATCCTTGGTAGAATTTGAAATTGTAAAATACATATATATATATATATATATATATATATATATTTTAAATTACAAAGTTTTATTAAATTATTATCAAATAACTTTAAATGAAAAATTATATTTATGTTCGTTTACCGTATGATATAGGACATCACATACATATATAACATGGCATCATATGTCATAACATAGCATAACATTATGACACATGCATGGACCACGGGTATGTGTCATCATACATCATACAATTTTTCCAACACCAAGAGTAAAGTTACTTGTTTGTGTAGCTTTGGTTGGAAGTGCTCCCGAGATTGTCCTTCAACATTCAATTTAACCTATACATACCTATATCACTTCCTTAGAATATATTATTAAACTTAGTTTAGCTAAACATATTGATTACTTCTAATGTTAGCTCAAAAATATTTAGTTTGGGTGCCTAAGAGTCTTTATGACGTGAAATGGCCTCCCTAATGTCAAAAATAGCTTTGGGAGGGTAAAAAATGTAGGAAATGGTACCATAATTGAATATCGAGTCAAATAACCCATTCCCAAGTCGTCACAGACGAGCGAGTCTAGGAGCGCACCAACGAACAAGCTGAGACGAGTCGTGGCTAGGGTAGGAGCATACGTCTGGCATACGAGTCGTGGCTAGGGTAGGACCAACGAACAAGTTGGTGCGCCTTTCTTTGGGTTGTGGGTTGTATGTATTCACGTCTTTTTGGGCTGTAGAAACCCACACCGACGTGGGTTGCCCTATCCAAAAGCTCAACCCAAGAACTAGTCTTCTTCACACGCCTCTCTGAAACCACAACTCTTAACTCCCTCTCTTCTTTGATTTGCACTCCGATAACCTCACGCACAATTCTGGCCACCATTCGTTCACCAATCACACACATAACAGAATTGAGAGCACTCCTAAAGCACTTGTGTTGCTTCAACCTACGAAAATCTCGTAATCGAAGCGCATCAAGAACTTAGATTTGTCGGTGTGTGCTCGTCACTCTCTTTCAGGAGTCTTTAAAAAAATGTGCTGTTAGTTGCAGAGCGAAATTCACGATTACATTATACCTCTAAACTTTTATCCTAGAAGAGCTCTGGCTATTCTCTCTCATTTCATTCTCCGGTTTTTATGTGGTTTCCTCTCTTTGATGATTTCCCTACAACACTTTGACAAAAGGGATGTACCTAGAGTTGTTCTATATGTCACAATTTCGATCCGATCTAAGATCTCAAAATGTCCGATGAAGCGTGGGCTCAACTTGCTTTTACGCCCAAACCTCAGGCCACCTTTCATCGGGGCCATCTTCAAGAACATCATGTCGCCGACCTCAAATGCAAAGCATCTAAGCCTTACATCCGCATAACTCTTCTGTTTATTCTAAGCAGTGCGCATTCTCGCCCTGATCTTTTGCACTGCCTCATTGGTAACGTGGACTAATTTGGGACCCATCAATTTCTCATTCCCCTACTTCATCCTAACACAACCGAGACTTGTATCGTTTTCTATATAAAGCTTCATATGGTGTCATGTCAATAGTTGCTTGAAAATTATTGTTGTAAGCGAATTTCATGAGGTGTAACTTTGAGTCTCAACTAACTGCGAAGTCTAATATACCGACATAAAATGTGAGTCTCGATCTGATAAAACTGACACGAAAACTCCACGCAACCTAACAATTTCTTTCATGTATAATTGTGCTCAATTGTCCATTTTATAGGTGACTTTACTCTAGAAGAAAATGCGCTGACTTGGTCAATCTGTCCACAATTATCCATATGAGTGTGTATCCTTTCAACACCAGTAGTAATTCTACTATGAAATCCATAGCTATATTCTCTCATTTTCATTTCGGCATATTGAGGGGTTGTAACAATCCCGCCATTCTCTGTCTAGGTGTCTTGACCTGTTAGCATATACTAGACATTTACTTACAAATTCGGTTATATCCTTTTTCATGCTACGCCACCAAAAATATTGTTTTAAATCTTGATACATCTTGGTGTCACTAGGGTGCATGTAGAACGGAGAATTATGCGCTTGGACTAGGATCTCATTTTCAACGCTTCCGTTGCTGGCACACACAAACACCATTAACACAATAATCTACCATGAGATGATTTGGAGAAACCATTGATGGCTTGGAGAATTTGGCGTACTAACTTGTTCTCTCTTAGAACCGTCAAGACTTTTTGAAGATGCAACTAATGTCCCTGCTCCATCTTAGATTATACCAAAATATCGTCTATGAACACTATGACAAAAGTGTCCAAACATTTCTTGAATACACTCAATTCATCAACTTCATGAACATGATCCATCAATGGTAGAGCTAGATGTATATGCCCTTGGGTTATCAAATCTTAGATGTGCAACAAGGGCATTAGTAAGTCCAAATGACATAACCACAAACTCTTAATAGTCATATCTTATTCTAAAAGCTGTCTTCAACACATCTTCCTTTTTTAACTTGATCGGATGGTAACATGATCCTAGGTCTATCTTGGAGAATATTGTTATTTCCTGAGCTGACCAAATAAATCTTGTATGCGTGGAAAGTGATACTTGTTCTTCACTTTTCTCTTGTTTAGCTCCCTATAATCAATGCACACGCGTATTGAACCATCATTTTTTTTTTCACGAATAGCAGTGGTGCACCGCACGAAGATACACTAGGACGGATAAAGCTTTTATCCACTAGTTCTTGCATTTGTGCCTTGAGTTTCTTCAGTTCCACTGGCGCCATGCGATATGAGGCCTTGAAGATAGGCCAGGTGTCTGGTTCAAGCTCTATCTCGAAGTCCACATCTCGAGAAGGGAAAATTTCTGGTATATCCTCTAGAAACTACTGTCTTTTGACTGAGCAACTCGCCTATTGTGAGAGTAGGAAGAAGATAAACAAGAAGAAATGTTTCTCATTTCATTGTTGTATTTAAAACAAACCTACATTCTAAAAATAGCCGAAGTGGCCAACTAAACTTGCGCTACTCTCTTCTAAACATGGCCCAAATAATCGAATTTGCTTGAGGAGCCATCGTCGATCGTCACAGATCTTGGAGTTGGAGATAGAACAACCGGTCAGCCTCTCGGCCAGGACAAAAGAAGCAACTTGGAGGTGGCACGCAAGGTACGACACTTGAGCTTTCTTGCCCTACAGAAACTACACAAGGAGAAGATGGTATACGGTTTGCCAGCAATCGAGGGCATGAACAGGCTGTGCGACAAGTGTCTCATCGGCAAGCAGAAGCGCACCTCTTTTCCATCTCAGGCATCAAACCGCGCCGGTGAGCCGTTGGAGCTCGTATACGGCGATCTCTGGGGGCTGAAGGTATTTTTAACCAAAAACTTATGAAGCAAAATAAATAAATAAAAAAAACAAGTTTATAACCAACCATCACTCCTCTAAACTTGTTTAAACTATGCTGAATTGATCTTTTTCAAGCCAATCTTCTCTCTTAACTCCAGGAACCGTTGTCTTGCTAACGGCTTTGTCAGAATATCCGCCAACTGTTCATTTGTGTTCACATATGATTTCACTAGCTTCAGTTTGCACACACTGGCGAATAAAATGGAACCTGGTATCAATATGCTTACTTCGATCATGGTAAACAAAACGCTATAGCTAACTTGTTGTCAACATTAAGCTTGGATTTTAATTGCAGTTGGCTGATGTTACTCAAAATCGTGCCTAATGACACGTTCCAGCAGTTGCGGCTATATACTTAGCCTCGCATGACGACAAAGCCACCACCTTCTGCTTCTGTGATACCAAGTTATTGGATTTACTCCCAAATAGTACAACACTCCAGTTGTAGTCTTTCTATTATCAATATCCCCAGCCATATCACTGTCGCTAAATCCTACCAGCTCCACATTCAAAAGCTTCTTATAAACACAACCAAAACTTAGAGTATCTTTCACATACCTCAATATTTGTTTTACTGCTGTGAGATGTGGAGTTGTTGGTGTTTCCATGTATCTACTCATCACACCAACTGAGTAGGCTATGTCAGGCTGGGTATTAACTAGATAGCGTAAGCTTCCAATAACACTTCTGTGAAGTGTTTTGTCAACCGCAGGTTCTCCATTCCCATGTTTGCTCATCTTCATTCTTGGTTCCATGGGAATCGAACAAGGATTGCACTCCCTCATTCCTAGCTTCTCTAGGATTTTTCTTACATATCCGGCCTGACATAAAGTGATTGATTAGACACACAAATTAAACTTATCTTCTTTTTGTGGTGTTTCACTAACTTGATACCATTTTCCTTATATAATAAAAAAATAACAAATTTATTGCAAATCAGCAACCACTCACGATATCTCCCTAAAAACTAGTTCCACTCTTCCGCTACTTCCACTCTTCCTCGTGATATCTCCAGCCTTTTTTTATGGAGACATGAAAAATAAAAATAAAATAAATACTAACCGCTATTTTTAACGAAAAACTTATGAAGCAAAATAAATAAATAAATAAAAAATAAGTTTATAATCAACACCGTCTACCTCCTCAACCGGTCGCCAACGTGAAGCCTCGATGGGAAGACACCACACGAGGTCTGGTACAACAAGAAGCCTGTGGTACATCATCTCCGAGTGTTCGCCTGCGTTGTGTACATCAAGATCACGTGTCCCCACCTTGCCAAGCTCAATCCTTGGGGGCTGAAGGTCGTCTTCATCGGCTACGAACCCAAGAGCAAGGCGTACATGCTCTATGATCCTGCGGGGGCGAGTGTTAGGCTTATGGAGCCTGATACTTATTATAGCTTGGTCAACGGTTATATCCGGTAAAGCTATATTTAGTAAAGCTATATATAGTAAAGCTATATATGGTAAAGCTATATATGGTAAAGCTATATCCGGTAAAGCTATATATGGTAAATAGCTATATATAGTAGATGGCTAAATCTGGTAAAGCTATATATAGTAAACTATATCATATATATATATATATATATATATATATATATATATATATATATATATATATATATATATATATATATATATATATATATCTGGTCCGGTAGAGCTTTGAAAATGTACTTTTCTATTCTCTGTACTCTCTCTCGTTGTACATACCTGAAGTCATCAATACAAAATCCTTTTAGCCAGAGTTCTCCTTGCAACTTTTCTCTATCCTTTTTTCTTTGTGTTCATCTAGATCGAGCGTGTGCGTTGTTGTGCGATCCTAACAGCGAGCTCTCGTGTCGCGCGACGTAGTCTTCGACATGAACACCTTCTGGCAGTGGAACGACGTGACCGAGGTAGACCAAGACCCAGATCAATTCACGGTAGAGTACCTCGTCACCGAGCCGAGAGAAGAAGGAGCACAGCACCGGGCACTGTCACCGTCGCCAGCAACTGCACCAGGCACGCCTATGCCAACACCAGCTGCAACTCTTGCTACGCCCCTTGAACCAGTGGAGTTCGCAACACCACGTACTGTAGATTCGACGCTAGATGCTAATCACGATGATGGTCTGGCAGCCAAGTTTCAGAAGATTGAAGACCTACTAGGAGAAGGTGAACCACCGGGACTAGCGGTGCATGAGTTCGAAGAAGAGGTGGCTGAACTACATGCCATCAACGCGAATGAACCGAACTCTTTCGCCGAAGCAGAGAAGAAACCATGCTGGCTCAAGGCCATGTAGGAAGAGATGACGTCCATCATTGAGAACAAGACGTGGAGTCTATAGGACATACTGCTACGACACCAAGTCATAGGGCTCAAATGGGTGTTCAAGTTGAAGCGTAACGAAGAGGGAGAAGTTGTGAAGCACAAGGCCAATTCGGTGGCGAAGGGCTACGTCCAGAAGCAAGGGGTGGACTTCGAAGAGGTGTTCGCGCCGGTGGCAAGGTTGGAATCCGTCCGCCTGTTGCTAGCAATCGCGGCACGTCACTCCTGGGAGGTCCACCATATGGACGTGAAGTCCGCTTTCCTCAACGGAGAGCTGAAGGAGACCTTCTACGTCTGACAACCACCTGGCTTCATTGACAACGACAACCCTGACAAGGTACTGCGCTTGCACAAGGTGCTCTACGGGCTTCGGCAAGCACCACGAGCTTGGAACGCGAAGCTCGACAGTACCCTATTGACGCTCAAGTTCAAACGTTGTGCCTCTAAGTATGGCATGTACACGCGTGGCCACGACGAGCAACGGCTGATCGTGGGAGTGTACGTCGAGGATCTCATAATCACTGGAGGCGACATGAAAGTTCTTGGAAGATTCAAGAGGGAGAGGTCAACGACCTTCAAGATGAGCAATCTCGGTGCGCTCAGCTACTACCTCGGCATGGAAGTGCAGCAGAGTACTGCCGGCATCACCATCTGTCAAAGTGCGTAGGCGAAGAATCTGCTGGACATAGCTAGGCTGGCGGACAGTAACCCTACCGCCCTAACCTCGCCTATTATATTGGATACGTGAGTAGGTTTATGGAAGCACCAAGGGAGAAGCATCTTGTGGCTGTCAAGCGCATCTTGTGCTATATGGTCGGAACCAGATGCTGGGGTGTGAGATATTGTGCAGGGAGAGGAAGGAAGAAGCTTGAGCTGGTCGGCTACAGTGATAGTGACATGGCCGGTGATGTTGATGATCGCAAGAGCACTAGCAGGATGATTAACTTTCTCTCAAGCGGACGATCTGCTAGCAATCAACTAAATAGAAGGAAGTTGCTCTGTCTTCTTGCGAAGCAGAGTACATCGCCGCTTCGACGACGGGCACACAGGGGGTCTGGCTTGCGCGACTAATGGAGGAGCTGATCGGAAAAGAAGGCGATCCACCAATGTTGTACGTGGACAACAAGTCTACAATCTCCCTGATCAAAAATCTAGTTTTGCACGACTGGAGCAAGCACATAGAGATCAAATTTCATTACATCCGAGAATGTGCAAATTGATGGCTTATTAAGATTGACTTCATCCGAACAGAGGAATAGCTTGGAGACATCTTCATCAAGTCTCTGGCATGCGTAAAATTTGAGGAATTTCACTCAAAGATCAGAGTCAAATAATAAGGTAGACATACCATAGGGAGGAGATTTTTAGATAAAATCCTTGTGATTTTTTCTTATTTAGTTTATTCCCGTCTTTCCTTGAATTAGTTGGTTGAATTTTTATTAGACAATTTGACCCATGTGGAGTAGCATAATTCAACCAACTAATTCAAGAAAAGACCTGAATAAACTAAATAAGGAAAAAACACAAGACTTTTATCTAACACAAATACATTCTTACTACTGACACTATCGACAAGGGAGTTTCTTCCTTTTTGATATCTACAGCACGGAGCTAGGACCAACTTTCTCATTTTTATCATCAACACTACTTTAGGCATAGTCCCCAAACACATACCCTTGAATTTAAAGTTAGTCTTCGATGGTGGCGTAAACACTACTTCATTCCTATGAAAATCAAAATTGTTACTATTAATGACGTTTGTTGAGGAGTTTATAGAAATGGAGTCATTAATAGATAATTTTTCGCCTTTATTGCATTTTCACTAATCTGACGGTATAGTTATGTTCCAGCTTTTGGACTTTTGGACTTAGCGGTTGACTAGGCCACGGAAATGGGGATTTTTTTAAAATATTTTTCACCATGGTATTATTTATGAATAATGAAGTTCATGATAATTTTAAAATTAAAATAAATTTTTAGATATTTTTTCATCACATTCATGTAGTAACAATTTTATTTTAAACGAAAAAAGAAAGTAAGTTGTTACAACTAAAATTTACTTACTAAACTATGCTCCTAATAAAATTATTTTAAACTACCATGAATGGAAATATTATTTCTTAAAATCATCCTAAAATAATTGAAAAAAAAAACGGAAAAGAAATTAAAAAAAAAAAAAAAAAAAAAAAGGTTTTTTTTTTTTTTTTTTTTTTTTTTTTTTTTTTTTTTTTTGGAAATAGGGGGAAAGTGATAAATTCAAACTTTTTCTAATTAATTAAAAAAGAAAAACAACATTAAATTTCGTGCAGGAGGAGTTGACGGCTGAACAAGTGGTATCATTAATGACTTGGTTAGATGAATCGTTTAAAATAGGAACAATGCATGTCTTGTGGCTCCTGCACGTGTTGTGTCATGTGTTTGTTAATGCTTGTTTATTATGTTACTCTTGTGATGTAAGTATGTTATGCAATGGAATTCGATATGTTATGTTATATTGTAATTATGAGATATACTATGTTATGAAATATCACGTTAGACATGTTATGTCATATGAAATTATGTTGTATTATGGAAATTGATATACCATGTTATACACTACATAAAATGATTAAGTTATGTATGAAATAAACGATAGTATAACTTGCATCATAGATACATACCATAGTTTTAAACTTTAGGGAACTCATGTATATTGTATGTTCACGTGCATCGAGATACTTTTCTGTTATCATAGGACACTACACTATGATGTTATGTTATATTATTATATACACCATAATATTACGTGCACTCCCTTCCCCTCCCTTCCCCCTGTGGTATACCAGCAACCTGAGTGTAGGCTAATCGAAGGCTAGGTCTAGGAGATACATAAATGAACTCGTCGGGGTCCTTTCCGGCAACCGAGTTTTTAGAATTAATAAATAAATTTCTTAATAAATGCACCGTATATCAGAAAGCTTGCTAAAAAGGAGTCTACATAGAAATCTAACCCAGAAATAGGAAATTACAGAAAAAGGTATAATTCATCATCATCCTTTCCTTAAGAAACCAAATAGACTATAAAACAAACATAATCACAATCCCAACCTTCGTTAATTCAATTCACTCTAGATTCTACAGCTTTTCTCATTCAATTTACAAACATCATTTCCCCACAACACAACATTTTATTTAACAGTAAAATGTACAGAGAGATATGAATCCTATGTACCTTGGAGATTTAGCTTTCAAGGTTGGTGATTGTCTCTCCGAACCTCGGGCAACGATGGAGAGGAAGGAGCACTGGCTTTGCTCGGTAACGGAGTGTTCCTTCTCGACTGCCGTTTTGTTGCTACCAACACACTCTCCGTTTCAAATTCTTCAATCGACGACGCTGCTTCATCATCTTCTTCTTCGCTTTCCTTGAAAACTGGATGGGCATATGCATTTTGCAAGTACCCTTTCAGGTTCAGGTTTGGTTCCCTTGCACGTTCCAGAGTGTCCTTCATCATTGCTTCCTATATTCACAAAACATTGTAAAACTTTTACCTTTTTTCTTTTTTATGGTAAGAAACAGTAAACAAATTACAACCTAAATATGATGGATATATCTCCTAAATTTGAAGATCAAAATCGTTAGGAACTGTTCTAAAGAGCTAAGACTAAGGGTTAGGATCGCACAACAACGCACATATTCGATCTAGATGAACACAAAAAAATACTCGATCTAGATGAACACAAAAAAACACTCGATCTAGATGAACACAAAAAAACACTCGATCTAGATAAACACAAAAAAACACTCGATCTAGATGAGCACAAAAAAACACTCGATCTAGATGAACACAAAAGACAGGAGAGAACACTCAATCTAGATGAACACAAAAAGTAGGAGAGAGCACTAGATCTAAATGAATACAAAAGACGGGAGAGAGAAAAGGCAAAAAGAATATTGACTAATCAAAAGAATATTGGCTAAAGGTTTATATTGATGACTTCAACTATACTTCAACTATGTACTTAAAAGAATACAAAGAATGAGAAAAGTACATGTTCTAGTCTATGAACTGGGGGTTATATATAGTTTCAATTTACTATATATAGCTTTAACAGATATAAAGCCCCTATTATATATAAGTATAGACCATTTTACGTATATAGTTTTGCTATCTATGACCATTGTTTCTATTTAACACTTGAATAAGCTATAAATAGGTAGGAACATATATTTGTCTAGTGAATATTCTTATCTTACATTGGGGATTCTCTTTTACCTAAATTTAGGTAACTTAAACCTCTTTCACCAAGTTAGATATCAGATAGTAATATTATTATGTGTAACATGATAGCCTACTCTTGCAAAATGAAAATTTGCTTTCATCAGTCTGAAGATAAAAGATAAAATTCCACTTCCCCTGTTGCTATTTCTAAGCCAGAAACTATATTATATCGATAAATTTTCAACAAACCTGTATGGGATATCGGACAAATGCCGATTCATAACGACCTTTGCAGTAGAGATGGAATGATATGGTGATTACTGGAAGTGCAATTAGAAATGGGGTTGATTGGGCAGCTTTCTTTGTACTTAGTAGTCCCATTAGAATCACCTGTGAGAAAATCAAAGCATAAATGATGCGCCCATGGACATCAGGCCAGAATGCTGCAGCGCTCTCATATTCCTGGTTGTAAACATTTATGATCTGCAATTTTTTACAAGGGTATTTATGAGTACACAAAATATAAAGAAAGAAACATTAAAAACTCATATTCAGCTTCTTAAGCTCATAAGAATTCATAACTTACCTGATGACGGAATACAACAAAGCCCAGGGCAAAGAAGACTATTATGAAAGGAAGCAGAAGAGGCGTCACTGTTGCATAGACGAGACCTAATAGAAAATATAGCTGTATTCGAGGTTCTCCTGTGTTGAAACCAAGACTTCCTGGATCCATTGCCTCTTCCCTATCCTTTTCAGTCTTCACTAAGAAAAAGTTCTTTAAGTGGAACATTATTAGAGGCTTCAACATCAAAATCTCCCCAGCAATGCCGGCCCATCCATCCACCATGATATAAGTAATGAAGAAAGTTGCTTTCATAGGTATCGCCACACCAATTGTCTTGGGAATTCTACAGAAAAGAATATAAGGGATGGTTTTAAAGGAAGAACATTAATTCAGAAATTTATGCTCATGGAAATAGTTTTAGCTGAAAAATTAGAGATGATGCAACATGTCACAACCTAACTAAACCCTAAACCCTTAAGACTGGTCGTGAGCGTGTCAAGATCACGATGCCGCATGGTTGAAGCATGACACAACATATGAAGTTTTAAATAGAAAACATGATGCTGCCAGGGTGCTAGGAAGCTTGAGATAAATACTTTTAGGCAATGGAATTGTGAAACCGAGTTTACGAGGTGAGGGAGAACATAATAGGATACAAAAAAACACAATTAAGCACACAAAACAACATAAGTAGACAAAAGAGCTGAGCTGTTCTGCACACAACACAATGGCTAGAGTGTGATCACTATGAGAGTAACTTACTGATCTGCAGACTGCTTAATAAAAGAGCTGAGCTGTTCAAAAGCAGCTCCTGCAATTACACTGCCAAGGAATACATTCACAAAATTGAAAATGTAGTAACGGGCAGCTGCTCTCCTTTCTAGAGATGACAGAGATGTAAATCCTTCAAACTTAGCCATTATCATTAATATTGTAGGCAGAAAAATGAGAAAAATTTTCAACACAATTCCCGGAAGAAAACCTTGGACGAACGACTTAACAAAGTCCCTGCAAAAAAAGGGTAAATTAATTAAATTGAATATAATTTTTAATTTACATTAATTAAAAAACAAATGCAGGACTTGAACATACCTTTCAATAATGGGTTTTAGGAATGGTGCTATCTTCTCAATTCCCTCAATGCTCGCAAGAGATTGTACAAATGATATAGGAATCATGAAGAAGAAAGTAAGAAAGAAGAATGCAACGCCCATTAGTAGCTTTCTAACAGTAAGTGAAACATATGGAATAGCAAGATTTTCCCAGTATACATCACGTGGTTCTGGAGCCCATTCTGTCAACCAAACAGTTGGATTTCTAGATTGCTGAGTTTGTGCACAAACAGCTGCACCCCAACGGGACTTAAATGAAACAAATGCTGCTGGCATTACAGATTTGGGATCATTGGCAATCCTTTTTCTCTCTGCGGCAATCTGCACAGTACACAAAGTATCGGTTATCACAATAGTATATATTAAATATGCAAAAATTTCAAGGTATAATCTGGATGAGAATTGCATACTTCTGTGCGCAGCTTCGCAATCTCTGCTGTCTGAAATTCAATTGCGTCCACTTTTTCTCCCCAGAGTCCAAGAAAACCAGTCTAGTAGGCAATACAAATTTCAGTATATTCTTTTATAGAAAGAAAATCAACATAGGATGGGAAAGATGCTTCTTCAAGTAATATGCCACTTAAATAGTTACCTTCATGAGAGGCTTGGCTGTAGAATCTCTTGTGTATTTGAGTTGGTAAAAGTCAAGCCAGTTTTGCGCTTTCTTCTTCTTCTTGACAAGTTTGGATAGCTTGTTTGCATCATATACCACCTGCATATATTTTCTTCCAATCAGAAGACGATTTAAAAGAGTTCATTTTTAAAAATTTGGGCCTTCAGGTAATTCCAGAACAGTATCAATACATTTTTAAACATTATCATTTTAAACTAAAAGAAAAAGATGTTTGGATGTTGGATTCGTCTGCCCCAATAATTCAAAATATTTCCATTTTCTTTGTCTTCTTTTAGATTGTCTTTAAGAGAGAGAGAGAGAGAAGAAAAAGAAAGACACCACTAGTCTGAGTAAAACTCACTAACCTGATGAGTGAGATAGTTATCTGGATGATTCACTAAGAAAAAGTGCTCAACAAGCTCACTAACTGATTCATCCGGATCTGGTGGGACGTTTCTTACAAGGACCTGCCAAAAATAAGATAAACGAGTCAAGTTCACATACGAGCATGACATCAGTGATTAAAGGCACACAAGTCACTTATCAAAAGTACACGTCACTATTATCTCACCGTAAACTGATCTGGACGGCGTTTTTCAGATGCAAGAAATTGTAGTCTCAGAAAAGCAACCTTTGCATACTCCTTCATCAGTACGTAGCATGTCCAAAAGGTAAATGCATAAGCCATCACTAGATGACTCCAAAACCTACATTTTAGAACAACAAATAAAAATGAAATAATGCTCAACATTAGAGAAAGAACAGGATCAAAATTGACAACCATTATTGGAAGAGTCAAATAACAATGCAGTATTCTTTGTTTTTTTTTTTTTTTTATAGGAAACCACACTTCTATTGAGAAAATTCAAAGGATTTTTAATTTCCTATAGATATATACTATGAGAAAAAACAAGCTTTCACTCAGAAACATAAAAGATTATATAAGGACATTAAAGAATGTATAACCAACATGATGAGCATATACTATCAAATGTCAAATGAATTCATATGGGTATGTAAAACCACAGAACAAGCATCTATGGTCCACATAAGCTAATTAAGAAAAAGTTCAATTATAGCTCATGAAAGAAAGAAGCCAAAACCTTTGTGATCTAGCAGGGATGTTCGATATTGAAAGCTTATCAATATCACTAGCAGTCACATTTGCCGTCACTTGAGCAATAGACACATTATTATCAGTATAGTTAACTGGCACCAGTACAGCCCATGCAAGGAATGCTATAGGGACAAAGATCTTAAGCCTGCAATGAAGGTAATGAAACATAGATAAATATTACAATCAACATTTGTAAGGAACTTACGACAAATAAATTTATAAAAAGAAATGTAAGGGTAGATATCTAACAAAATTAACAATTGAGATTACAATCTTGAAAATCTAACAAAAGATCATGGTATATGATAATTAAAATAAAAGGGATAACATAAAGTTCATGGCATACCCTATCAAGTATATCCTCAAGTAAACAGCAGAATCCAATCCTGCATGGTCAATGAGCTCAGGTTCTGGCATTCTGATGGCTTCGGGCATCCAATTCAAGAACTTTAAATATGACCTGAAGTCCAAGTTGACAAACCTACGAACAAAGGCACCTGCATGTGTTGGACTGCTCCTTAAACCCTTCAAATACCACTTTGAAAAGTACACCCTATCATTGAAAGGCTGGAGCCTTAAAACGGCAAAAACCAAAAGGAATATGACTGCGCTGAGAATATTGATAGCTGCAGAAACCCCAATATCTTGCAAAGTAGCCATTTCTTATAGCTCCTCCGCAAGCGAATTTATCTTCCTGAAATAGAAATTGGAGCAGATTCCATCACCCAACTCAGGGAAATAAATCGTCTGCCAAGTTTCATCTACACTAAAAGCAAACCGAACATCCAGCTTTTTCACCTAACCCATTAGCTGAATGAAATCGTCATCTAAAGTAAAAATTAAACAAGAAGTTAAAAATCTCGAAAATTGGAAAAGAAACCATCAATGATTTGAATAAACGACACGGAAATTCGACTAAATGAGTTCACATTAACTACGGGTGAAGTAATTAAACGCACCTGGCGGCCCCAATTCCATAATCTGTAAATTATTAGGTGGAATAAAAGGAAACAAAAGTAGGATGCAATTTCACCCTATGATTACACAGAAATAGCAACAAATTTGACTGCCGTGGACTAATTCAATCTCACCAATCTCACTCAAAAGAGTACATAAAACAGAAACAAAAACGAGAAAAATAGAACTCCTTACTCGTAATTTTTCCCCAATCCCGACCTCCACAGTCTCCAGAACGCCAAAATCCAGTAGAATCAGAATTATTGAAGAAGAAGATGAAGAAGATCGCCTTCGGATTGCGTCAAAGATCAACCAACTTGCTATCCAACGTACAAGGAATTGCGTCTTGAAGTAACAAGTTAGCACGTGAAACCTCCCACCAAAACAGCCGAATATCTCACTCTGTAAAGAAACAGAAACAGAAACGAAAACGAAAACCAAAAAGCGAAGCCATAGTCAGATTCAAGGAAAGCAAAACAAACACACAGAGAGCTAGAGAGAGAGAGAGAGAGAGGAAACCTTGTGGAGAGAGTGAAAATGAGATCCATGGAGGAGGGAGTGTGAGGCAGATATTATGGTGGGGGGGATTTTGTGAAAGTGATTATCAACTGTTGAAGTCTAATTAGTGTTGTTAATTATTTTCTTAATTTTAATTAACCGGAAACTGGAAGAATCGGGAAACTGACTTTTCGTTGTTGGCAAATTTATAACGGCTATTTTTCCGTCTTTAATTCTTCTGTCTATTTCACTTTTAGAATGTAAAATTATTTATTTACAGTTTTTTTTTTCAAATCATTATTAAAATAATGCCTAAATTAATACATAAAAAAACACTTAAATATCTAAATTTGTCTAAAAAAAATATCGAAGGAAAAAAAAATCTCAAAAATATTTTTAAACTTTAAAAACATTCAAAAATATATTTATCATTAATTTTAGATGAAATAAATAATTCATCAGATATCGATAAACAATAAATAAAAATTTTGAATTTTCTTTTTATAAATGTAAAAAGTATTAATGTTTTTTTTTTCAATTTTAATATTTTTTTAAACATTTTAGTAATGTGAAAGGATATTAATGAAATTTAAAATTTAAAAATATTTTTAAAATATTATTAAAAGTTCAAACCTTCTGTTATTTCAATTATTTTTATATTGTTATTAGATTTAGAATTTATATTTAAATATTTATATCTAATTTTGTTTAATCTAAATTATTTAATTAAAAATTCATTAATTTCAGGGTAAAATAAATAAAAAAGATTAAATTTGAGATTGAATTTAATAAGTTAAAATTGAGGAATAAGAAAAATATTAATTAAACGCCCATCTTAGATACCAATTAAAATAAATAAATAAATTAGATTTGTTTTTCTTATTATTTATTTATTTTGTTTTTTCAGAATAAAATGAAAATAAACTTTAATCTCACGCGATAGATACGCGCATGAGTACACGGACTAATCATTTCAAAGTAGAATAAATAATAGTAGATGGGCGGTGTGCAACACGCTCCTCTGTGCGATCCGCGTGGCAAGCGCGTTGGATAAGTGTGGGTGACAAGATTTGGATAGTTGTGGGCCAGTTGGACCCACGCGCCCGAACCTTGTAGCTTATCAACGACAAAAACTATAATAAATAAAACTAATAAAAAAAAATCATTAGATAATGCCACCTTTACATCCTTGTTGACCGTTATGAAATAACAGCCCAATTATTATCCGCCACGTCACACGCCATCCAACTGCTTAAAACTTGTGGTTTAATACTTGAACGTCTGTCAAAGTGTTCGACTGGGTGATGTAATTTTTTCTTTATTTTAAAAAAAGTACTATTTTGAAAATCTTATAATAGTCAACACATAAATATTTATTTTGTTTTCATTAAGGTAAATATTATTTTTTATTCTAAGAATCGAAACAATTTAATCTTTATAATAATAATAAAAAAATTATGGTAATTTTTTTATTATTTAAAGAATTAGTTTATTGATTAATTTTTTTAAAAATTTTAATCTTAATTTTCACTATAGAAATTAAATTGTTATAGATTTAAAAATATATAGATTAAGTTATTATTAAAGTTGACTAATTTGTTACCGATTAAAGTTAGATAATAAAAATAAAAATAAAAATTACTTTTAATTATAATTATTATATTTATATTAAGATACTCCTTTAAAGTTTTAAATATTCTAGTTTTGGCAATAAATTTTGCATATAATATAATATTTTTTTAGCTGTTAATTTAATATATATCAAATTATTGCTAAAATGTTTATATGAATGGATTTTTTTTTTTTTTTTTTTTTTTAATGATAAATTCGAATTATCAGTTCACCTCTACATCAATGTGACAGATGCATGCGAGATGGATTGGGTTAGTTCAGAAAATCTTTTGGACCAATTTGAAGTTGTCAATTCTTCTTATTCGGGTTATATGTCATCAAAATCATTGTTGTTGCCTACTCGATTCTAACTTATAACAATACTTTTTTAAAATTGTCTTCAACGTATTTTATCGCTCACGTACGTGACTCGAGGCTCAAGGATACGTAAATATTGTCTGCAAAGTCTAAATTTCATACGGCTGACTTGTTCATTGGGTTAGAACAAATGTTGAACAATCACCGTCTATTGCCACAAGAGTGCAATGTGATAGGTGCAACTTGAAATTTTGTGTTGATTCACAACCCTTACAAAATCATACTTATCCATAGTACATGTTAGATTAATATCTACAATCTCATGATGCTAAAAATTTAAACATTCACGAGTCACTATACATCATTAACAACGGTTAAGAATGTCAAGTATTTTAATTTTCATAATAATTTTAAAATCAGAGTAGAGTATGACTAATTGTAACTCTTTTTTTTTTTTTTTTTTGACGGGTCGGAATCAACCCTAATTTTCAAATTTTGAAGAATTCAACCCAACCCTAACCTTGGTGAGTTTGAGTTGGGTAGTCCAGATTCTTTAATCATATGAACACCGCGTTAGGGAATTGTTTTTTGGCACAAAAATCCAAGCAATTATTAACCTAAAAGAGAACAAAACTCATTAGAGATTTGATAAAAACATGTGGCTTCTTTGTAAAGTCTCTCCTTTTCTTTGTTAAAAAGCAAATCTTTATGGCAAAGCCTTCATTGCCAACAAAGATTTTAAAGAATGTATATGAAATTGTTCCCCCCTTTTTAAAAAAGTGAATGAAATTATTCTATACTATTAAGACATTTGTATTGCTTGAATTCTAAGGAATGGTTGGAATTAATAAGCCTTCCCATCCTCTCCCTTAGCTTTTCCGGTCATGGTTCGTGTCTTCACCCGTTCAACACCACCATCATCGGTGGAAGAGTTGTACACTCCGTGTCACGGTCCTACTTTTTCAACCGTGCAGCGTTGTGATCTTGACACGCTCACGACCAGCCTTAAGGAGAATCAAACCCCATATATATTTTCGCCCTGGCTTTGTGGCTTCATCGGACTTTACGCGAGGTTTGTCCTTGTCAATCGAACATTGTTTGTGCGAAATCCAAGCTTGTTCGACCACACATGTCACCTATGTGTGGATTTTCAATCGTCTGCGACACAACCGACTTGCCTCTACATTAGGTCAAGTCATTTGGCTCGACCTTGCCTCTACTTGGAGCCAAGGTCTTTCAATGCATCGTTGCATCTCATTCCTGGTTCCAAAACTTTTTTTACAAATCTCTCTTCCCCGTTTTCTAAAATCTTATTTTCAAATCAGGGGTCCGAGGCTTGAGTACACATTGCCCACCCGTAGGCAACGCAATCTGAAGTTGGCTTGACTCATTCAGTACTGAGAGTGAGTGTCGCACAATCGCCAAATCCGATGCCAAGAAAAGACGATTATGACACTCCGCATTCACAGGCAAGGCTCGTTCGGTTATGTTTAGCTCGATTCAATTTTCTTCAGTTTGGAGGTTTATTCTCATTAGAGCTACTTTTAGGTACAATTTTAGGGCTTGACTGTAGTTTTTGTGAACGGTTAAAAGAAAGGAACTCGTTATTCATACGTTACCTAAATTTTAGTGAGATAAGTAGTCAGTTGGAGAAATTTCTATAACATCTTTAACCTATTAAGTTGCCACAAGTTCTTTTCTAAACTCTAGGAAGTTTGAGTTTAGAGTCTACAATTATCTGAGCTTTTGAAGAGGTCTCAAAGTTTCAAGTATTTTACTTAATTGTCACAAACCCGAACAATATCTATAAGTTATTCATCATTTCTGGTATTGCAAATCTACTAGATGGTGTATTTGAGCTCTGGGTGAACAAACTTTTTTGTTTCTTAGACTTAGCTAGCTTATTTTGCCAAGAAAAATGAATCATTAGTACCTAAATCTAGAGGTGCAACCTCGCCATAATCATATTATAGGACAATATGACATTATCTCTATGAACATCTTTGTGTAAGGTTGATTAGTGACCCTTCCACGAGAACATAACGTAAAAAAGTTTGGAGGAGCGACCCTGTATGGCGGCTAGCTACTGAGCCTACCTGTGTAGACACCTATCCCCTCTCAAGACGGGTATACGAAACCTTGACCCTATTCATGAAACCCTTGACCCGTTTCCACACACGATAGGGGCACCTGTGTCGCCTCAACACGCTATCCTATCTAACACTACTAATGAGGTACCGGAGAAAATAGGAAGTCGTCTAGATTTGGTAGATATCATTCACAACTATGATAGGTATGGTAAGCTTTATTAGTCTTTTCTTGGTGTTGTGGAGGTTAACTAGATTCTTAGAACGTGTAGGCGGTTTAAATCTTAGGTTCTCATTTCTAGGACTCTCTAGACTGGCTTCTCGAGACTAGGGTCTTGACCTCTGATGATTGCTCATGATCGTAAGGTGTTCGGTCTACTAGAAGCATCTTTACCTAGGTCATAGTAAAATTGTCATAACTCTAACACACTATTCATTTTTTCATTTGTCCTAAAATTGTGCTCGAGAGATAAATCAATCATTTAGAATATACTTCTCATTCTCAACTAGAGTATCTAGCGTAGTGAACTTCATCTTATATAGCTTACCATTCATTCTCAATTAGAGTATCTAGCGTAGGGCATTTCAAACATTCGTAGACATCGTGCATAATATGCTTATCATTTTAACTCATTCCAATGCCCTAAACATGCATCTTCTAGAAAATCCTAACGATCCTTACAAGTACTGCTCAAAGGAATCCAAATGACTATTTACTTAGTCGTGCTTGTTTTAGCCTCTCTTGTTCTTACTCTCTCAATGCTTCGAGAAATGTCACTCACCAGTCATAATTCAAGTCACATTAAGCTTAGCATCAAAATTGGATTGAAAAACAGTCAAACGGAAGTTGAACAGGTGAGAAAAGTACATATCACACACTTTCACGTGCAGCACGTGCGACCCGAGGGCAATACATCCTCGATTAGAATCCTAGTCAATGTAGGTTGTCCTAATTTTCTATTGATTATCTTCGCACCCTGATTGTACTTCAACACCCGCTTGAAGCAACTTCGATGAATTTTTTAGGCATTTTATAATAGCGTGATGCACGTCGTCTTTAGGCGCGCATTTGATCCCTCAAAGATGCAACGGCGAAGTGTGCCCTTCCCCACGCGAGCACACCTTCGAACCTTAGTCACGACATTTGAATTTGAATTTCATACGAATTTCTCAAAATTCTACATTCAACTTTTTGGTAACTTTTTCTAATTTCTTCCAATTTTCAAATATTTTTCTATATACTCGATACAACTGAATTCTTTTAACTGAGTTCTTTTATCAAAGTTGAAGAGTTTTAATCCAGCCATTCATCAAAATTAACTTCGTCCAATTTCGTCAATTACGGAAAGAAGATAATCTCATTAGAAAAGTGTTTCTTAAATTCTTATAGCTCTTAGATCTCAAATGAAAACCGATCTTTCAAGCAGCTTCTCAAAGCATAATAAATAACTTTCAAAAGCAAACAATCACCTAAACGCTCGAATCTAAACAAAATCGATAGTCTTGAACCTATAAAATTGATTCTTGACCGTTTTTAGCGATTCAAATGTCTAGATATACAGAAAATCACATTTTGAAAAACATTCAAGAAAGACGACAACCCATCAGTTACCTATTTCGGTTTGACACAAACAAAAAAATGACTAAAATGTCCCTCGGACTTTATCCATTGACTTTGACTTTTTATTATTATTATTATTTTATTTTATATTTTTCTTGAATCGGTACATATTTAGCGCTAAAACAATTAATAAAATCGGTTAATCTTGAAATAAAGGAAAAACTAGAAAAGCTCGTACCTTCGTAACCTCGTGATTGTTTTTTTTTTTGTTTTGTTTTTGTTTTTAATATTAAAAGAGAGTTGACCTAGATCTAACATTTGGAAGGGCATGGTCGAAGACTTAAACAAATAAGGAACATGTTTAAACTTAAAAAGAACGCAAAGAAACATTGAACCAAAAAAATGGTGGGAAGATCCACAATTTATGGACATGTATTTTAACATTGAATCAATATCAAATCTTGAAATAGTTGACCTAAAACTTTCATAAAATATGTACATTGCATTAATTTCACCAAATTATATATATTATAGTTTCATATACATTTTTATACCATATATTAAGATTATTCAAATGCACACTTTATTTAAATGAAAATATCAGAACAAATATAAAGACTTGTTTACACTAGTTGAGACACATTCAATTCAATCCACGTGAATCTTATAGTTTTAATGTGATAGTCCAAAAGGAAACTGTATAATAGTCGAGCTCGACTTGTCTTTGTTGAGTCGTAATGCCACAACATTTAATGCTCTGATACCACTTGTTATGTCGTAATATCACAACATTCAATGCTCTGATGCCCTTTGTTGTACCCTAATGCCACAACTAAAATTTTCTAATACCCAATTGTTGTACCGGAATGCCACAACCAAAAATGCTTTGATACCCAATTGTTGTAGTAGAAGCAGAAGCAAGATCGGTCACACTCATATACCCACAAAAAAAAACTAGACGAAGAGACACAAAAATTCACGTGGTTCGGAGAGAAGAAATTCCCCTACATCAACGGGTGTAGCCAATCACTATAACCAAAGTGTTTACAAGTGTATCTCTCACACTCTCACGCTATAAATTCTCTTACAAAGTTCCTCACAATTGCTTCTAGGAAAATACAAAATGACAATGGCTCCACCCCTCAAAATAATGCTAGACAAGCCTTTTTATAAGCATAACAATACTAATTCTCATACAAGAACCAAATAAATAAGAATATGGACCAAAATGATTATGAACTAAATGAGAGTTATGAACCAAGGTAGATGAGAATATGAACCAAAAGAGTTATGAACTAAATGAGAATTAATAACCAAAATAAATGAGAGTATGAACCGAAAAGAGTTATGAACTAAATGAGAGTTATGACAATACATCTTCTTGACAACATACAACCATCTCACCTCACCGTTTGTGTCACTAGCTTCTTGGCTTGTTCTTCTCCTTCATGTTGTGGATATGCATAGTCCCTCGCCATGCCATACAACTCACAACTGACGCTAAAGCCTTGTTCGTTTTCGATCTTCACCGTTGTTCATCTCCATTTTTGTCCTCGTTGATTGTCCACTTAGTTATCGTTCTTTAATGTGGTTACTGGTTTTCGTTTGATCGTCGATCAACGCTATCCCTCATCGTAATGACGCATCATACTATAGATCGTCTCTCGATGTACAACCTCATGTCTTTCGACGTCTCCATCTCTCTCTCTCGCACTCTCCTTCAATTAGGTTTCATTGTGTCGTATGGGAATCCTCATAGTAGAATTAGGGTTTTAGTGTGCATTAGTGCACTTGGATTCATGCAGGGTTCGAGTCACCATTGTTGTTTAGGTCAAACATGGTTGCCAACAAAGAGGTTGCGAGACATCTCATGCATCAAGTGGTGAGTTTCGACGAGGTTCCATGTTCTTCTTCAAACACAACCATAGTTTTCCGTTAAAATATGCTTCCTTCAATCTCTCAAACCGCGATTTATGTCTCTCTTCTTTGGCTGCTATTCTAGCACCTAATATATGTGGGTTTTTTCTTTTGGCTCTTGGATTAGTTGGTTTGGTTCAACTCTGGTTTGATTTTTCATTGATTTAGGTTGATTAAGCTATTTTCTACTTGTTTGGGTCTAATTTAGTGGGCTTTTCTTTAGTTTCTAGTTTGATTTGGCCGGTTCTTCAATCGGGCCGGTTGATTTTTTTCTTTGATTCACGATTGATTTTGTAAGTTTTCGTTGGTTGTGTTACTTAGGACTATTTCGGACGTTTTGAGTAAGATTCGTGTATGTTGGATTTGTTAGGGTTATGTTACCACAAAAGGGAGAAACATACTTGTGAGGAGCTGAATTCTAGAGGTAAATGACTTCCTATTCGATGACTTTGATAGGTTGACATGCATTCATATCTTCGTCAACCTAATATAATTTGTGCATAATCCAAGTTTGTTCAACCATACACGCCGCCTGCGCATGCATTTTTAATAGTCTGCGACACAACCGCTTGCCTGTACACTAGGCCAAGTCATTCGGCTCGCCCTTGTCTCTACTTGGGTCGAAGGTCTCTCAATGCAACACTGCATCTCATCTTGTCATCTTGGTTCCCAAGCGACATGACCCATATGTCTTGACACCATTCGAAGTCTTGGGGCGTCATTGACCATCGCAACTCACTCGTTCATGCCATTGAGAACGGACCTACGTGTTGCTCATCTCATCGAGACATCCTGAACATCCATCCATCTAGGTTCTATCGAGGTACTGGCCCTCCCGTGCCCATTTATGGATACTGTACCGGATAGCTAGTGCATAATCTAACCTCCGATACATGGGCTGGGGCGCAATACCGACACACTTGTGTCGCAGTACTGTCCTTGAAAGCCCCATTTCAAAGGAAGTCGCTCAAGACACTCGTCTCGGAATGCTCAATCTCACTGTGACACACGCATGTGCCACAGGGTAGCTCACTTAAACCATAGGGTCCAAGCATGGTGGAGAGCTGACACTATGTCTCCCCTATAGTATATTTTAAGGCATTTTCAATACTCCTCGGGTAGACGCCATTTTGACGAATGGTGAGGTATCGTGGAGCGTCCGTTCCATGTCCTATTGACACAAAATTTGTTAAACATTCATATTTCATACGGGACGGACTTAACTCTAGAATTGCATGCCCAAATTTCTTCTGGAACCTCGACTTTCGAGGTTAAGGCTCGGGGCCCTACCCGAACCTTCAACCAGCCTATCTTTGGCACTCTTGTCTACTCGTTACCCTTATCTTGCTTATGCTCGACTTATCTTCAAACCGTAAAAGTTACCAACATGGATACACAATCCGTCGATAGTTCCCGTCACTACACAATAACATAATCAAGGAATGGGGACACTCCAACGACTTCGAAAGGTATTCCATCTACGTTTTCTTTCTCCTCTCTCTTTGTTTTTCCATTGTGTTCTCCCTCTTGAGCGTAGGAGTCAGATGGCTACACACTTAGTTGAGATGTTGAGGATTGGTAGGAGTCCCACCTTAACTAATGTAGGAAATTTCCATTTGTACAAAGCCTTTTGGGTAAGCCTAAAGGAAAGCGACAATATCATATCATTGGGAAGATTCGTGATTCTTAACATAAGATCTCGTGATTTAGTCACCGAAAATCCGTATATATGCATACTTTATCTTAACTTGATTTCCCATTTAATTTCTAACTTGCTAAATAACAGAAACAAAATTCACATCAATATCGGGTAAATCTGCACATCTATTAGATAAATCTACATAAGATAGGAGTAAAAGGCCATTTTTATTTTTTTATTATTTTTTGTAGCATCGACTATTGATACATTTTAACCATAGGGGTTAGTTAGAACAGAAACAGTGAAAAAAGGGACGAGAGGTTAGAGGAGGGAAGTTTATTTTAGAAAAAAGTAATTTTTAAAATTTGTTTATGGATTGTCAATATGGGAGGATTGACTTCCAACCTTAAAAAAAACAAAAAATTATTATTATCAACAATAGTGTTCCAGATGAAATCAACCGTACTACAGATATGATTCTTTAGAACCAAGACCTAAGGAAATGTCATCGTCTCCTCCTACTAAAGATATAAATACTATTTTTTCTATTTTTTGCTAAAATACTTTACTAGAAACATGTACCCGTGTTGCTGCTAAAATTGCACCAATACTATGTTGATTGCCAAAATTTTTCTTTCAAGTTTTAGGAGTATTTCTCTCTAAGGCTAATCTCATGTTCGCCTAAATCCGTCTTTAGACTTGTAGTGAGATGAGAGAGTTGAATCCTTTATATGATTCCAAATTGCCACTTCCCATGGAGAGAATCGACGTTGTATCCTTGAGCTAGATTCTGCAAAACAAGAGTTAATAGTCTTGCTCGATTCAAAAGTAAGCAATAAGATAAAACAAAAAAATGTTACGAGATTTCATTTTTTTTTAGAGTTTAATTCGGTTTTTTTTTTCTACACGTCCATTTTGTTTCGTTTATATATATAGTTAAATCAGATTGGTATACAAGGAAGATTCACAGAATGTACAATTTAAATCTCCTCAATTTTTTAACCTTATTTATCTAAACATATACAATACATGTAATAATTAAGAAGTTATTGCACCGAAGTTAAAATATTTTATATTTAGATGATAGTTTGAATCGAACTAAACCTAACTTATAGTGATCGTGTTGTTGACAATGACTAATGCAGAAGTAAGCAATACAAACACATGATAATTAATTCTTTAATCAACCTCTTTGGCGGGTGACATAATCTAGAATCCGAACACTTTCACTTTTGTAAGATGAAAGATTTTGATCTAGTTTATGGTAAGGACATAATTCAAATTATGCAATGGCTTATGATCTAAATCAAAATATTGAAGTTTTTATGAGATTTTCAACTTTCGAACATATATTAGTACGTGGGATTCAAACAAGAGAGTTGTTTTTAATCATATTATATTACAAATGAAGGAAAACAAACCTATCACGATCATTATATTCTCCGTCTCCATCTCCGCCCAATTCTTCGACCTTTTCTATCTTCGTCCGGCTTGAAAGAGAGACTTTTTAAGTTTCATTTCTAAATCTCATGATTCAAAAATGAAGAAAACTTTCTATATCTCATTCCAAGTTCCAATAGATTTTTTGAAGTTCCAATGTGTTAAATGTCCTGATTTTATTTGTTTGGTTTGTGTAGTAACAAATGTTGGATTAGTTTTTGTGCTAATTAGATTAATTTATCTGTAATTTGGGTTATTTTATGTGTTAATTAGAAAAACATCCAAGAATTTATTCACTATTGGTACCACATCCAAGGTCTTCTTTTACCCTTTGATATCTACGACACTAGCCAATATAGTCCAACCTTCTTGTTGGATCAATTTCATAGCTTTTATCATTGAGACCACCTTAGGGGCAATTCCAGTGCAGGTGCTCTTGAATTTAAAATTAGAGGGCGGTGAGAATACCACTTCCCTTTTATGACAATCTATGGTAGCATGGTTCTCAACCAACTAATTCATTCCTAGTATTATGTCGAAATTTGTCATGCTAACAACTATCAGGTCTACGTCTAAGGTCTATCCTGCCACTATTACTTGTCAACGTTTTACTCTACTCTTATCAACTAGGTCTTTCCCCACTTGGGTACTGACAGTCAATACATGCAATAAGGGTTTTAATCCTACTACTCGACTAACAAATCATACAAATATAAACGAAGGAGTAGAGTCTAATCAAATAAAGTGAAAGTACAGTGTCCTAGGATAGATAAAGTACCTATCACCACTGTGTCACATTTCTTGATTTCTCTACTGGTCGAAGCAGATGCTCTTGTCTAAGAGCGAGTCTGCATGAGTTTCTCTATACCACCTAAGTCCCTTGGCGGGTTAACCGAGTTTTTCATTCTCCTTATAATGAAATTCTTAGCAACATTGCCTTTCCGGCCACACTTGGAACAATCTTTAGATTTGACCATACACCTACCTCAATGTTGCTGTCCACATGCATCGCATTGTGGTTTCTCGTTTCCTCTAGCCCTCTCTTGGTCCCTGCGATATCTATTATTTGCTGATGTCTGCATGCCAATAGTAGACCATTTAGCTCCCTCAATTAATACCATCTTTTTTGTCCTATAGTAACTGCTAACTCTCAACGTTCCTCAACTCGAGGCTCCTCCATAGCCTTAGCTGCCCTTAGAGCGACAACATAAGTGGTAGGATTTATGACCTCCATAGTACGACGAATCTTTGCATTCAAGACCAGGATGGACCTCTCAGCCATCTTCAATTTTTTGTCCACCTGCTTCGGTGTGAACTGTTTCAACCTCATAAATACTCTTGCATAGGTGTCAATGGGGCGTCAACCCTGTGTCCTATTGCTTCTATGTTGGGCTTCCTTTGGGTAATACTCCATCAAATATACCTCTTTAAATGGAGACCATGTATCAACTTCCATTTGGGCTTAGAATCTCTTAGCTATCCATCCACCATAGCTTTGAGTCATTTTTCAGCATAAACGACATGTATGACACCTTCTGATCATCCAAATAGTTCATTAACAAGAAAATCGTCTTCATTGGCGTTAACCCCAATTGTGCCTCTATTTGATCTCCTGAGGTCTCACTAAAAGTACATGGATCATACTACTTAAAATTCCATAAGTACCTCGCTTCTCGCGTGGACGGCGTATTGTTGGCTTGTTGTGTGGCCACCATGGCTTAGAATGATTCCTACATTAGGTTAGTCGTGGGGCCTATTCTAGCCTCTAGTGCTACTGATGGTGGTGTAGCAGCAAGAGTTGAGTTACATATCCTTCACAAGCTAGGTTCTCTCTACCTCTCCCCGTCCTTTAACATGAGGTTGTCCCCCTTCCTCCACGTCCTCTTTTGCGGCCTCTAGGTGCCATGATTCTAAAACTACCATATATTTATTCTTAAAGCTATTGCCTTTTGGTTTAAATCATATTGCACATAATATCATGACAAATATTGAACTCAGTCAACTGTGATACAATTAATGGTGACACATGCAATCAGGAATTACATCTGACAATGACCAAGCAGCAACAATATATTTAATCGGTGACATTTACCTTAATTTTTTTGTTATCTTATGCATAACATACCTGATGATGACAGAGTATCAGCGGTGGGACCATGGAACATGTTAACCCTACCTCATATGCTAGTCTATAGAATCTGTAACCTAGAGCTTTGATACCAACTATAACGACTCGAATTTCCTACTGAAATAGAGTCACTACCATATGCATGACACAAACTTTCTATTTGGAAACATTCATTTAAAATCATTTATACAATAATGTCATCGACTTATACGTTTGTATTAAAAGATTTGAAACAAAATAATGAAATAAAAAATGTGAAATGTAAATAAATGAAAAAGAAGATTGAAAACGATGTCTAACTTAAGATCTACAAAAATAAAATGCAACTACCCGAACACAAGTTTCATGGTCTTCAACATGACGTCGCCGTCAATCGTACAAGTGTATCTTGCCTTTACCTGAAATGTAAGAATAACACAACGCTTGAGTATTTTAAGAAATACTCACTACAACCCCACTATTGGGGCCAGAGAATGGAAACACATGCAACACTAATGAGACTTATCATGTAAAACCATATTCTCTTAGGCAACTTTCCAATCCGAGCAAATTAGATGTGTAGTACTTCTCTACACACCTCTACACACAACCCACACGTGCGAGTAAGGGCCCACCACTCGCACACCCCCTGTGTTGTGGGTGAGGCTACCAACTATAGTGCTATTGCTAGAAACATAGAGGGAATAGCGAACATTGTAGCACCATAATAAACATGATTATCATTTTTATCTCATAGTGTACTCGTTCATACACATATTAAAGGGTAAGTATCCCGATGCATGTGAATATACAATTATGCATGAGGTCCCTATAATTTTCCATTTTAAATAAATCATGCAAGATAATCCCCGTTTATTCCTCAAATATTATACTCGGCAATATGCATGCACAAACTCTTATAAAATCATTTCTTAAATGACCCTAGTTTTCTACTAACTTAAAGTCGCTATGTAACATCTTGGATAGAAATATTCATTTAAAATGTTCATAAAACAATGTCATTGACTTGTTTAAGAAAAAGGTCTTAAAATAGTAAAAAGCAAAAATTAAAATAATCATAGGTAAGAATAAAACAGCAATGCCGTGTACTAACCTAAAATCTACCAAATTAAATGTGACCACCCTATGCATGTGTCATTGATATGAACCAAGAGACATCAATCATACAATATGCTTCAATGAAGATGTGAAGAAAATATTGTTGAAATTATCAAAAGATATTTCAATTCATGCCACATTGAAGAAGAATGAAGTTTCATGTTATAAATTTTGGGTGGATTACAATTTAGAGTAGAGCTATTTTATTTCATTAATGTATTTTAAGACTTTTTATTTCCTTTAGGTTACAATAACTTAATGGTTAATCATGGCCATTAAATATGAATGTTACAAGTCTTGGAATGTCTTTAATAGTTTCATTTTGAGACTATATAAAGTCATGTATGTTGTATTTGTAAGTAGACTTGGAAAATATAGTAAAATGAGTATTTATGCTTTCTTTAGCCAATAGCTAAGTTTCTTTGCAATTCGATATAGTTTAGGTTGCATGTAGAATCATTCAAGCTCGACATGATCAATCTTGCTTGTGGAGTGATTCGAATCTCAAGCAAGTGTTCTTGCCTTGAGATATTTGATCAACAAGAATCATTCAAGCTAGACGTGATCGATCTTGCTTGTGGAGTGATTCGAATCTCAAACAATGTTCTTGCCTTGAGATATTCGATCAACAAGGTAATCCAAATCTTACTCAATCTCAAACAATGTTCCTGCCTTGAGATATTCGATCAACAAGGTAATCCGAATCTTACTCCCCTTGTAGTGATTTCCACATATCAGCCATGGTCTTTAAATTGCGATGCTGCTATCAAATGTGCATGGGTGTCTTGCCTTCAACATATCATATAGTTCAACATGTCACATCATAACATGTATCATATCATAGACATATATCATATCATCAATCATATCATATCATATACATATATCATATCATCAATCATATCATATCATAGACATATCATAGTATAGACATATCATATCATAAACATCTCATACATATCAAACATATGACATGTTTAGAGTCATTGAGCATGTGTCATCTTACATAACACAAACTTCTAACCACGCCTATTGTAAGACCACTTACTTGGATGATCTTGATCGACCTTCTATCTAATACTCAAATACGCTTGATTTCATCCCTCAGAGTTTGCTACAAGTATCGTAGAGATGTTTCACCCTATTAGAACATTCATCTAGTTTCCTTAGAAAATTCTAGTTTCCTAACTTAATTTAACTTCAATTGAGAAATTAAACATTGTTCTCACCTTATTTCCCTTAAATAAGGTCATATTCAACTTGGAGAGGGTCAAAAACATTAAAATCGTTCTTAAAACGTCTAACCCAAATCGAATGACTTTTTTCTAGCTGTTAGAGCCTAGTGAAACCGAGCCAAGTGAGCTAGTGGCTGGGGATAAGTCATGTGTCGGTAGTGAGCCAGTGCGTGCAGGTTGCGATTTGGGTCGAAGCGCAGACTTCAGATCAGATTGTTGTCGTCACGGGTCACGTATAATTATGGGCAGAGCTGTGTGGGTAGCGTCTGTGATTGTTTGGTCCTAGGTTCCTGGCTTCGTGAGCTATAGCTAATTTAGGCCGCGGATTGCAAATGGATCTCTAGATCAAATGGAATGTTGGGCTGTGGGCTGGCTGTTATGATTGGTTGCCCGAGTCCATGTCAAATCTTACCCAAATCTCGTCGTCTTCCATGCCCGATTCACACGTCCTTCTATCTGCCCTTTCTCTCTTCTGGAAACAGTGTTCCGACCTCTTCGTTATTTCATGGCCTAACATAATCATATCATAGTACATCATGTCATCTCATCACATAACATAATTCGTCGTAACATAATTTGACATTTATTTTATAACATAATGTTTTTTGACATATCTTAGCATATCATATAGAGACACATATCATACCATCAAACATACCATCATATCACACATATGACACGTGTAGGACCATTAGGAACGTGTCGTCATATGTAAAGCAATTTTTCCAACCAAACTTAAAGTAGAGCCACTTACTTGGTTGGCCTTAGCCGAAGTTCTATCTTATTTCTGAAATTGGCTTGACTTCATCCCTTGAAGTTTGTATCAATCTATGTGGAGGCACTCCACCATTTTAGAAATACCTTCGATAATTCTACTTCCTAACTTAAATTAACTTAAATTGAATAATGAAATATTAGACTGACCTTAGTTATCTTCAATAAGGCCAAAATAAGCTTTGAGAGGGTAAAAAATGTGGGAATCGGTACAAAATTCTTAAACCCGAGCCGTTTAAGCCATTTTCCAATCGCTGGAGTTTTTGAGCCGAGTCAAAGTCGGTCAGTCGAGCAATCGAGCAAGTCAAGAGGAGGCACACCCATGCACGTGCAAGGGGGCTAGAGGCGCAGGCGGGTTCTCGAGTGGGTCGGGTTATGTTGCTCGGGTCACTCTTGCGTCTGTGGGCTTTTAGTGGGCCGTGTGCATTCGTGGGTTGCAGGTGGGCTTCTTGTCATGTGCATATAGTGGCTGCAGATGGGTACATCCCGAGTCTAGGTTTGACCCGATTTCGACCCATGGATCCTTTCTTCCTCACTTGACTCCCTCGATCCTCTGTCTTTTTTTTGTTCTCTCTTCCTGACGCCCTTAATCTCCTCTCTCTCTCTCTCTCTCTACGTACCTTCCACACCGACAACGCTTGAATCCCTTGAATGCACCTACAATAATGATTTTTTTTTAATCATCATAAACCTCTCCATAAAACACCCACCTTACATGCACAGAAAATGTAGCGTAATCGACGTAACACACGGTCAGGCTTACAATTTATTATGTAGTGAGTATATTATTCGATAATGATGTATGATATATGATAACGTGATTGTGTTATATGATGATAGTATATGATGCTCTACATTATTTTTACATCATGATGTTTTATGACGATGATGATGCATGACAACCTAACGATATAAGACGTAAGATTATGAGATTACTTATTATGACATTATTCAATATTAAGACGTGGTGCATGTTTTAAATTCCATGATGCATTATGATGATTATTTTTCTAATATATAACCCTAGTTAATGTTAATGATGATGAACGTAAGAAGACCAATACATGCATTAAGGTAATATGTGAACGGAATATAGGGTTGTGTCATATAGATGTAGTAAAGATGAAAAACTATAGGGACTTCATGCATTTTGTGTATACATATACATCGAGCTATTTTCCTTTTTATAATGATGAGTGTAGACGTGTACACTATGACAATGATGATGCTCATGTCTTGCATGACACTCAAGGTCTACTGATCTTCAGATGTTGCTACGTACAACTAGCTCGACGCTCGTACGTGTTGGTCCAAAGGGGTGCGAACCGCCTGGGGATCCACGCTCGTACGTGTTGGTCATGTGTAGGGAAATACTACACATCTAATTTTGTCCGGACTGGAGGTCACCCTATGATGGTTTTAACGATAGGTCCCTACATCATGAGTTGCATGTGTTTGCATTACCAGACCCCAATAGTGGAGTAATGTACTGAGTATTTCTTATAAGAGCATAAAGTAGGACGACAGTAGAGAATTTAGGTTACTAGAAATCTTGGATCGTTACAATCTTTCATCCTACAAAAGTAAAAGAGTGGTCAGATTCTAGATTATATTACTCCGACAAAGAGGTTAATTAAATATTGAGTTTCTTATGTGTATGTATTCTTACTTTTGCCTTGGTCATTATCAACCAAAAAATCATTATAGGGTAGGTTTGGTTGGATTCAAACACTCATCCAAATATAACATATTTTAACTTGGATGTAACAACTTGCTATATATTTTACACCGTAATAATCATTACATGTATTGTATATATTTAGATAAATAAGGTTAGGAAAATAGAGAGATTTAGATGGTATAACTATTGAATCTTTATGGTATACCACTTTGATTTGGCTATATATATATAAGTGTACAAAGAAAAAGTTACCAACTTAAACTCCCCGAAAAAGATGAAGCCTCAAAACATATTATGTCTCCTCATATTGCTTGCTTTTAGATCAAACATGATTATTAGCTCATGTTTTGCACAATCTGACTTAAAGATACAACGTCCATTCTCCCCATGGGAAATTGTGATTTGGAATCATATGAAGGATTCAACTCTCTTGGCTCACTGCAAGTCTAAAGACAACGATTTAGGGGAACATGAAATCGGCCTTGGAGAGAAATACTCTTGGACCTTCAAAGAAAACTTTTGGCAATCAACACGATTTTGGTGCAATTTTAGTAGCAAACAAGGACATACTTCGGGTGAAGTATTTTGGCCAGAAATGGAAAATTGGTTTAGTGATCAATGTTATAATAGTATTTGTACTTGGACAGCAGAAGACAATGGCATTTCCTTACGTCTTGGTTCTAAAGAACCATATCTATTAGAGTACCCTTGGAAATGATGTTGAGTTTCATTGGGTTGATTTAAACACAACTTCCAAGGATGTTTTGTTTCATTGGATTGATTTCAACACAATTGTTCATTTAGACACAAGAAAACCCTTATTACTTTTCATTTTGAGATTGGAGGTCAATCCTTTTGTATTTGTTGAGCTAAAATGTATATTGATGATAATAAAAATAAAACATAATATAGTTATATTTTTTTTTCTTTTTTGAAAAGATACAAGTTGTAAGGACCGAGCTGACTCGATGACTTTATAAAAGACGGAAATTTTTTTAGTGAAATAAAATAAGAAAATTTAAAACATAATATATATTACATCAAAATAAAGTTCATACATAAGTTTTTAAAACACAACCCAACAGTTGAGGACGATAGGTAAAATTTGTCTATAGCACCTACTCCAGAGTCCGCTCTCGACCTCGAAAAGATCCTTATTACTTAAAAAATATGAAAAATAAGGAATGAGTATGAAGACTCACTAAGTAGCCTACTTGTAGGCTCTTAATCGTGTCCTTGATATGCTAGAGTATCAGACTCTTTCTTTTCTTTTTCTTGTTCTTGTTGTAAGTACTTATGCTCTTTTGTTCTTATCCTTGACTTGTGGGTTCATATCACGATCTATCCGAAGGACCTTAGTCCTTGGATCCTTAAACTTTAGTTCTAATCCAAGGGCCTTAGTACTATGGTTCTTAGAGGTCTTGGTTCTTGGTTCTTGGTCTTAGAACTTAGATCTTGATCCATGTTCTAGTCATTGATCTGTCTTATTCTTGGTACATTCTAGGTTCTTGTTCGGCTCCTTGTTCTGTTAAGAATATTTAGTACTAAATTATAGTTTCTCATATATATCATATTTGATATTTTATTATAGGCAAATATCTAAATATTTGCCTCCTTAACATAGGTATCTTTCCATATATTATTATTTTCATTTATTAATATTTTCATTTATTAATATTTTCATATACTTGTAATTTATTTTATTATAAATAAAGAACTTTCACACACCATTTACATGTGGTGGTTTTCATGCGTTCCAAGGGACAGAGATTCATAATATTGGGAGGTTATCTAGTTCATGAACCGAAGCTAAATTACCTTAGGGGTATTCTAGTCATTTTACATCATTTCTTGGTTTACCTACTTAATCTTATTCAATGACCACCAAATTTCATATATAGTCTTAACATACCATAATATGCATTTGAGTTAACATGCAACAGTTCATGTAATATTAACAAACATGTTCAACGGAAAGTTAACGTTCATCTTCATCGGGAGCGCGCAGATTTCACAAATTTTCCTTCCTCCTTTATCATGCATACATTTAGTATCACATTCTCACTCTAAAGTGATTTCATAGTCAACCATATCTAGATCCCATTGATTTTCTTAATTAATTTATTTGTATGGCTTACATGCTAATATGCCAGGTCCGACTAGCTAGGTTTATCAATTTTATAGCATGCATGCTTAATCCAAGAGGTTCCTACAAGTACTACTTGTGGGAATCCAAATGGTTACTTGCGTGTTTTCTTGATCTCGAGTCTCTTATTGGAGAGGGTTCCAAAAATTATGAAATTTCCTTGATGGGTTATAATTCACTAATAATAAGGTCAGTATTGAAATTGGGATGAATAACAAGCAAACAGGCGAAAAACAGGTGAGAATAGGGGGCTCACATGCCTGCACACACAGGCAAGCTCCCCCACGCGCTGTCACGTGCCCCCCACACGCAATGCACACACGCGGTTGGCTCGGGCATGGCGTGAGCAGTGGCGCACATTGAACCCCAACGATGCAAACTTACCCGTCAAATTTTTTGGGCGTCACACATGGCGCACAGGGAGTGGCAAGGTCGTTAGGTTGGATTGTGGGTCGCCAGATTGGTCACGGGCCAGTTTGGTGGTTCTAGACACTGTTCGATTCACGTGAGCATTTTGATTTCGATTTGACCCGAATTTGAGCGTGCTGACGCGTGTCAACAGGTAGGCTGAATGCATTTCTCTAGCGAAATACTGCCACATTTCACTCACCAGCTCCGCCGCGCTCCTTTGTACATTAGGCGACATGTGGCGGCAATTTTCTTTCTCATGCGTTTTTTCAACTTTCTAGATTTCATCAGTTTCGTGTGTTCAAACCATTTGCTTCAGATTTTCGTAACTTTCGTAACTTTCGTACATAACTTGGATTGACTCGGTTTCTTCACCAAAGTCGTATCTTTTTTATTCACCTACATAACGTATTTTTCTTTTATTTTTTTTCTTGAATATAGAATGAATTAAATCCATTCAAAGGTACTAGAAAACTCACGTTTGCTGTTCTTTTCCGGTTCACCCAAACTCCGATTAAGCTCCATTCGTTCGGGATTCCTTCAAGAAACCTTTGTGAATCCTCTTTCAATTGCACACCTCAAAACTCCACATCTGTCATTCAAGAAACTCCTTAGATCTAGGCAAAATCGAAACGAAAAGGTTATAGTCTTACCTTGTCCATTCTTGGCTTTTCTAGCCGGAATGGGTGAATCCACCACCCGAACTCTTCCTCTAGCACCAAGAGGAGTCTTGATTCAAAGTTTTTTTTTTTTTTTTTTTCATTTTTTTTTATTTTTATTATTATCATCTTGGATTCGATCTCCAACAGCGGATTTGAGGCAGCCGATTTCTCTGTTCTTCTTTTCTTTCAAAAAACTAACTTCTTCTTATCCTTCTTTTCCTCTCCTTTCTATACTGTTCTTGTTATGACTCAACTATCAAGACTCCTCAAGTAGGAGTAGGGGAAAAATGACCTTGTCCCTATGTTGATCTTGTTCGTTTTTTTTTATCTTACAACTATCTCGAGCATTGTTTCCTTCTTCATCGACTCGAGCCTCAGTCTCTTCATCCTAAAATAAAAAATCACGACCTAATTATCATGCATATATTTGGATCTTAAGTAGGAAAACAAAGGTCGTTGATACCTCATAAGTTCAGGTGTTACAAAAACAGGTGAGAATAGGGGGCTCCACGTGCCTGCACGCACAGGCAAGCTCCCCCACACGCTGTCACGTGCCCCCCACACGCAATGCACACACGCGGTTGGCTCGGGCATGGCGTGAGCAGTGGCGCACATTGAACCCCAACGATGCAAACTTACCCGTCAAATTTTTTGGGCGTCACACATGGCGCACAGGGAGTGGCAAGGTCGTTAGGTTGGACTGTGGGTCGCCAGATTGGTCACGGGCCAGTTTGGTGGTTCCAGACACTGTTCGATTCACGTGAGCATTTTGATTTCGGTTTGACCCGAATTTGAGCGTGCTGACGCGTGTCAACAGGTAGGCTGAATGCATTTCTCTGGCGAAATACTGCCACATTTCACTCACCAGCTCCGCCGCGCTCCTTTGTACATTAGGCGACATGTGGCGGCAATTTTCTTTCTCATGCGTGTTCTCAACTTTCTAGATTTCATCAGTTTCGTGTGTTCAAACCATTTGCTTCAGATTTTCGTAACTTTTGTAACTTTCGTACATAACTTGGATTGACTCGGTTTCTTCACCAAAGTCGTATCTTTTTTATTCACCTACATCAACGTATTTTTCTTTTATTTTTTTTCTTGAATATAGAATGAATTAAATCCATTCAAAGATACTAGAAAACTCACGTTTGCTGTTCTTTTCCGGTTCACCCAAACTCCGATTAAGCTCCATTCGTTCGGGATTCCTTCAAGAAACCTTTGTGAATCCTCTTTCAATTGCACACCTCAAAACTCCACATCTGTCATTCAAGAAACTCCTTAGATCTAGGCAAAATCGAAACGAAAAGGTTATAGTCTTACCTTGTCCATTCTTGGCTTTTCTAGCCGGAATGGGTGAATCCACCACCCGAACTCTTCCTCTAGCACCAAGAGGAGTCTTGATTCAAAGTTTTTTTTTTTTTTTTTTTCATTTTTTTTTATTTTTATTATTATCATCTTGGATTCGATCTCCAACAGTGGATTTGAGGCAGCCGATTTCTCTGTTCTTCTTTTCTTTCAAAAAACTAACTTCTTCTTATCCTTCTTTTCCTCTCTTTTCTATACTGTTCTTGTTATGACTCAACTATCAAGACTCCTCAAGTAGGAGTAGGGGAAAAATGACCTTGTCCCTATGTTGATCTTGTTCGTTTTTTTTATCTTACAACTATCTCGAGCATTGTTTCCTTCTTCATCGACTCGAGCCTCAGTCTCTTCATCCTAAAATAAAAAATCACGACCTAATTATCATGCATATATTTGGATCTTAAGTAGGAAAACAAAGGTCGTTGATACCTCATAAGTTCAGGTGTTACAAAAACAGGTGAGAATAGGGGGCTCCACGTGCCTGCACGCACAGGCAAGCTCCCCCACACGCTGTCACGTGCCCCCCACACGCAATGCACACACGCGGTTGGCTCGGGCATGGCGTGAACAGTGGCGCACATTGAACCCCAACGATGCAAACTTACCCGTCAAATTTTTTGGGCGTCACACATGGCGCACAGGGAGTGGCAAGGTCGTTAGGTTGGACTGTGGGTCGCCAGATTGGTCACGGGCCAGTTTGGTGGTTCCAGACACTGTTCGATTCACGTGAGCATTTTGATTTCGGTTTGACCCGAATTTGAGCGTGCTGACGCGTGTCAACAGGTAGGCTGAATGCATTTCTCTGGCGAAATACTGCCACATTTCACTCACCAGCTCCGCCGCGCTCCTTTGTACATTAGGCGACATGTGGCGGCAATTTTCTTTCTCATGCGTGTTCTCAACTTTCTAGATTTCATCAGTTTCGTGTGTTCAAACCATTTGCTTCAGATTTTCGTAACTTTCGTAACTTTCGTACATAACTTGGATTGACTCGGTTTCTTCACCAAAGTCGTATCTTTTTTATTCACCTACATCAACGTATTTTTCTTTTATTTTTTTTCTTGAATATAGAATGAATTAAATCCATTCAAAGATACTAGAAAACTCACGTTTGCTGTTCTTTTCCGGTTCACCCAAACTCCGATTAAGCTCCATTCGTTCGGGATTCCTTCAAGAAACCTTTGTGAATCCTCTTTCAATTGCACACCTCAAAACTCCACATCTATCATTCAAGAAACTCCTTAGATCTAGGCAAAATCGAAACGAAAAGGTTATAGTCTTACCTTGTCCATTCTTGGCTTTTCTAGCCGGAATGGGTGAATCCACCACCCGAACTCTTCCTCTAGCACCAAGAGGAGTCTTGATTCAAAGTTTTTTTTTTTTTTTTTTTCATTTTTTTTTATTTTTATTATTATCATCTTGGATTCGATCTCCAACAGCGGATTTGAGGCAGCCGATTTCTCTGTTCTTCTTTTCTTTCAAAAAACTAACTTCTTCTTATCCTTCTTTTCCTCTGTTTTCTATACTGTTCTTGTTATGACTCAACTATCAAGACTCCTCAAGTAGGAGTAGGGGAAAAATGACCTTGTCCCTATGTTGATCTTGTTCGTTTTTTTTATCTTACAACTATCTCGAGCATTGTTTCCTTCTTCATCGACTCGAGCCTCAGTCTCTTCATCCTAAAATAAAAAATCACGACCTAATTATCATGCATATATTTGGATCTTAAGTAGGAAAACAAAGGTCGTTGATACCTCATAAGTTCAGGTGTTACAAAAACAGGTGAGAATAGGGGGCTCCACGTGCCTGCACGCACAGGCAAGCTCCCCCACACGCTGTCACGTGCCCCCCACACGCAATGCACACACGCGGTTGGCTCGGGCATGGCGTGAGCAGTGGCGCACATTGAACCCCAACGATGCAAACTTACCCTTCAAATTTTTTGGGCGTCACACATGGCGCACAGGGAGTGGCGAGATCGTTAGGTTGGACTGTGGGTCGCCAGATTAGTCATGGCCAGTTTGTTGGTTCCAGACACTATTCGATTCACGTGAGCATTTTGGTTTCGGTTTGACTCGAATCTGAGCGTGCTGACGCGTGTCAACAGGTAGGCTGAATGCATTTCTCTAGCGAAATACTGCCACATGTCACTCACCAGCTCTGCCGCGCTCCTTTGTACATTAGGCGACATGCGTGTTTTCAACTTTCTAGATTTCATCAGTTTCGTGTGTTCAAACCAATTGCTTCAGATTTTCGTAACTTTCGTACATAACTTGGATTGACTCGGTTTCTTCACCAAAGTCGTATCTTTTTTATTCACCTACATCAACGTATTTTTCTTTTTATTTTATTTCTTGAATATAGAATGAATTAAATCCATTCAAAGATACGAGAAAACTCACGTTTGCTGTTCTTTTCCAGTTCACCCGAACTCTGATTAAGCTCCATTCATTCGGGATTCCTTCAAGAAACCTTTGTGAATCCTCTTTTAATTGCACACCTCAAAACTCCACATCTATCATTCAAGAAACTCCTTAGATTTAGGCAAAATCGAAACGAAAAGGTCATAGTCTTACCTTGTCCATTCTTGGCTTTTCTAGCCGGAATGGGTGAATCCACCACCCAAACTCTTCCTCTAGCACCAAGAGGAGTCTTGATTCAAAGTTTTTTTTTATTTTTATCTTGGATTCGATCTCCAACAGCGGATTTGAGGCAGCCGATTTCTCTATTCTTCTTTTCTTTCAAAATCCTAACTTCTTCTTATCCTTCTTTTCCTCTCCTTCCCATACCTTTCTTGTTATGACTCAACTATCAAGACTCTTCAAGTAGGAGTAGGGACAAAATGACCTTGTCCCTATGTTGATCTTGTTCGTTTTTTTTTAATCTTACAACTATCTCGAGCATTGTTTCCTTCATCATCGACTCGAGCCTCAGTCTCTTCATCCTAAAATAAAAAATCACGCCTAATTATCAAGCATATATTTGGATCTTAAGTAGGAAAACAAAGCTCGTTGATACCTCATAAGTTCAGGTGTTACAAAAAATAACATAGTATTTGAATACAAAAATGAAAGGCCACTTATCAACTACTAAATGAAATCAATGCATACTACTATCCTATATTGACTTCTATAGCCATTCTAACATTCATCGTCATCGGGGGCACTTTCTCTATAATAACCCTAGATTTATATTAACCTAAAGTGGCTAATGTCATCATAACATACTCTCTTGTGCGAAAATAAACATTTAAAACTTCATCATAATACACCACCGTGAACTTACATGCTTGAAAAAATATTTAAAGCAACATAACAAAACTAAGTAAAACCAATAAAATATTAAAATTAAAAACATCCTATACTAACTTAAAGTCTAAGAAATGAAATACGACTATCCTATGCATGTGTCACGACCTTTACTTGCAATGTCGTCATCAACCGTATAGAGGTGTCTTGCCTTTACCTGAAATAAATGTAGCACACGATTTTAGTATTTTAAGAAATGCTCAGTAAGTAACCCCACTTGAGATTGAACACATAAACAATAACATGACAATCAAACAAAATTGAGGGATCTTAGTGGTTAAGTACCCAAAACTCACCACGCGTAATTTTTAGCCCATGAAAATCAACATCTACCTTTACTCCTTAGAATGACTATCAATGGCTGGTTACCCGAAACACATAGCGTGTAACCCTTACCTTGTTAATTATTTTCTGCAATCACCCCATAGAGTGACCATTAGTGCCTGGTTACCCGATACACACAGCGTGTAACCTTACCACATGAAAATCAACATTTATCCTAACTCCTTAAAATGATTATCAGTGGTTGGTTACCCGAAACACATAGCGTGTAACCTTTACCTTGATAACCATTTTCTTAAATCACCTCGTAGAGTGACCATTAGTGGCTGATTACTCAAAACACACAGCGTGTAACCTTAACCACATCCTCCTTAATCATAAAATGTTTATTTTCATGAGCAACCATACATTATGTCACACAACTCACGTCAGATATATACTCAATCATCAAACATAATTATGCATGCAATAGGTCCCAAAACATTTATTTTTATAGTCAACATACATCGTATCAAACAACATATAATACCAAACATATTCAACCCTGGTAGAAAAACAAAACAGTTAAGTTTCAATAGGAAGACCTCTTACTTGGAGAGCTTCTTTTCTAATCGTCCCTATAGATATTGGTCCAACTTCGACTTAGATCGAGCCTACATTTAAACACCAAAGTTTAACCACCAACTTGACGTGATACAACGACCCCTACAAATCACACGGTTTTATTGCTTTATGGAGGAGCTGAACACTAAAGTTTATTTTTTAATGTATTGGGCTTGGGCCTAGGGTTTATTTTTAATTTATTGGGCTGGGCCAGGGTTTATGTAGCTGAACAGTAGGATTTTTTTATTGTATTGGGCCTGGCCAGAATTTGGACTTTACGCATCCAACCATGTTTGGAATTGGAAAGAGTAGTCAAGTCCTAGTTTCTCTTACTAGGGTCATCGGTTCATTAATGAGGCATCTCACCTACTTCCAGTTTAGGTTACTGACTCTCTCTCAATATGCTTATCTAGAATTTTTGGACTCGTATGTAAGACTCGCTCTCGGTCATATACTACCGCCTACTAATTTCTGGCGGCCTGTAAATCTCATATACCAACGGTTAGGAGTACTCATTCTCTCTAACTTAGCACACAGCACTTTGGTCAAGAACTCTGCAGGAATTAGTAGACTATAATACTCATATAAATAAGCCATGGCTCAACAATCTATAAGCATATTCTGAATTCATAGCCTTTCTATTAACATGCTTAGCATACTCACATCTGATGCATACTTTCCTACGTTTATAATGTTCGACACATAGAACATTCTAGTAATCATTTATAATATGCTTACATCACAGGCAAACAGTCACAATATACAAGTAAACATTCAATAACATCAAAGCTCATTTTAACATACTAAGCTCATAATTAGGTAAACAACATACTCACATGTTGTAAACAAGTTAAGAACTAGTTTAAAGAATGATATGCTACTTACTTGGTTTCGAATCCCTTTTTTCCTTGGTTTCGAATGCTCGCCCGATCAGAAAGGGGGCCTAGGAGGCATGCGAACTGACTGGTGGGTCAATACTCGCACGTGTGGAGGAAAATTAAGTACACATCCCGATTGCCCATTATGATGGCCGTTCGCAGGAAAATAGACTGTTATGATAGGTCATTTTCATGAAATTGTATGCATTATCATTTAACCCCAATAGTGGAGTCACTTACTGAGTATTTCTTAAAATACTTAAGCCACGTGTTACTTCTATTTCAGGTAAATGCAAGGCATCCCTGAACGGCTGACGACGACATCACAATTCGAGAACCTGACACATGCATAGGGTAGTCCCATTTAATTTTCTTAGACTTAGTCAAGCTCAACACATAGCGGGAACATCTTTTGAGAGCCTAACGAAGGAAGGTCAATTGAGTCAATTAGCAACTGAGTTACGAAATAGACATATGGGAAAGCTGCAAGCAGACATCAAAACGCCAAAAAGAGTGGGCAAGGAACAATGTGAAGCAATAAAATTGAGAAGTGGGAAAGAAATACCCTAGAGAAGAGGTGAAATTAAAGAACACATTAACAACCACTCCACTAATACATAATAGAGAAAGGAGGAAAATGCTAGACAAAAGAAGCAGGCTCGAACACAAGAATGAAGAGTGTAGTAACATTAAGGTAGTAGCATTAAATGAAGAGTGTAGGTGAATGAAATGGTAACGTACACAAAAATTAGGGAAACTTACATACCTACCAGGCTCGAACATTACAATGTAGGTGAATGAAATAGTAACGTACACAAAAATGAAGTGTAATTTCCCCAACTCTTAAACGACTCCTCTGGTAGAAAATCTTGCTTCGAACAACCACAAGATCTTCTTCTGATTCCTTCTTCACCACTAGTGTCACCGTTCGGTTCACCCATTATGAATTCACACTCAAATCGTCAACCAAAAAAGAAATTAATCGGGAGAATCAAGTAACTTAAGACAAGGCGGGAGAATAAGAAAGGAAAAGGGGGTTTATAAAGGAAGCAGAGACGACCGGTGACAGTCGGTAGACACAGTGGTTTCAGAGTCTTGAATATGAGAGGAAACTGAGATGTGGAGGTTAATTTGGCAGTCACATTTGTGGTACCAAGGTGTGGTTTCTAAATTTAATCATCTCAACTGCTAAAAGGGCTTATACGACACTTCTTAACTCCAAACCGTTCTCAATTGGATCCTTCGCCTTTCAAATCGTTTTGCAAATTTAATGTCGTCCCATCAAAATCGTAATTATATTCCAATTAAAGCTGAATTTTAAAACTATTCTCCTAAAACTAGATTTGGTTAAATGAACGATTGTTAACTCCAAACAATACAATTTTACTCCGAGTACAATTATATATAAAAATATTTATTTAACTTCATAATTATTTTAATCACTAATTTAAGTATTATAGTTAGTCTCAAGTTTAATAAAGCTCTACAAAATAGTCTCTCCTGTCTAGATTAATCATGAGGATTTTATAATATTCTAATACTCTACTTGCATGAAGTCTAACACATGGACTATTGTACAATGTAGAGAATTGACCTTGAAATTGTTGTCATGGGTTCACATAGGTTGACTTGGATACAAAGGACAAAATCGAACTTTTATTAAGGATAAATTGGCGACACCAGTACAAGCTAATCAAGTAAGTGCCTTTACTATCCGCATGGTTAGAAACTGATGTCGTATGATGACACATGCCCCGTAGTTCTGCACATGTCATATGCTTGATATGTGTGAAATGTTTATGAAATGATGTGATGCGTCTGATGATATGTTTGAGATATGATATGTGAAAGATATAATATATGTTATGGTACCATGCGTTTGACGATATGTTTGAGATATGATATGTTATTTCTATTTTCTTGTCTTAAATTAAACGTGTAAGTACATGGCTTCATTTGCAAATATTTTATTTCAGACTACCACCTATGTTATTTATGGAATTCATGTGGTGATGCTTCTAATTTAAGCAAGAATATTAAGAACGTTACATTACGAGTGATATGTGATGAAAGAATAAGGGTTGTCCTGCATGATTTATTACGCCACGAAGAAAAATATGGGAACCACATGCATATTTGTGTGTTCACGTGCATCGGGATACTTCTCCGTTATGACGAGTACGAACGCGTACACTATGAGACAAAAAAATGATTATCATGCTTACCATAGTTCAACGATGATCGCTATTCCCTCTGGGTGTCCGACAATAGTCCAGAGGAGCTAGCCCGACCAGTAGGCCTAGAGGGTGCGCGAGCCCTCCTGGTGGGCCCATGCTCGCACATGTGGGTAGTGTGCAGAGAAGTACCATATACCCAATTTGCCAAGTCTGGAAAGTAGGCTTAGAGAATACGATTTAAAATTATCGGTCTCATCGTTATGCATGTGTTTGCATTCAACAACACTAATAGTGGGATCACTTAATGAGTATTTCTTAAAATACTGAAGTTTTGTATTATTCTTAAATTTCAGGTAAAGGCAAGACATCCCTGTGTGGTTGACGGCCACGTCGCATTGAAGATCATGGAACCTATGTTAGTGTAGTTTTATTTTCACTTCTTAGATACTAGGTTAGATTAGGGCATCGTTTTAATTATTTCTTTGGTTTTATTTACATGTCACATTGAATATTTTTCTTTGTTTTTTATTTCAAGACTCTTAACGCAAATGTATAAGTCCATGACATTATTTTATTAATTATTTTAAAGAATGTTTCTACCTAAAGTAGTCACTTCATGCATATGGTGTAAAACCAGTAAAAAAATAATTAAAAAAAATCAACTAATCTCATCTCTCCTCCAACCTCTCACAAGCCCACTTCCCTCTCGATACTCAACCAACTCCCCTTGTGAATCAATTTTGTCATATGATTACAAGCTTTGAGGGACAAGTCAAGCCAATCTTAGAAATAGAATAGAACGTGGTCCAAGGCCAACGAAGTAAATGACGTCATTATTGACATGGTTATATTTGATGCTAACACGTGCCTCATGGATATGCACATGTGATATATTTGATAGTGTGTGTGTGTGTGTGTGCGCGTGTGCGTGTGCGTGTGCGTGTGCGCGTGCGCGTGCGTGTGCGCGTGTGTGCGCGTGTGCGTGTGTGTGCGTGTGTGTGTGTGTGTGTGTGTGTGTTCTGGTACGATATATGTGATAAATTGATATCTTTATGTTATGGTATATTGTGATACGATATATTATGGTATAATATGTATACGATGAAAATTGTTATGTCTGGAAATATGGAAACGTTATGATATGGCATATGTATGTAAAATAATTGATATGATGTGATTGACATGCAAAACGACGAACTAGCATGAGATACAACTTTAATATACGCATGAAAGATATGATAAATGATACAACAAATGATATGAGAAATGAAGGAAGACGCTAGCGAAATTGTATTAAATGATAATGAAAATTGAAAAATGTTGGGACCTTATGCATTATTGTGTGCTCATGCATTGGGGGATACCCCTTATCCTTCACGATAATACGGACACGTATGCTACGAGACAGGAGAACGATCATTATGTTAACATAATGCTGGCTTGAAGATCACTATTCGTAATGGGTGTCCAACATAAAAAACTACCAGAGAATGCTCGCCCGATCAGAAAGGGGGTTTAGGAGGCATGCGAACTGACTGATGGGTCAATACTCCCACGTGTGGAGGAAAATTAAGTACACATCCCGATTGCCCATTATGATGGCCGTTCGCAGGAAAATAGACTGTTATGATAGGTCACTTTCATGAAATTGTATGTGTTATCATTTAACCCCAATAGTGAGGTCACTTACTGAGTATTTCTTAAAATACTCAAGCCACGTGTTACTTCTATTTCAGGTAAATGCAAGGCATCCGTGAACGGCTGACGACGACATCACAACTCAAGACCCTGACACATGCATAGGGTACTCCCATTTAATTTTCTTAGACTTAGTCAAGCTCAACACATATCGGGAACATCTTTTGAGAGCCTAACGAAGGAAGGTCAATTGAGTCAATTAGCAACTGAGATACGAAATAGACATATGGGAAAGCTGCAAGCAGACGTCAAAACGCCAAAAAGAGTGGGCAAGGAACAATGTCAAGCAATAAAAATGAGAAGTGGGAAAAAAAATACCCTACAGAAGAGGTGAAATTAAAGAACACATTAACAACCGCTCCACTAATACATAATAGAGAAAGGAGGAAAATGCTGGACAAAAGAAGCAGGCTCGAACACAAGAATGAAGAGTGTAGTAGCATTAAGGTAGTAGCATTAAATGAAGAGTGTAGGTGAATGAAATGGTAACGTACACAAAAATTAGGGAAACTTACATACCTACCAGGCTCGAACATTACAATGTAGGTGAATGAAATAGTAACGTACACAAAAATGAAAAATAAAAAATGCCAGTTGCTTGCTTTTAGATCAAACATGATTATTAGCTCATGTTTTGCACAATCTGACTCAAAGATACAACGTCCATTCTCCCCATGGGAAATTGTGATTTGGAATCATACGAAGGATTCAACTCTCTTGGCTCACTGCAAGTCTAAAGACAAAGATTTAGGGGAACATGAAATTGGCCTTGGAGAGAAATACCCTTGGACCTTCAAAGAAAATTTTTGGCAATCAACACCGTTTTGGTGCAATTTTAGTAGCAAATAAGGACATACTTCGGGTGAAGTATTTTGGCCAGAAATGGAAAATTGGTTTAGTGATCAATGTTATAATAGTATTTGTACTTGGACAGCAGAAGACAATGGCATTTCCTTACGTCTTGGTTCTAAAGAACCATATCTATTAGAGTACCCTTGAAAATGATGTTGAGTTTCATTGGGTTGATTTAAACACAACTTTCAAGGATGTTGAGTTTCATTGAGTTGATTTAAACAACACTTCCAAGGATGTTGAGTTTCATTGGGTTGATTTCAACACAATTGTTCATTTAGACACAAGAAAACTCTTATTACTTTTCTATTTTGAGACTGGAGGTCAATCCTTTTGTATTTGTTGAGCTAAAATGTATATTGATGATAATAAAAATAAAACATGATATAGTTATATTTTCTTTTCTTTTTCTTTTTTGAAAAGATACAAGTTGTAAGGACCGAGGTGACTCGATGACTTTATAAAAGATGGAATTTTTTTAGTGAAATAAAATAAGAAAATTTAAAACATAATATATATTACATCAAAATAAAGTTCATACATAAGTTTTTAAAACACAACCCAACAGTTAAGACACAAAACATTTTAAAATAAAAAGGTTGAGAACGACAGGTAAAATTTGTCTACGGCACCTACTCCAGAGTCCGCTCTCGACCTCGAAAAGCTCCTTATTACCTGAAAAATATGAAAAATAAGGAATTAGTATAAAGACTCACTAAGTAGCCTACTTGTAGGCTGTTAATCGTGTCCTTGATATGCTAGAGTATCAGACTCTTTCTTTTCTTTTTCTTGTTCTTGTTGTAAGTACTTATGCTCTTTAGTTCTTATCCTTTATTTGTGGGTTCATATCACGATCTATCCTGAGGACCTTGGTCCTTGGATCCTTAAACTTTAGTTCTAATCCAAGGGCCTTAGTACTATGGTTCTTAGAGGTCTTGGTTCTTTTCTTGGTCTTAGAACTTAGATCTTGATCTATACTCTAGTCATTGATCTTTGTCTTATTCTTGGTACATTCTAAGTTCTTGTTCTGTTAAGAATATTTAATACTAAATTATAGTTTACTATATATATCATATTTGATATTTTATTATAAGTAAATACCTAAATATTTTCCTTCCTAACCATGCATGTTTCATATATTGTTATTTCCATTTATTACTATTTCCATATTCTAGTAATTTATTTGATTATAAAGTGAGAACTTTCACACACCATTTACTTGTGGTGGTTTAGCAAACATTCCCAAGTTCGTTCTCCAAGACACTCCCCCTAAGATTTACTGTACAAGTCATGTACTTGACAACCTTTGTCCAAGGTTTCATGCGTTCCAAAGGACAGAGTTTCATAATATTTGGAGGTTATCTAGTTCATGAATCGAAGCTAAATTACCTTAGGGGTACTATGGTTATTTTACCTCATTTCTTGGTTTACCTACGTAACCTTGTCCAAACCACCAAATTTCATATATAGTCTTAACATACCATAATATGCATTTGAGTTACCATGCGGCAGTTCATCCAATATTAACAAACATGCTCAATGGGAAGATAACGTTCATCTTCATCGGGAGCGCTGATTTCACAAATTTTCTTTCCTCCTTTATCACGCATATATTTAGTATCACATTCTCACTCTAAAAAGATTTCAAAGTCGATCATATCTAGATCTCATTGATTTTCTTAATTAATTTATTTTCATGGCTTACATGCTAATATGCTAGGTCCGCTAGCTAGGTTTATCAATTTTACAACATGCATGTTTAATCCAAGCAATTCCTATAAGTACTACTCATGGGAATTCAAATGGTTACTAACTTGGTTAACGCGTGTTTTCCCGATCTCGAGTCTCTCACTGGAGAGGGTTCCAAAAATTATGAAATTTACTTGACGGGTCCTAATTCACTAATAATAAGGTCAGTATTGAAATTGGGATGAAAAACAAGCAAACAGGCGAAAAACGGGTGAGAATAGGGGGCTCTACGTGCTTGCACACACAAGCAAGCTCCCCCACGCGCTGCCACGTGCCCCCCACGCGCAATAGACACACGCGGTCTGCTCGGACATCGAGTGAGCACTGGCGCGCATCAAACACCAACGACGCAAACTTACCCTTCAATTTTTTGGGTGTCACCATGGCGCACAGCGAGTGGCGAGATCGTTAGGTTGGACTGTGAGTCGCCAGATCGGTCACGGGCCAGTTTGGTGGTTCCATACGCTGATCGATTCACGTGAGCATTTTGATTTCAGTTTGACCCGAATCTGAGCGTGCTGACGCGTGTCAACAGGTAGGCTGAATGCATTTCTCTAGCGAAATGCTGTCACGTGTCACTCACCCGCTCCGCCGCGCTCCTTTGTACATTAGGCGACGTGTGGCGGCAATATTCTCTCTCATGCGTGTTTTCAACTTTCTAGATTTCATCAGTTTCGTGTGTTCATACCATTTGCTTCAGATTTTCGTAACTTTTTGCACATAACTTGGATTGACTCGGTTTCTTCACCAGAGTCGTATATTTTTTATTCACCTACATCGACGTATTTTTCTTTTATTTTTTTCTTGAATATAGAATGAATTAAATCCATTCAAAGATACGGGAAAACTCACGTTAGCTGTTCTTTTCCAATTCACCCAAACTCCGATTAAGCTCTATTCGTTTGGGATTCCTTCAAAAAACCTGTGTCAATCCTCTTTTAATTGCACACCTCGAAACTCCAAATCTATCATTCAAGAAACTTCTTAGATCTATGCAAAATCAAAACAAAAAGGTCATATCTTACCTTGTCCATTCTTTGATTTTCTAGCCGGAATGGGCGAATCCATCACCCAAACTCTTCCTCTAGTGCCAAGAGGAGTCTTGATTCAAAGTTTCTTATCTTGGATTCGATCTCCAACCGAGGATTTGAGGCCGCTGATTTCTCCGTTCTTCTTTTCTTTCAAAATCCTAACTTCTTCTTATCCTTCTTTTCCTCTCCTTTCTATACCTTTCTTGTTATGACTCAACTATCAAGACTTCTCAAGCACGAGTGGAGACAAAATGACCTTGTCCCTATGTTGATCTTGTTCGTTTATTTTTTTTTAATCTTACAACTATCTCAAGCATAGTTTCCTTCTTCATCGTCTCGAGCTTTAGTCTCTTCAGCCTACAATAAAAAATCATGACCTAATTATCATACATATATTTGGATCTTAAGTGGAAAACAAAGGTCATTGATACCTTAAGTTCAAGTGTTACAAAAAATAACATAGTATTTGAATACAGAAATGAAAGGCCACCTATCAACTACTAAATGAAATCAATGCATACTACTATCCTATATTGACTTCCATGGTCATTCTAACATTCATCGTCATCTGTGCAGGGCACTTTCTCTGTAATGACCCTAGATTTATACTAACCTAAAGTGGCTAATGTCATCATAACATACTCTCTTATGCGAAAATAAACATTTAAAACTTCATCATAAAACACTGCTCTGAACTTACATGCTTGAAAAAATATTTAAAGCAACATAACAAAACTAAGTAACACCAAGAAAATATTAAAATTAAAAACATCCTATACTAACGTAAAGTCTAAGAAATTAAATACCACTATCCTATGCATGTGTCACGGTCTTTACTTGCAATGTTGTCATCAATCGTATAGAGGTGTCTTGCCTTTACCTAAAATAAATGTAGCACGCGACTTTAGTATTTTCAGAAATGATCAATAAGTGACCCCACTTGAGATCAAACACATAAATCATCACATGACAATCAAACAAAATTGAGGAATCTTAGTGGTTAATTACCCAAAACTCACAACGCGTAATTTTTACCACATGAAAATCAACATTTACCTTTACTCCTTAAAATGACTATCAATGGTTGGTTACCCAAAACACATAGCGTATAACCCTTACCTTGTTAATCATTTTCTGCAATCACCTCGTAGAGTGACCACTAGTGCCTGGTTACCCGATACAAACAGTGTGTAACCTTACCAAATGAAAATCAACATCCATTTAACTCCTGAAAATGATTATCAATGGTTGGTTACCTGAAACACATAACGCGAAACCCTTACCTTAATAACCATTTTCTTAAATCACCTCATAGAGTGACCATTAGTGGCTGATTACCCAAAACACACAGCATGTAACCCTAACCATAACCTCCTCAACCATCAAAGGTAACATGCATGCATTATATCCCAAACTGTTTATTTTCATGAGCAACCATACATTATGTCACACAACTCACATTAGATATATTCTCAATCATCAAACATAATTATGCATGCAATAGGTCTCAAAACATTTATTTTTATAGTCAACCTACATCGTATCACACAACACTCAACCATATAATACCAAACATATTCAACCCTTGTAGAAAAACAAAACAGTTAAGTTTTAATTGAAAGACCTCTTACTTGGAGAGCTTCTTTTCTAATCGTCCCTATAGATATTGGTCTAACTTCGACTTAGATCGAGCCTACATTTAAACACCCAAGTTTAACTAATCCAACTAGACGTGATACAACGACTCCTACAAATCATAGGGTTCTATTGCTTACCTTCTTCCTACGTAGAGGTTGGGTCAAATCCGAACTATTCAGAAAAGAAACCACATTGTAGCTTCGATTGTTGGCACATTGTACCTTGGTTACGTTTACTCCTCCACATCGTGGTTCTGCCGATGAGACAGTATTCAATTCGTGATGACGACAACAATTCGATGCGCGACGGCGACTGGCGGTGGTTGTTGTTTTTTGACAATCGGCAAGGGGAAATCCCTTTTCACAATTGGTGTGAGAGGAAATCGTTTGACTGAAAGAGAGAAGAAAGTTGTTGGAAGAAAATAAAAACGCGCAAAAATAACACAGAGAGAGAGAGAGAGAATTGAGATTTGACTTTGCTTAAAAAGAGGTGATGTTTTCTTTCTCAATTCACCTATTTAAATAATTAACTTACCCTAAAAATTGCCAAGAGTAGCCAACTAAATCTGCGACACTTCCTTCAAAATGGCCACCTAAAAGTTGGTAATCCATTCGTGTTTGTCAAATGGTCAAAGGAAGATATTCAATTAACTAATTGAAACGTGTAAAGCTAAATAAGAAAACCTCAGGCTTTTATTTAACAATCTCCTACTAAAACCTGTGGTATATCTACCTTATTATTTGAACTCCGATCTTTGAATGGAGTTCCTCAAATTTTACCCGTGCCAAAGACTTGGTGAAGATGTCTCCAAGCTGTTCCTCTGTTCGGATGAAGTCAATCTTGATAAGCCCCCGATCTACACACTCCCGAATGTAATGGAACCTGATCTCTATGTGCTTGCTTCGGTCATGCAAAACCGGATTTTTGATCAGGGAGATCATAGCTTTTTTGTCCACATAAAGCATTGGTGGATCGCCTTCTTTTCTGAAGAGTTCTTCCATCAGTCGCACAAGCTAGACCCCCTGTGTTGCTGTCGTCGAAGTGGCAATGTACTCTGCTTCGTAAGAAGATAAAGCAACTACCTTTTGCTTAGATGATTGCCAGCAGATCGCGCCGCCTGAGAGAAAATAAATCATCCTGCTGGTGCTCTTACGATCATCAATGTCACCGACCATGTCACTATCACTGTAGCCGACCAGTTCAAGCTTCTTCTTTCCTCTCCCTGCATAGTATCTTACACCCTAGCCTCTGGTTCCAGCTACATAGCGCAAGATGCGCTTGAAAGCTACTAGATGCTTCGCACTAGGTGCTTCCATAAACCTACTCACGTATCCAACGGAATAAGCAAGATCAGGGTGAGTGTTTACCAGATAGCGCAGGCTCCCGACAATGCTGCAGTAATTGGTGGAGTCGACTACCGTCGTAGTGCCGGCCTTCCTCAGCTGGAGTCGGGCCTCCATTGGCGTCCTTGTAGGTTACTGTCTGCTAGTCTAGCAGTGTCCAACAGCTTCTTTGCGCACGCACTTTGATAGATGGTGATGTCGGCAGTACTCTGTTGCACTTTGATGCCAAGGTAGTAGCTAAGTACGCCGAGATCGCTCATCTTAAAGTTCTTTGATATCTCCCTCTTGAATCTTCCAAGGACTTCTATGTCGCCTTCAGTGATTATAAGGTCGTCGACGTACACTCCCACAATTAGTCGCTGCTCGTCGTGGTTGTGCGTGTACATGCCATGCTTAGAGGCACAACATTTGAACTTCAGTGACAGTAGGGTACTGTCAAGCTTCGCGTTCTAGGCTCGTGGTGCTTGTTGAAGCCCGTAGAGTACCTTGTGAAGGCGTAGTACCTTGCCGGAGTTGTCGTTGTCCAGGAAGACAGGTGGTTGTCGGACGTAGATGGTCTCCTTTAGCTCTCCGTTAAGGAAAACGGACTTCATATCCATGTGGTGGACCTCCCAAGAGCAATGTGTCGCGATTGCCAGCAAAAGGCTGACGGATTCTAACCTATCCACCGGTGCAAATAACTCTTCAAAGTCCACACCTTACTTCTGGACGTAGACCTTCGCCACCATACGGGCCTTGTGCTTCACAACTTCTCCCTTTTCGTTGCGCTTCAGTTTGAAGACCCATTTGAGCCTTATGGCTCGGTGTCCCGATGGCATATCCTCTAGACTCCACGTCTGGTTCTTGGTGATGGATGTCATCTCCTCCTGCATTGCCTTCAGCCAGCACGGGTTCCTTTCTGCTTCTGCGAAGATGTTCGGTTCATCTGCGCTGATGGCATGCAGTTTGGCCACCTCTTGTTCGAGTTCTTGTGGCGCCAATCTACGTGGTTCACCTCCTCCCACTAGGTCTTCCATCCTCCAATACCTGGCCACCAGATCATCATCGTGATCGGCATCCAGGGTCGAATTCGCAGTCCGTGGTGTTGCAAACTTCACTGGTTCAGGGGGTGTTGCTGTTGGCGGCGGTGACGGTTCCTCATGCTGGACTCCTCCTTACTGTGGCTCAGTGACGAGGTACACCACCGTGAATTGATTTGGGTTGTGGTCTTCCTCGATCACGTCGTTCCACTATCTGAAGGTGCTTTCGTCGAAGATGACGTCGTGAGACACGTGAGCTCGCCCCCCCCACCCTGCAGGATCATAGAGTCTGTACGCCTTGCTCCCGGGTTCGTAGCCGATGAAGACGAATTTCAACCCCTTGGGATTGAGCTTGGCGAGGTGAGGACGCGCTACCTTCATGTATGCAATGCAGCCGAACACTCGGAGATGGTGTACCGTTAGCTTCTTGTTGTACCAGGCCTCATGTGGCGTCTTCCCGTTGAGACTTCGCGTTAGCGAACGATTGAGGTAGACTACCATCATTACCACCTCTCCCTAGAATCTCCCAGACTTCCCGACCATCATCAGCAAAGACCTTGCTCTCTCAACGATGGTCTGATTTTGGCATTCCACCACTCCGTTCTGCTGGGGGGAGTAGGGCGCCATTAGTTGCCGCTGCATGCCGAACTCGTCGCAGTACTTACCGAAGCTCGCTGAGGTGAATTCTCCGCCTTGGTCCATGCGTAGCATTCGCATCTTCTTCCCGCATTCGGCCTCTGCTCGCGCCTAGATGCGCTTAATCGCCTCTGCCGCCTCACTTTTCGCTTGTAGCAAGATCAGCCACATGAAGCGGCTTTCGTCATCAACCAACAAAATGAAGAGGGTCTTGCCGCCTGGGGTCGCCGGCTTGATGGGCCCGCAGATATTGCCATGTACAAGCTCCAACGGCTCATCGTCGCGGTAGGATGTCCAAGACGGAAAGGGGGTGCGCTTCTGTTTGCCGATGAGGCACCCGTCGCACAGCTTGTTCACACCTTTGATTGCCGGAAAATCGTGCATCATCTCCTCCTTTTATAGTTTTTCTAGATCAGGAAAGTTTAGGTGCCCATACCTTGCATCGCACAGCTTGTTCACGCCTTTGATTGCCGGAAAACCGTGCACCAACTCCTCCTTCTATAGTTTTTCTAGAGCAGGAAAGTTTAGGTGCCCATACCTTGCATGCCACCTCCAAGATACTTCTTCAAGCACTCGCCGCACAGCTTGTTCATGCCTTTGATTGCCGGCAAACCGTGCACCATCTCCTCCTTCTGTAGTTTTTCTAGAGCAGGAAAGTTTAGGTGCCCATACCTTGCACCGTGCACCATCTCCTTTAGGTGCCCATACCTTGCACCGTGCACCATCTCCTCCTTCTGTAGTTTTTCTAGAGCAGGAAAGTTTAGGTGCCCATACCTTGCACCGTGCACCATCTCCTCCTTCTGTAGTTTTTCTAGAGCAGGAAAGTTTATGTGCCCATACCTTGCACCGTGCACCATCTCCTCCTTCTGTAGTTTTTCTAGAGCAGGAAAGTTTATGTGCCCATACCTTGCGTGCCACCTCCAAGATACTTCTTCGGTCCTGACCGAGAAGCTGACCGATTGTTCTATCTCCAACTCCAGGATGTAAAGGTGGTTTGTCATGCGCCGAACTTGCGTGAGCAGCCGTCGTTGATCATCGCAGAAGTTTAAGTGCCCATACCTTGCATGCCACCTCCAAGATACTTCGAGAACGCAGATCTATTAGCCCCGGTAATATGGTTTGTTGCCCCTTTGTCGAGGACCCATCGCTGGTGCTCATGCTGCTCGTCCCTCTCGTCGATTACCTCCACCTCCGTGGATTTGGAATCGAAATTGGGGACATCGGATAAGACCGATGCACTTACCATGAAGAGAGCTGGCTCGTCCTCCTCGGATTGGTTGAGCCACATGGGCCTTCTCCTTGTTCCTGAGCTTGAGGAGTAGACGACCCTCTTTGTCGACAGCTGAAGCGGCATTCTTCTGATCACCTCTTCCACCGTTTGGTCATTTACGTCAAGTAATGTCTCGATTGAAATCGCGACTTGCTCGAGGTGATTGGGGACGAGTGGTGATGCTGTTGGCAAGCTCCTTGATCCGGCATTGAAAAGTCATCGACGGATTCACCGTCCTTGAATTTATTATAACGTTATTTTTAAAAAATAACGTTGACGCGTACACGGCATTGAAAAGTCATCCAGACTTTAATGATGATGAACGTAAGAAGACCAAGCATTCATTAGGGTAATATGTGAACGGGGTTGTGTCATGTAATAAAGATGAAAAACTGTAGGGACTTCATGCATTTTGTGTATACATATACATCGAGCTACTCTCCTTTTTATAATGATGAGTGCAGACGCGTACACTATGATGATGATGCTCTTGTCTTACATGACACTCAAAGGTCTACTGACCTTCAGATGTCACCATGTACAACTAACTCGACACTCGTACGTGTTGGTCTAAAGGGGTGCGAACCGCCTGGGGATCCACGCTCGTACGTGTTGGTCATGTGTAGGAAAATACTACACATCTAATTTTGTCTAGACTGGAGGTCACCCCTGTTGGGTTTTATGTCCTAAAACTCATAGTTTGTAAACAAAAACATATTCTATTTTCAATAAAGTTATTATTGTTATTTATTCAATAAAGATTGTTATTGAATAAAGTGAACTTTACGATCATTAATCTAAATCCAATAAACTAAGAACACTCTGGCTATAGTATGATTACTTGAACTATATGTAGAGACATAAGAGTGGATCAAGTTCAAGTATATAGTCAAAATGATCTATAGTATAAGGATAAGGCTGAGTACCTTATTCTGGGGACACTATGGATGCGGCCCACTTTTGTATATGATATAAACAATGTGATCACTAAATTGTACATGTGGAGACATGTGAGTGGGGGCGTCCTATGCAATGAGTATTGCATAAGATCAGACCATGAAGAAAACCACTCTCACTTTATAATGTCGTCTACTGTTGAGACTGATTTTCTTTTCATTCGATAACCTAGGTAACTCGGTTTTAATCCTGAGCTAACCATGAACTTCTGTTTATTCGGAATTATCCTTAGATTTGTATGGGTGAGAGTGGCTCTAGTTCGCCGACTCAATAGGCCTCCCATTTCAGGGTTAAGACTGGGTGAATGGCTGGGGACGTGGGGTGCAAGATGGAATTCACTCCTACCCACTTTTAGGGATAGAAGAGAGGTAGTTCCCTTAAGCACGGACTCCAGGTCTTGAACAAGGGGCCCCACCCTCTCATTGGCCTGAGAGGGATTCGGTTTACTGGTTGGACCACAAACCAATTGTTCATTAGAGGATCAGTGAGACATAAGAAACAAGAAGTAACTTTAGGGGTAAAACGGTAAATTGACCCAGCTCTAGTTACGAACAACCTGTGAAGGATCGACTTACTGATCATGGTTATATCAAATGGACAGAAATATATCTATAGTGAGGGGAGTGCAACTACTAGGCTATAGTGGAGTGTCCTAGTAGTTAACGAATGTTGGTTAACAAGGTTAATGAGTTTAGCCGGTTAATCTTGGATCGTTGGAGCCCATGATCTATAGGTCCATTAGGTCCCTCTGCTAGCTCATATCGGACTAAACCATAGAACAGTGTGACGAGTGAGTTCGAAGTGTTCGAATTAAAATTAGGGAATATGCGCTACATATATACGATATATTTAACCGCATTTTTGTTTAATTTACGAATTAAACAAAAGGAGAGAATCTGAGATATTTAAATAAGATTGGGATTGGCATTTGAATTAATATTAAATATTAATTAGATAGTTTAATTAATCATTTAATGTTACCTTAATTTGAAATTCATTATTCAAATTAATTGTTGAACTAAAATGAAGAAAGTCAAAATGTTGACTTCATCTCATGGAAAAATCCATGTTAGTGGAATTTTGAGGTGTCAAAATTTGGTTTAACCAAACTTGCATGCTTGCCAAATAAACCCCACAAGTTTGAGTGGAATTTTGAGTGTCAAAATTTGGTTAACTCAAACATGCATGCTTGCCACATAATCCCAAACATTTGAGTGGAATTTTAAGTGTCAAAATTTGGTGATCTCAAATTTGCATGAACATGCAAACATGACTCTTTAAATAGAGTGATCATGGTACATGGAAGGTCTTCTTCTTCTTGGTGGAAAACCTTGAGAAAAACCTCTCACAAACATCTCTTCACATATACAAAATCCCTTCCAAGTTTAGTCACTCATCGGATTCCACAATCCCGTTCTAAGGCCAGAGGATAGTGGAGAAGACACTAGTGGTGGTTCGAAACCGGTTCGTGAGGAAAAAGGAGTTTGAACTACAAAAGGTTAGTATCTAAACTAATTAAGTTTTAATACTTATGAACATGCTAGTTATATACTATAATTAATGTTCTTAAAGTGCTTAAGATCTAAATTGCTTCCGCATGTGTTATATTAACACCATCAACCCCTGTGATGGTTTTAATGATAAGTCCCTACATCATGAGTTGCATGTGTTTGCATTACCAGACCCCAATAGTGGGGTAATGTATTGAAAATACACATGTCATGTGCTACTTCTATTTTCAGGTAAAGGTAAGACACCCCTGTACGGCTGGCGACAAAATTGCAAGTAGAGACCATGACACTTGCATAAGATAGTAGTATTTTATTTTCTTAGAGATAGGTTAGTATAGGGTGTTTGAAGTTAGTATAGGGTGTTTTACTTTTAGATGTTTTAATTATTTTTTTAATTTATTATTTCCTTATGTTGTTTTAAAGATGCTTTCAAACCCCTAAATCTATGGGAGTATTTTAAATTTATATTTTAAGATAAAGTTTTAAATGTTTAGTTCCGTATAAGAGCATAGAGTATGATGACAGTAGAGAATTTAAGTTACTAGAAATCTAGGATCGTTACAATCTTTCATCCTACAAAAGTAAAAGAGTGGTCAGATTCTAGATTATATTACTCCGACAAAGAAGTTAATTAAATATTGAATTTCGTATGTATTCTTACTTTTGCCTTAGTCATTATAAAAAAAAAAAATCATTATAGGGTAGCTTTTGTTGGATTCAAACACTCATCCAAATATAACATATTTTAACTTGGATGTAACAACTTGCTATATATATTACACCCTAATAATCATTACATGTATTGTATATATTTAGATAAATAAGGTTAGAAAAATAGAGAGATTTAGATGGTATAACTAGTGAATCTTTATGGTATACCACTTTGATTTGGCTATATATATAAGTGTACAAAGAAAAAGTTACCAACTTAAACTCTCCGAAAAAGATGAAGCCTCAAAACATATTATGTCTCCTCATATTGCTTGCTTTTAGATCAAACATGATTAGTAGCTCATGTTTTGCACAATCTGACTCAAAGATACAACGTCCATTCTCCCCATGGAAAATTGTGATTCTCCCCATGGAAAATTGTGATTTGGAATCATATGAAAGATTCAACTCTCTTGGCTCACTGCAAGTCTAAAGACAACGATTTAGGGGAACATGAAATTGGCCTTGGAGAGAAATACTCTTGGACCTTCAAAGAAAACTTTTGGCAATCAACACGATTTTGGTGCAATTTTAGTAGCAAACAAGGACATACTTCGGGTGAAGTATTTTGGTTAGAAATGGAAAATTGGTTTAGTGATCAATGTTATAATAGTATTTGTACTTGGACAGCAGAAGACAATGACATTTCCTTACGTCTTGGTTCTAAAGAACCATATCTATTAGAGTACCCTTGGAAATGATGTTGAGTTTCATTGGGTTGATTTAAACACAACTTCCAAGGATGTTTCATTGGGTTGATTTCAACACAATTGTTCATTTAGACACCAGAAAACCCTTATTCCTTTTCTATTTTGAGATTGGAGGTCAAACCTTTTGTATTTGTTGAGCTAAAATGTATATTGATGATAATAAAAATAAAACATGATATAGTTATATTTTCTTTTCTTTTTCTTTTTTGAAAAGATACAAGTTGTAAGGACCGAGCTGACTCGATATCTTTATAAAAGACGAAAATTTTTTTTAGTGAAATAAAATAAGAAAAATTAAAACATAATATATATTACATCAAAATAAAGTTCATACATAAGTTTTTAAAACACAACCCAACAGTTGAGGACGACAGGTAAAATTTGTCTACGGCACCTACTTCAGAGTTCGCTCTCGACCTCGGAAAGCTCCTTATTACTTGAAAAATATGAAAAATAAGGAATGAGTATAAAGACTCACTAAGTAGCCTACTTGTAGGCTCTTAATTGTGTCCTTGAGATGCTAGAGTATCAGACTCTTTCTTTTCTTTTTCTTGTTCTTGTTGTAAGTACTTATGCTCTTTAGTTCTTATCCTTGACTTGTGGGTTCATATCCCGATCTATCCGGAGGACCTTGGTCCTTGGATCCTTAAACTTTAGTTCTAATCCAAGGGCCTTAGTACTATGGTTCTTAGAGGTCTTGGTTCTTGGTCTTAGAAGTTAGATCTTGATCCATGTTCTAGTCATTGATCTTTGTCTTATTCTTGGTACATTCTAGGTTCTTGTTTGGCTCCTTGTTCTGTTAAGAATATTTAGTACTAAATTATAGTTTCTCATATATATCATATTTAATATTTTATTATAGGCAAATATCTAAATATTTGCCTCCTTAACATAGGTATCTTTCCATATATTATTATTTTCATTTATTAATATTTTCATATACTTGTAATTTATTTGATTATAAATAAAGAACTTTCACACACCATTTACATGTGGTGGTTTTCATGCGTTCCAAGGGACAGAGATTCATAATATTGGGAGGTTATCTAGTTCATGAACCGAAGCTAAATTACCTTAGGGGTATTATGGTCATTTTACATTATTTTTTGGTTTACCTACTTAATCCTATTCAATGACCACCAAATTTCATATATAGTCTTAACATACCATAATATGCATTTGAGTTAACATGCAACAGTTCATGTAATATTAACAAACATGTTCAACGGGAAATTAACGTTCATCTTCATCGGGAGCGCGCAGATTTCACAAATTTTCCTTCCTCCTTTATCATGTATACATTCAGTATCACATTCTCACTCTAAAATGATTTCATATTCAACCATATCTAGATCCCATTGATTTTCTTAATTAATTTATTTGTATGACTTACATGCTAATATGCTAGGTCCGACTAGCTAGGTTTATCAATTTTATAGCATGCATGCTTAATCCAAGAGGTTCCTACAAGTACTACTCGTGGGAATCCAAATGGTTACTTGGTTAACGCGTGTTTTCTTGATCTCGAGTCTCTTATTGGAGAGGGTTCCAAAAATTATGAAATTTCCTTGATGGGTTCTAATTCACTAATAATAAGGTCAGTATTGAAATTGGGATGAAAAACAAGCAAACAGGCGAAAAACGGGTGAGAATAGGGGGCTCCACGTGCCTGCACGCACAGGCAAGCTCCCCCACACGCTGTCACGTGCCCCCCACACGCAATGCACACACGCGGTTGGCTCGGGCATGGCGTGAGCAGTGGCGCACATTGAACCCCAACGATGCAAACTTACCCTTCAAATTTTTTGGGCGTCACACATGGCGCACAGGGAGTGGCGAGATCGTTAGGTTGGACTGTGGGTCGCCAGATTAGTCATGGCCAGTTTGGTGGTTCCAGACACTATTCGATTCACGTGAACATTTTGGTTTCGGTTTGACCCGAATCTGAGCGTGCTGACGCATGTCAACAGGTAGGCTGAATGCATTTCTCTAGCGAAATACTGCCACATGTCACTCACCAACTCTGCCGCGCTCCTTTGTACATTAGGCGACATGCGTGTTTTCAACTTTCTAGATTTCATCAGTTTCGTGTGTTCAAACCAATTGCTTCAGATTTTCGTAACTTTCATACATAACTTGGATTGACTCGGTTTCTTCACCAAAGTCGTATCTTTTTTATTCACCTACATCAACGTATTTTTCTTTTATTTTTTTTCTTGAATATAGAATGAATTAAATCCATTCAAAGATACGAGAAAACTCACGTTTGCTGTTCTTTTTCGGTTCACCTGAGCTCCGATTAAGCTCCATTCATTCGGGATTCCTTCAAGAAACCTTTGTGAATCCTCTTTTAATTGCACACCTCAAAACTCCACATCTATCATTCAAGAAACTCCTTAGATCTAGGCAAAATCGAAACGAAAAGGTCATAGTCTTACCTTGTCCATTCTTGGCTTTTCTAGCCGGAATGGGTGAATCCACCACCCAAACTCTTCCTCTAGCACCAAGAGGAGTCTTGATTCAAAGTTTTTTTTATTTTTATCTTGGATTCGATCTCCAACAGTGGATTTGTGGCAGCCGATTTCTCTATTCTTCTTTTCTTTCAAAATCCTAACTTCTTCTTATCCTTCTTTTCCTCTCCTTCCTATACCTTTCTTGTTATGACTCAACTATCAAGACTCTTCAAGTAGGAGTAGGGGCAAAATGACCTTGTCCCTATGTTGATCTTGTTCGTTTTTTTTAATCTTACAACTATCTCGAGCATTGTTTCCTTCTTCATCGACTCGAGCCTCAGTCTCTTCATCCTAAAATAAAAAATCACGACCTAATTATCATGCATATATTTGGATCTTAAGTTGGAAAACAAAGCTCGTTGATACCTCATAAGTTCAGGTGTTACAAAAAATAACATAGTATTTGAATACAAAAATGAAAGGCCACCTATCAACTACTAAATGAAATCAATGCATACTACTATCCTATATTGACTTCCATAGCCATTCTAACATTCATCGTCATCGGGGGCACTTTCTCTATAATGACCCTAGATTTATACTAACCTAAAGTGGCTAATGTCATCATAACATACTCTCTTGTGCGAAAATAAACATTTAAAACTTCATCATAAAACGAAAATAAACATTTAAAACTTCATCATAATACACCGCCGTGAACTTACATGCTTGAAAAAATATTTAAAGCAACATAACAAAACTAAGTAAAACCAATAAAATATTAAAATTAAAAACATCCTATACTAACTTAAAGTCTAAAAAATGAAATACGACTATCCTATGCATGTGTCACTGCCTTTTCTTGCAATGTCGTCATCAACCGTATAGAGGTGTCTTGCCTTTACCTGAAATAAATGTAGCACACGATTTTAGTATTTTAAGAAATGCTCAGTAAGTGACCCCACTTGAGATCAAACACATAAACTATCACATGACAATCAAACAAAATTGAGGGATCTTAGTGGTTAAGTACCCAAAACTCACAACGCGTAATTTTTAGCCCATGAAAATCAACATCTACCTTTACTCCTTAGAATGACTATCAATGGCTGGTTACCCGAAACACATAGCGTGTAACCCTTACCTTGTTAATTATTTTCTGCAATCACCCCGTAGAGTGACCATTAGTGCCTGGTTACCCGATAAACACAGCGTGTAACCTTACCACATGAAAATCAACATTTATCCTAACTCCTTAAAATGATTATCAATGGTTGGTTACCCGCGTGTAACCTTTACCTTGATAACCATTTTCTTAAATCACCTCGTAGAGTGACCATTAGTAGCTGATTACCCAAAACACACGGCGTGTAACCCTAACCACATCCTCCTTAATCATAAAAGGTAACATGCATGCATTATGTCACAAAATGTTTATTTTCATGAGCAACCATACATTATGTCACACAACTCACGTCAGATATATTCTCAATCATCAAACATAATTATGCATGCAATAGGTCTCAAAACATTTATTTTTATAGTCAAACATACATCGTATCAAACAACACTCAATCATATAATACCAAACATATTCAACCCTGGTAGAAAAACAAAACAATTAAGTTTCAATAGGAAGACCTCTTACTTGGAGAGCTTCTTTTCTAATCGTCCCTATAGATATTGGTCCAACTTCGACTTAGATCGAGCCTACATTTAAACACCCAAGTTTAACCACCAACTTGACGTGATACAACGACCCTACAAATCATAGGGTTTTATTGCTTTCTGGAGGAGCTGAACACTAGGGTTTATTTTTTAATGTATTGGGCTTGGGCCTAGGGTTTATTTTTAATTTATTGGGCTGGGCCAGGGTTTATGTAGCTGAACAGTAGGATTTTTTTTAATGTATTGGGCCTTCGGGCCAGACTTTGGACTTTACGCATCCAACCATGTTTGAATTGGAAAGAGTAGTCAAGTCCTAGTTTCTCTTACTAGGGTCATCGGTTCATTAATGAGGCATCTCAGCTACTTTCAGCTTACGTTACTGACTCTCTCTCAATATGCTTATCTAGAATTTTTGGACTCGTATGTAAGACTCGCTCTCGGTCATATACTACCGTCTACTAATTTCTGGCGGCCTGTAAATCTCATATACCAACGGTTAGGAGTACTTATTCTCTCTAACTTAGCACACAGCGCTTTGGTCAAGAACTCTGCAGGAATTAGTAGACTATAATACTCATATAAATAAGCCATGGCTCAACAATCTATAAGCATATTCTGAATTCATAGCCTTTCTATTAACATGCTTAGCATACTCACATCTGATGCATACTTTCCTACGTTTATAATGTTCGACACATAGAACATTCTAGTAATCATTTATAACATGCTTACATCACAGGCAAACAGTCACAATATACAAGTAAACATTCACCAACATCAAAGCTCATTTTAACATACTAAGCTCATAATTAGGTAAACAACATACTCACATGTTGTAAACAAGTTAAGAACTAGTTTAAAGAACGATATGCTACTTACTTGGTTTCAAATCCCTTTTTCCCTTGGTTTAGAATGCTCGCCTGATCAGAAAGGGGGCCTAGGAGGCATGCGAATTGACTGGTGGGTCAATACTCGCACGTGTGAAGGAAAATTAAGTACACATCCCGATTGCCCATTATGATGGCCGTTCGCAGGAAAATAGACTGTTATGATAGGTCATTTTTATGAAATTGTATGTGTTATAATTTAACCCCAATAGTGGGGTCACTTACCGAGTATTTCTTAAAATACTCAAGCCACGTGTTACTTCTATTTCAGGTAAATGCAAGGCATCCCTGAACGGCTGACGACGACATCACAACTCGAGACCCTGACACATGCACAGGGTAGTCCCATTTAATTTTCTTAGACTTAGTCAAGCTCAACACATATCGGGAACATCTTTTGAGAGCCTAACGAAGGAAGGTCAATTGAGTCAATTAGCAACTGAGTTACGAAATAGACATATGGGAAAGCTGCAAGTAGACATCAAAACGCCAAAAAGAGTGGACAAGGAACAATGTCAAGCAATAAAATTGAGAAGTGGGGAAGAATACCCTACAAAAGAGGTGAAATTAAAGAACACATTAACAACCACTCCACTAATACATAATAGAGAAAGGAGGAAAATGCTGGACAAAAGAAGCAGGCTCGAACACAAGAATGAAGAGTGTAGTAGCATTAAATGAAGAGTGTAGGTGAATGAAATGGTAACGTACACAAAAATTAGGGAAACTTACATACCTACCAAGCTCGAACATTACAATGTAGGTGAATGAAATAGTAACGTACACAACAATGAAAAATAAAAAATGTTAGTTCGACTACATGATACTACAACCTTGAACACTTGTGAATTTTTGGATTTTTTTTCTAATTAATTAATGTTGTTGATAATTATATAAGGTGAAACCATTTATCTTGTATCAATTCAATAATTTCACTCTCAAATTATTGAATACTTTATTTTCACAATTATTTGCATTTTTTATAGCATCAATTATAATTACACAAAAAAATATAAAAAGTCTCAAACTTGTAATAACCTCCACCATCGAGATCTTAAAAAAAAAAAAAAAGACATTATAAAAAACATATTATAGCATTTTGTTTTGCTATAATTTTTACATGAAAAGGCAAAGTAGAGAGAATGCTCAAACATATACAAACAAACCACCATCCCTCCCAACGTGAATCCTAGATAACACACTAACAAACATAAACCACAAATCCCCTGATCAAAGCACTAAACCAATTATTATAAATTCAAAAGATCGAATCACAAACTGCTATTAACTTCTCCTACTGTAGTCTTGGACTCCATGACCGAGTCATAAGAAGCATGTAATCCAATCAAGATATAGTAAATCAACAAAATCCCAGTCCAGATTCCAAACCTTTCAAATGAAGCTTTGTCGATGGAGCCAAGAAGGAAAAGGTTGATGGCGATCGACAGTGAAGGCAGCCACGGGATGAGCGGCACGCCCCACACGCGAGGCTTTTTGGCCTGTGGAACACCGAGCCATAGGGCTAGGGTTGAGAGAAACCATATGGAATTGGAGACCACCAAGCCGATCCAGCCGTCGCTTGAGCCCCAGTATACGGCGGTTGCTATTGAAGATCCCAGGATTAGAACCAGGCAGATTATGAGCTTGTTGCGGTCGGATGGTGTCGTTTCACCGCTGACGTAGTAGCGTCGGACGATCAGGCCGATGGCTACCAGCATGAAGATGAAGAGGGTGGAGATAGAGAGGAGGTTCGAGAGGATTCCCAAGCTTGTAAAGAAGGCGATTATTGCTGTTGCAGCGAGCATTGTGGCTGTTGCATTCACTGGAGTGCCAGTCCTTTCATGCACTTTGGCGAACCATGGGGAGATCATGTGGGTTCTGGCAATGTGCGTGAGATAGCGTGCCTATCCAACAGCATTAACCAACAACACGGTGGTCATGCCTTTAATAGCACCAGCAGCCACAATGTACTTAGTCCAACCCCATCCAACAACCTCAAAAGCCACCGAAAACGGCGCGTCCTCATCAATTTGTTGGTACGGCTGCATCAAGCACAAGGTAACTGCAAGAATGCAATAGGCTAATGTGGTGATCACCATTGACCCAACAAGACCAATAGGTATATCTTTAGCAGGGTTCTTAGTTTCCTCAGCCATTGTCGAAACGGCGTCGAATCCAACGTATGCAAAGAACAAAACGGCAGAGGCTACGAAGATGCCACGAGGGCCATAGGGGGCAAAGGGAGTGAAGTTTTTTGGGTTGGCCTTGGTGAGGCCAGCAATGACAATGAAGAGGATGATGGCAACGTGGAAAATGGAAGCAACGTAGTTGAAGCGGGAGGAGCCTTTGGTGCTGGCTACAGCCAAGGTGCAAATGACGACGATCACAATGATGGCGATGGGGTCGAGCTGGTTGTAGGAGTCGGGGAAAGACGAGACGTGGATGCGAAAATCGTTCGGATGGTGATTGCACAAAGTTGCAAAGTATGAAGTCCATGAACGGGCCACAGCAGCGCTGCCAATTACATATTCGAGGAGGATGTTGCCCGCTGCGATGAATGCCACGAAGTCTCCTAGTTCTACCCTTAGGTAGGCGAATGATCCACCTGAACAAATAATTACGATGGACTCGTGTAGTTAGTAATTTAAGAAAAACCAAAAAGAATCTAAAACAATTTTAAATTTAGATTATTGTAAAAGTATGGTCTTTATATTTAATCTATTTTATACTTCTTGAATTCAAAATCTAAATTTTTTTTTCAACCGATTAAGATGTCATACTAAAAATTTCAATAGAATATCACTTCATGTCATTATCTCTACCACAAAAATAAGACCCACTTCATTGAAGAAGAAAAAAAAAATAAAGCACACGTTATAAACTTTTTTAATTTTTTTTTTAAATATTCAAAATAGTATTACTGTTAGTACACATTTTTAAAATACTGATAAGAAATAGATAAACCGTCTCCATTCATATATTGAATTTTAAAATTTTAATTTTTTTTTTAATTTAAAAAGTTAAGGTATAATTCTTTTCTAGAGTATCTCTAATAAAATTAAAAGATAATTTTTTAATAGTCAAGTGACAGAAAATAATTAGTAAACCTTAATTCATTCGTGTAAAAAGAATGAAATAATTAATAAAAAATTAATATATCATGGAAAAATATAGGATAAATGTATAAAATTTTAAAAATAGAAATTAATTTTAAAAATTAATAATAAAATATATAATATTTTGACCACAAATAGAGACAAAATAGAAAAAGGCACGTACCAGTGGAATCTCCACGGCAAATTCAGTGTAACAAAAGACGGAAAGCATGGCGGAGACACCGGAGACGACATAAGACAAGACAACAGCTGGGCCGGCGTGTTTCTTAGTCTCAAGACCGGTGAGGACGAATATTCCGGCGCCGATGACAGCGCCGATACCGAACCACATAAGGTCCCACCATGTGAGGCTCTTCTTCATCTCGTGCTGGCTGCGAGCCTTCATCTCGACGAGCTCAATGTGCTCCCCAGACCTGGCCGTGAGCCGATCCAAGAGCCGGGCCGGCGTCGCCTTCAACGCTTTAGTGTAATTTCTCCAACTCTTAAACGACTCCTCTGATAGAAAATCTTGCTTCGAACAACCACAAGATCTTCTTCTGATTCCTTCTTCACCACTAGCGTCACCGTTCGGTTCACCCATTATGAATTCACACTCAAACCGTCAACCAAAAAAGAAATTAATAAGGAGAATCAAGTAACTGAAGACAGGGCGGGAGAATAAGAAAGGAAAAGGGGGTTTATAAAGGAAGCAGAGACGACCGGTGACCGCCGGTAGACACAGTGGTTTCAGAGTCTTGAATATGAGAGGCAACTGACATGTGGAGGTTAATTTGGCAGTCACATTTGTGGTACCAAGGTGGGGTTTCTAAATTTAATCAAATTTAATCATCTCAACTGCTAAAAGGGCTTATACGACACTTTTTAACTCCAAACCGTTCTCAATTGGATCCTTCGCCTTTCAAATCGTTTTGCAAATTTAATGTCGTCCCATCAAAATCGTAATTATATTCCAATTAAAGCTGAATTTTAAAACTATTCTCCTAAAACTAGATTTGGTTAAATGAACGATTGTTAACTCCAAACAATACAATTTTACTCCGAGTACAATTATATATAAAAATATTTATTTAACTTCATAATTATTTTACTCACTAATTTAAGTATTATAGTTAGTCTCAAGTTTAATAAAGCTCTACAAAATAGTCTCTCCAGTCTAGATTGATCATGAGGATTGTATAATATTCTAATACTCTATTTGCATGAAGTCTAACACATGGACTATTGTACAATGTAGAGAATTGACCTTGAAATTGTTGTCATGGGTTCACATAGGTTGACTTGGATACAAAGGACAAAATCGAACTTTTATTAAGGATAAATTGGTGACACCAGTATAAGCTAATCAGGTAAGTGCCTTTACTTATCCGCATGGTTGGAAACTAATGTCGTATGATGACACATGCCCCGTAGTTCTGCACGTGTCATATGCTTGATATGTGTGAAATGTTTATGAAATGATGTGATGCATCAGATGATATGTTTGAGATATCATATATATATGTTATGATATATGTTATGGTACCATGTGTTTGACGATATGTTATTTATATTTTCTTGTCTTAAATTAAACGTGTAAGTTCTTGGCTTCATTTGCAAATATTTTATTTCAAACTACCACCTATGTTATTTATGTAATTCATGTAGTGATGCTTCTAATTTAAGCAAGAATATTAAGGACGTTACATTACGAGTGTGATATGTGATGAACAAATGAGGGTTTCCTGCATGATTTATTACGCCACGAAGAAAAATATGGGAACCTCATGCATATTTGTATGTTCACGTGCATCGGGATACTTCTCCGTTATGACGAGTACGGACGCGTACACTATGAGACAAAAAATGATTATCATGCTTACCATAGTTCAACGATGATCGCTATTCCCTCTGGGTGTCCGACAATAGTCCAGAGGAGCTAGCCCGACCAGTAGGCCTAGAGGGTGCGCGAGCCCGCCTGGTGGGCCCATGCTCGCACGTGTGGGTAGTGTGCAGAGAAGTACCATACACCCAATTTACCAAGTCTTGAAAGTATGCCTAGAGAATACGATTTAAAATTATAGGTCTCATCGTTATGCATGTGGTTGCATTCAACAACACTAATAGTGGGATCACTTAATGAGTATTTCTTAAAATATTGAAGTCTTGTGTTATTCTTAAATTTAAAGTAAAGACAAGACATTCGTGTGTGGTTGACGGCCATATTGCGTTGAAGATCATGGAATCTGTGTTAGTGTAGTTGCATTGTCACTTCTTAAATACTATGTTAGATTAGGGCATTGTTTTATTTCCATGTATAAGTCCATGACATTATTTATTAATTATTTTAAAGAATATTTCCAAACATATTTATATGCTCTAAAACCAGTAAAAAAATAATTAAAAAAATAGTCACTCCCCTTGCTCTCTCCCTTTCTCCAGTTCTCTTTACATTATCTGCACCATTGTTTAACACCACCCGATCTCCCATCATCCAAAATGGAAATCTTTTTCTTACAATTACAACCTCAATCAGTTCTGTCAGATCCAAGGTTCGAGGAACAAGTCAAGTCAATCTTAAAAATAGAATAGAACGTCGGTCAAAGCCAACCAAGTAAATGACGTTATTATCAACATGGTTATATTTGATGCTGATACGTGCCCCGTTGTTATGCACCTGTCATATAGTTGATATGTGTGAATTGTTTGTAAATCGATATGACTATGATATGATATGTATATATATTATAATATGTGAATGGTATGATAACTCTTACGTTATGATATGTTTGAGCAGGATACGAGAATGATGCGTTGAATGTAATGTAATGATATGACTAAGATATTATTAATATAACGATACGGTTAGGTTATGTATAGAAAATGATATGGTTATGATAGATTGAAAAAACGATATATATAGGTTATGTATAGAAAATGATATGATTATGATAGATTGATAAAACTATATGGTTAGGGTACGTTTGGAAAACAATATGACTAAGCTATGTCCATGAAATGATATGACTATGAGATGTATAAGGACAATAAGGTTATGACAAGATTAAAATTACGATATGACTTGGATATGCATATGGAAACAATATGTCTATGAAATGTTTACGAAATGATACGATTATGATATGACATCTGAATGACGAATGACATATATATATATATATATATATATATATATATATATATATGTTGTGATACGATATGAAAATGATATGATATATGTGTACGATATATGTGTTAAATTGATATGTTTATGTTATGGTATATTGTGATACGATATGTTATGGTATGATATGTATACAATGAAAATTGTTTAAGTCTGAAAATATGGAAACATTATGATATGGTATATGTATGTAAAATGATTGATATGATGTAATTGACATGCAAAACGACGAATTAGCATGAAATACAACCCTAATATACGCATGAAAGATATGATAAATAATGCAACAAATGATATGATATGAAGGAAAACGCTAGCGAGATTGTATTAAATGATAATGAAAATTGAAAAATGTTGGGACCTTATGCATTATTGTGTGCTCATGCATTGGGGGATACCCCTTATCCTTCACGATAGTATGGACACGTATGCTACGAGATAGGAGAACGATCATTATGTTAACATAATACTGCCGTGACAATTTCTATTCATAACGGGTGTCCGACATCAAAATCTTCTAGAGAATGCTCGTCCGATCAGAAAGGGGGCCAGGAGGAGTGCGAACTGACTGGTGGGTCAATACTCGCATGTATGGACTGTGTGTAGGAAAATTAAGTACACATCCCAATTGCTTATTATGATGACTGCCGTAGGAAAATAGACTGTTATGATAAGTTTCATTCATGAAATTGTATGACTTTGCATTTAATCCCAATAGTGGGGTCACGAGTATTTCTTAAAATACTCAAGCCACATGCTACTTCCATTTCAGGTAAATGCAAGTCATCCCTGTACGGCTGGCGACGACATCGCAACTCGAGACCATGACACATGCATAGGGTAATCACGTTTATTTTCTTAGAATTAGGCTAGAATAGGATGTTTTTAATTTAAATGCTTATTTATTTCATTTAGTTTATTGTTGTGTTGTCTTAAAGATGTTTTTGAACACGTAAGTTCATGTCTGTGTTTTTAGATGAAGTTTATGTTTTATGAATATGTTTAAATGAAGTATTTTCGCATGAACATATGGTATGTATACAGTAGCGAAACAAACAAAAATCTCAAAATTCGAGAATTAAAATTATAACTTTAAGTGTCATAAAGTTTAAATATTAAGTAGACAACTATCATAATTCTAAAATGTTGGAACTTTCAGTTTCTAACTTTTTGTTTGAACTAAGAAAAGTTTGACTTAAGTTTGATCATCTGAAGGGCTTGGTATGATGAGAATTTTTAGCTATTGTGACAATTGACTTTGGGGGTATAGTTGCCAGTCCCCTCAATAAGGGGTCAGAGAGTTTGAGGGTGTATTTTTAGAGAAGTTGCTTGGGTTGCCACAATGCAAAGAACTCACTTTTGAATCGACTTGGAACAAGGTACCGTGTCAATCTTCTAAGTATCTATCTATTTATATATATATATATAGATATAGATATCCTTAAATGTTCCATTTTGTGACTAATATATCTAAGATACATTTAAATTTTAAAAGTTAATGGATCTATTCGATATAAATCTAAATTTAATGTCCATGAAACGACCCTAGATTTTTACTAACCTAAAGTCGCTACTGTCATCATAAAATACTCTCTTATACACAAATAAACATTTAAAACTTTATCATGAAATATTGTCATGGACTTACATGTTTGAAAATGTCTTTAAAGTAACATAACGAAATATTAAATAAAACAAATAAAACATTAAAATTAAGAACACCATGTACTACCTTAAGCCTAAGAAATGAAATACCACTATCTTATGCATGTGTCATGGTATTTACTTGCGATGTCATCGTCAACCATATAAGGGTGTCTTGCCTTTACCAGAAGTAGATGTAGTACCCGACTTGAGTATTTTAACAAATACATAGTAACTGACCCCACTATTGGGGTCAAGGAATGCAAACACATGACGCTCATGAACAGGGACCTATCTGTTGGGTTTTATGTCCTAAAACTCATAGTTTGTAAAAAAAACATATTCTATTTTCAATAAAGTTATTATTGTTATTTATTCAGTAAAGATTGTTATTGAATAAAGTGAACTTTACGATCATTAATCTAAATCCAATAAACTAAGAACACTCTGGCTATAGTATGATTACTTGAACTATATGTAGAGACATAAGAGTGGATCAAGTTCAAGAATATAGTCAAAATGATCTATAGTATAAGGATAAGGCTGAGTACCTTATTTTGGGGACACTATGGATGCGACCCACTTTTGTATATGATATAAACAATGTGATCACTAAATTGTACATGTGGAGACATGTGAGTGGGGGCGTCCTATGCAATGAGTATTGCATAAGATCGGACCATGAAGAAAACCACTCTCACTTTATAATGTCGTTTACTGTTGAGACTGATTTTCTTTTCATTCGATAACCTAGGTAACTCGGTTTTAATCCTGAGCTAACAATGAACTCCTGTTTATTCGGAATTATCCTTAGATTTGCATGGGTGAGAGTGACTCTAGTTCGCCGACTCAATAGGCCTCCCATTTCAGGGGTAAGACTGGGCGAATGGCTGGGGACGTGGGGTGCAAGATGCAATTCACTCCTACCTACTTTTAGGGACAGAAGAGAGGTAGTTCCCTTAAGCATTGACTCCAGGTCTTGAACAAGGAGCCCCACCCTCTCATTGGCCTGAGAGGGATTCGGTTTACTGGTTGGACCACAAACCAATTTTTCATTAGAGGATCAGTGAGACATAAGGAACAAGAAGTAGCTTCAGGGGTAAAACGGTAAATTGACCCAGCTCTAGTTACGAACAACCTGTGAAGGATCGATTTACTAATCATGGTTATATCAAATGGACAGAAATATATCTATAGTGAGGGGAGTGCAACTACTAAGCTATAGTGGAGTGCAACTACTCAGCTATAGTGGAGCATCCGTATTCATTATCATAAATGGAGAAGTAACCCGATGTATGAACACACAATATGTATAAAGTCCCTATAGTTTTCATCTTTAAATCATTCCCATGATCCAACTCTATACATCATCCACACATTATCCTAGATAACATGCATGCATTGGCCTTCATAAATTCATCATCTATAACATCGATTAGGGTTGGGTTTTAGAAAATAAAAACTTAGAGTAAAATTTATGAGACTTATTTGACTTTCTTAAATTTCATGAACAATACTAGTAACTATTCCAAAAAGAAAAAAAAAAAACATATAAACTATTGTATTTTGCTTTTATTATCATCAATATACAATTTTTAAAAAAAAAAAGTAACAAGGACTTTTTTTTTTTTTTTTTTTTTTTTTTTTTTTTGTCTAGATCAACTCCAATACATCATTTGAAGGTTTAAGAGTATTTCTCTCTAGGGCCAATCTCATGTTTGCCTAAATAGTCATCTTTAGACTTGCAGTGAGATAAGAGAGTTGAATCCTTCGTATTAATTGCCACTTCCAATGGAGAGAATCGACGTTGTATCCTTGAGCTTTGTGCAAAAGATGAGTTAATAGTCAGATTTGAATCAAAAGCAAACAACAAGATGAAACAAAAAATGTTTTGAAGTTTCTTTTTCTTTTTTTTGTTTGAGAATTTAATTTGATCAGTTTTTTTCTACACAAATGTATTTGGTATGGTTCAAAATGCTTTGTGCATAAAGGTATGGTTCAAAATGCTTTGTGCATAAATCTATTTTGTTTTGTTTTATATACATACTAAGTCAAATTTGCATACAAGGAAGATTCACAGGTTGTTTTATATATATACTATTTTGTTTTGTTTGGTTTTAAATCTCTTCAATTTTTTAACCTTATTTATTAGAACATATACCAGAATCTATCATAAATAAGAAGTTGTTGCAGCTAAGTTAAAATATTTTATATTTAGATGAGAGTTTGAATCGAACTAAACCTAACCTATAGTGATCGTGTTGTTGATAATGACTAATGCAAAAGTAAACAATACAAACCCATAATAATTCATTCTTTAATCAACCTCTTTGGCGGGTGACATAATCTAGAATCTGAACACTCTTTTATTTTTGTAAGATAAAAGATTTTGATCTAGTTTATGTTGAGGACATAATTCAAATTATGCAATAGTTTCTTTAATTACTATGATCTAAATCAAACTATTGAAGTTTTTATGAGATTTTCAACTTTGGAGCATATATTGAACATATATTAGTAGGTGGGATTCAAACAAGAGAGTTGTTTTTAATCATATTATATTACAAATAAAGGAAAACAAACTTATCACAATCGTTATATTCTCCGTCCCCATCTCCGCCCAATTCTTTGACCTTTTATATCCTCGTCCGGCTTGAAAGAGAGACTTTTTAAGTTTCATTTTCAAATCTCATGATTCAAAGAGGAAGAAAACATTCTATATCCCATTCCAAGTTCGAATAGATTTTTTGAAGTTCCAATGTGATAGATGTCTTGATTTTATTTGTTTGATTTGTGTAGTAACATAGGTTGGATTAGTTTTTGGGCTAATTAGATTAATTTATCTGTCATTTAGGTTATTTTGTGTGTTAATTAGAAAAACATCCAAGAATTCATTCACTATTGGTACCACATCCAATCTTTTCTTACCCTTTGGTATCTACTGCACTAGCCAATATGGCCCAACCTCCTTCTTGGATCAATTTCATAGCTTTTATCATTGAGACCACCTTTGAGGCAACTCCAGTGCAGGTGTTCTTGACCTCCTTGTTGGATCAATTTCATAGCTTTTATCATTGAGACCACCTTAGAGGCAACTCCAGTGCAGGTGCTAACTTAAAATCTACGAAATTAAATGTGACCACCCTATGCATGTGCCATGGTCTTTAAATTGCGATGCTGCTATCAAACGTGCATGGGTGTCTTGCCTTCAACATATCATATAGTTCAACATATCACATCAAAACATGTATCATATCATAGACATATATCATATCATAGACATATCATAGTATAGACATATCATATCATAAACATCTCACAGATATCAAACATATGACATGTGTAGAGTCACTGAGCACGTGTCATCTTACATAACACAAACTTCTAACCATGCCTATTGTAAGACCACTTACTTGGATGATCTTGATCAACTTTCTATCTAATACTCGAATACGCTTGATTTCATCCCTCAGAGTTTGCTTCAAGTATCGTAGAGATGTTTCACCCTATTAGAACATTCATCTAGTTTCCTTAGAAAATTCTAGTTTCCTAACTTAATTTAACTTCAATTGAGAATTGAATATTTGTATTCACATTAATTTTCCGGTCAAATTCAACTTCGAGAGGGTCAAAAATATTGAAATCGTTCTTAAAACGTCTAACCCAAATCGAATGACTTTTTTTCAGCCGTTAGGGCCTAGCGAAACCGAGCCGAGTGAGCCAGTGGCTGGGGATAAGACATGTGTCGATAGTGTGCCAGTGCGTGCAGGTTGCGATTCAGGTCGAAGCGTAGACTTCAGATCAGATTCTTGGCGTCGCGGGTCACGTATAATAATTATGGGCAGAGCTGTGTGGGTAGTGTCTGCGATTGTTTGGTCCAAGGTTCCTGGCTTCGTGGGCTATAGCTAATTTGGGCCGCGAATTGCAAATGGATCTCTAGATCAAATGGAAAGTTGGGCTGTGGGCTGGCTGTTATGATTGTTGCCCGAGTCCATGTCAAATCTGACCCAAATCTTGTCGTCTTCCATGCCCGATTCACACGTCCTTCTGTCTGCCCTTTCTCTCTTCTAGAAACAGTGTTCTGACGTCTTCGTATTTCATGGCCTAACATAATCATATCATAGTACATCATGGCATCTCATCACATAACATAATTCATCGTAACATAATTTGACATTTCTTTTGTACCATAATGTTATTTAACATATCTTAGCATATCATACAGAGACACATATCATAACATCAAACATACCAACATATCACACATATGACACGTGTAGGGCCATTGGGAACGTGTCATCATATATAAACCAATTTTTCCAACCCAACTTAAAGTAGAGCCACTTACGTTGTTGGCCTTAGCCGGCGTTCTATCTTATTTCTAAAATTGGCTTGACTTCGTCCTTTTAAGTTTGTATCAATCTACGTGGAGGCACTCCACCATATTAGAAATATTCACCTAATCCCTTTGATAATTCTACTTCCTAACTTAAATTGAATTATGAAATATTATACTGATCTTAGTTGTTTTCAATAAGGCCAAAATAAGCTTTGAGAGGGTAAAAAATGTGGGAATTGGTACAAAATTCTTAAACCCGAGCCGTTTAAGCCATTTTCCAATCGCTGGAGTTTTTGAGCCGAGTCAAAGTCGGTCAGTCGAGCAATCGAGCAAGTCAAGAGGAGGCACACCCATGCACGTGCAAGGGGGCTAGAGGCGCAGGCAGGTTCTCGAGTGGGTCGGGTTATGTTGCTCGGGTCACTCTTGCGTCAGTGGGCTTTTAGTGGGCCGTGTGCATTCGTGGCTTGCAGGTGGGCTTCTTGTCATGTGCATATAGTGGCTGCAGATGGGTACACCCCGGTTGCCTACGTATACACGACTGTCCCACTATGACTTTCAAACTCCCCGCATTTTTTTTATTATTATTATTATTATTTTATTTGTTTACATTTTAGCTCAATTATAATGGAATATTTTTTAATTTGCCCTTTTATTAAAAAATTATTACATTACTGTAGGGACTTCATGCATTTTGTGTATATATATACATCGAGCTACTTTCCTTTTTATAACGATGAGTGCATACGCGTACACTATGATGATTATGATGCTCATGTCTTGCATGACACTCAAAGGTCTGCTGACTTTCAGATGTCGCCATGTACAACTAGCTCGACGCTCGTATGTGTTGGTCTAAAGGGGTGCGAACCACCTGGAGATCCACGCTCGTACGTGTTGGTCATGTGTAGGAAAATACTACACATCTAATTTTGTCTGGACTGGAGGTCACCCCTGTGATGGTTTTAATGATAGATCCCTCCATCATGAGTTGCATGTGTTTGCATTACCAGACCCCAATAGTGGGGTAATGTACTGAAAATACTCATGTCATGTGCTACTTTTATTTTCAGGTAAAGGTAAGACACCCCTGTACGGCTGGCAACAAAATTGCAAGTAGAGACCATGACACTTGCATAAGATAGTAGTATTTTATTTTCTTAGAGATAGGTTAGTATAGGGTGTTTTACTTTTGATGTTTTAATTATTTTTTTAATTTATTATTTCGTTATGTTGTTTTAAAGATGCTTTCAAACGCCTAAATCTATGGGAGTATTTTAAATTTATATTTTAAGATAAAGTTTTAAATGTTTAGTTTAAGAGCATAGAGTATGATGACAGTAGAGAATTTAAGTTACTAGAAATCTAGGATCGTTACAATCTTTCATCCTACAAAAGTAAAAGAGTGGTCAGATTCTAGATTATATTACTCCGACAAAGAGGTTAATTAAATATTGAGTTTCTTATGTGTATGTATTCTTACTTTTGCCTTAGTCATTATCAACCAAAAAATCATTATAGGGTAGGTTTGGTTGGATTCAAACACTCATCCAAATATAACATATTTTAACTTGGATGTAACAACTTGCTATATATTTTACACCCTAATAATCATTACATGTATTGTATATATTTAGATAAATAAGGTTAGGAAAATAGAGAGATTTAGATGGTATAACTATTGAATCTTTATGGTATACCACTTTGATTTGGCTATATATATATAAGTGTACAAAGAAAAAGTTACCAACTTAAACTCCCCGAAAAAGATGAAGCCTCAAAACATATTATGTCTCCTCATATTGCTTGCTTTTAGATCAAACATGATTATTAGCTCATGTTTTGCACAATCTGACTTAAAGATACAACGTCCATTCTCCCCATGGGAAATTGTGATTTGGAATCATATGAAGGATTCAACTCTCTTGGCTCACTGCAAGTCTAAAGACAACGATTTAGGGGAACATGAAATCGGCCTTGGAGAGAAATACTCTTGGACCTTCAAAGAAAACTTTTGGCAATCAACACGATTTTGGTGCAATTTTAGTAGCAAACAAGGACATACTTCGGGTGAAGTATTTTGGCCAGAAATGGAAAATTGGTTTAGTGATCAATGTTATAATAGTATTTGTACTTGGACAGCAGAAGACAATGGCATTTCCTTACGTCTTGGTTCTAAAGAACCATATCTATTAGAGTACCCTTGGAAATGATGTTGAGTTTCATTGGGTTGATTTAAACACAACTTCCAAGGATGTTTTGTTTCATTGGATTGATTTCAACACAATTGTTCATTTAGACACAAGAAAACCCTTATTACTTTTCATTTTGAGATTGGAGGTCAATCCTTTTGTATTTGTTGAGCTAAAATGTATATTGATGATAATAAAAATAAAACATGATATAGTTATATATATATATATATATATATATATATATATATATATATATTTCTTTTTTGAAAAGATACAAGTTGTAAGGACCGAGCTGATTCGATGACTTTATAAAGGACGGAAAGTTTTTTAGTGAAATAAAATAAGAAAATTTAAAACATAATATATATTACATCAAAATAAAGTTCATACATAAGTTTTTAAAACACAACCCAACAGTTAAGACACAAAACATTTTAAAATAAAAAGGTTGAGGACGACCGGTAAAATTTGTCTACGGCACCTACTCCAGAGACCGCTCTCGACCTCGAAAAGCTCCTTATTACCTGAAAAATATAAAAAATAAGGAATGAGTATAAAGACTCACTATGTAGCCTACTTGTAGGCTCTTAATCGTGTCCTTGATATGCTAGAGTATCACACTATTTCTTTTCTTTTTCTTGTTCTTGTTGTAAGTACTTATGCTCTTTAGTTCTTATCCTTGACTTGTGGGTTCATATCACGGTCTATCCTGAGGACCTTGGTCCTTGGATCCTTAAACTTTAGTTCTAATCCAAGGGCCTTAGTACTATGGTTCTTAGAGGTCTTGGTTCTTTGTCTTAGAACTTAGATCTTGATCCATGTTCTACTTCTAGGCTCACACACCATTTACATGTGGTGGTTTTCATGCGTTCCAAGGGACAGAGATTCATAATATTGGGAGGTTATCTAGTTCATGAACCGAAGCTAAATTACCTTAGGGGTATTATGGTCATTTTACATCATTTCTTGGTTTACCTACTTAATCTTATTCAATGACCACCAAATTTCATATATAGTCTTAACATACCATAATATGCATTTGAGTTAACATGCAACAGTTCATGCAATATTAACAAACATGTTCAACGGGAAGTTAACGTTCATCTTCATCGGGAGCGCGCAGATTTCACAAATTTTTCTTCCTCCTTTATCATGCATACATTTAGTATCACATTCTCACTCTAAAATGATTTCAGAGTCAACCATATCTAGATCCCATTGATTTTCTTAATTAATTTATTTGCATGGCTTACATGCTAATATGCTAGGTCCGGCTAGCTATGTTTATCAATTTTATAGCATGCATGCTTAATCCAAGAGGTTCCTACAAGTACTACTCGTGGGAATCCAAATGGTTACTTGGTTAACGCGTGTTTTCCCAATCTCGAGTCTCTTATTGGAGAGGGTTCCAAAAATTATGAAATTTCCTTGATGTGTCATAATTCACTAATAATAAGGCCAGTATTGAAATTAGGATGAATAACAAGCAAATAGACGAAAAACGGGTGAGAATAGGGGGCTCCACGTGCCTGCACGCACAGGCAAGCTCCCCCACACGCTGCCACGTGCCCCCCACACGCAATGCACACACGCGGTCGGCTCGGGCATTGCGCGAGCAGCGGCGCTCATAGCCTTACCTTGTCCATTCTTGGCTTTTCTAGTCGGAATGGGTGAATCCACCACCCAAACTCTTCCTCTAGCACCAAGAGGAGTCTTGATTAAAAGTTTTTTTTTTTTTTTTTTTATTATTATTATTTTTTTTTTTATCTTGGATTCGATCTCCAACCGCGGATTTGAGGTAGCCGATTTCTCTGTTCTTCTTTTCTTTCAAAATCCTAACTTTTTCTTATCCTTCTTTTCCTCTCCTCTCTATACCTTTCTTGTTATGACTCAACTATCAAGACTCCTCAAGTAGGAGTAGGGGCAAAATGACCTTGTCCCTATGTTGATCTTGTTCGTTTTTTTTAATCTTACAACTATCTCGAACATTGTTTCCTTCTTCATCGACTCGAGCCTCAGTCTCTTCATCCTAAAATAAAAAATCACAACCTAACTATTATGTATATATTTGGATCTTAAGTAGGAAAACAAAGGTCGTTGATACCTCATAAGTTCAGGTGTTACAAAAAAATAACATAGTATTTGAATATAAAAATGAAAGGTCACCTATCAACTACTAAATGAAATCAATGCATACTACTATCCTATATTGACTTCCATAGCCATTCTAACATTCATCGTCATCGGGGGCACTTTCTCTATAATGACCACTAACCTAAAGTGGCTAATGTCATCATAACATACTCTCTTGTGCGAAAATAAATATTTAAAACTTCATCATAAAACGAAAATAAACATTTAAAACTTCATCATAATACACGGCAGTGAACTTACATACTTGAAAAAATATTTAAAGCAACATAACAAAACTAAGTAAAACCAATAAAATATTAAAATTAAAAACATCCTATACTAACTTAAAGTCTAAGAAATGAAATACCACTATCTTAGCATGTGTCACGGCCTTTACTTGCAATGTCGTCATCAACCGTATAGAGGTGTCTTGCCTTTACCTGAAATAAATGTAGCACACGATTTTAGTATTTTAAGAAATGCTCAGTAAGTGACCCCACTTGAGATCAAACACATAAACTATCACATGACAATCAAACAAAATTGAGTGATCTTAGTGGTTAAGTACCCAAAACTCACAACGCGTAATTTTTAGCCCATGAAAATCAACATCTACCTGTACTCCTTAGAATGACTATCAATGGCTGGTTACCCGAAACACATAGCGTATAACCCAAACACATAGCGTGTAACCCTTACCTTGTTAATTATTTTCTACAATCACCCCATAGAGTGACCATTAGTGCCTGGTTACCCGATACACACAGCGTATAACCTTACCACATGAAAATCAACATTTATCCTAACTCCTTAAAATGATTATCAATGGTTGGTTACCCGAAACGCATAGCGTGTAACCTTTACGTTGATAACCATTTTCTTAAATCACCTCGTAGAGTGACCATTAGTGGCTGATTACCCAAAACACAAAACGTGTAACCCTAACCACATCCTCCTTAATCATAAAAGGTAGCATGCATGCATTATGTCACAAAATGTTTATTTTCATGAGCAACCATACATTATGTCACACAACTCACGTCAGATATATTCTCAATCATCAAAAATAATTATGCATGCAATAGGTCTCAAAACATTTATTTTTATTGTCAACATACACCGTATCAAACAACACTCAACCATATAATACCAAACATATTCAACCCTGGTAGAAAAACAAAACAGTTAAGTTTCAATAGGAAGACCTCTTACTTAGAGAGCTTCTTTTCTAATCGTCCCTATAGATATTGGTCCAATTTCGACTTAGATCGAGCCTACATTTAAACACCCAAGTTTAACCACCAACTTGACGTGATACAACGACCCCTACAAATCATAGGGTTTTGAAGAAACCTTCGGCCAGTTTTTCGTCGACACCCAAGTTTAACCACCAACTTGACGAAATCTCTCTCTCTCCCCTTTTACTTCCGCTATTTTTTCTTTTGAAGAAACCTTCGGCCAGTTTTTCGTCGACATTTTCCTCCGAATTTCCAGAGTCAACAAGTGGTATCAGAGCCAGGTTGAAGCGATCGGTAGTATACCATTACAGAAGAGCCAATCTTATCAACAATCAAGTTGAATAGCTCAAGTTGTTAGAGCCTCGACCTAACAACACACAGGTCTCCAATTCGAGTAGAAGAAAATGCAAAGCGTGAAAACACACACATCGTGGGGTCCATCTTGGGCAGGCTCACTCACTCCTCCACGCCGCCGCCGTGATGACGGACGTCGAGTTGTTGTTAAGCAAGTGATCAGGGAGACATCGACCGCAATTGTTCAGTACCCGATGTTTACAAGGTCCAACTACAACGAGTGGGCCTTGTTGATGCGCGTCAACCTACAGGCGCAAGGGTTATGGCACGCTGTCGAGCCAGAGGAAGGACGCCATATTACGATCTACGAGCTCTCGGAGATCCGCTTTAAGGACGGCGAATCAAGGTCCAACTACAACGAGTGGGCCTCGTTGATGCGCGTCAACCTACAGGCGCAAGAGTTATGGCATGCTGTCGAGCCAGCGGAAGGAGAATGGCTAGAGTTCGACGCCATATTACGATCTGCGAGCTCTCGGAGATCCGCTTTAAGGACATCGAATCTGTCAATGATTTTTCAGTGCGGATCACGGGGCTCGCCAACAGCATCACCACTCTCGGTGGCAGCAAGTCGCAATTTCAATCGAGATATTGCTTGACGTGACGACCTAATAGTGGAAGAGGTGACCGGAAAACTGCGTAACATCGAGCAGCGGAAGAAGAATACCCTGTCGACAAGGAGGGTCGTCTACTCCTCACGGAGGAGGAATGGCTTGCACGCCTAAAGCTCCACGACAACACTGGCGAGAGCAACGGGCCCTCCTCCAGCCGCAAAGGCGGTAAGAACCCATGGATGTCCCACGGGCGCACGCGCGGGAAAGATGGGGATCAAAAGAAGGAGTTGACCAATGGCAGGTCGGCTTTAAGAATGGCAAATCTGTCGATGATTTTTCAATGCGGATCACGGGGCTCGCCAACAGCATCACCACTCTCGGTGGCAGCATCAGCGAGACAGAAATCGTAAAGAAGATGTTGCAGGTCGTCCTCGATCACCTCGAGCAAGTCGCGATTTCAATCGAGACATTGCTTGACGTGAATGACCTAACAGTGGAAGAGGTGACCGGAAGACTGCGTAACGTCGAGCAGCTGAAGAAGAATACCGCTTCAGCTGTCGACAAGGAGGGCTGTCTAATCCTCACGGAGGAGGAATGGCTTGCACGCCTAAAGCTCCGCGACAACACAGGCGAGAGCAACGGGCCCTCCTCCAGCCACAAAGGCGGTAAGAAGCCCGTCTACTCCTCATGGAGGAGGAATGGCTTGCACGCCTAAAGCTCCGCGACAACACCGGCGAGAGCAACGGGCCCTCCTCCAGCCGCAAAGGCGGTAAGAAGCCATGGATGTCCCACGGGCACACGCGTGGGAAAGATGGGGATCAAAAGAAGGAGTCGACCAATGGCAGGCCGATCTAGTTCTCGAACTGTGGGAAGAGAGGTCACCTGAGCAAGAATTGCTGGAGCAAGCTCAGGAACATGGAGAAGGCCGAAAAGGCCCATGTGGCTCAGTCCGAGGAGGACGAGCCAGCTCTCTTCATGGTAAGTGCATGCATCCCCAATTTCGATTCCAAATCCACAGAGGTGGAGGTAATCGACGACGACGTTGAACCCGAGAAAGAGCTCCAGCTAGGCGTAGCAAAGGTGGCACCAGTTGGGGAGCTAATTCAACTAGAGGAGGAGCGAGTGTTCGCTCAGATCGGCGAGAGGGACGAGCAACACGAGCACCGGCGTGGATCCTCGACACAGGGGCAACAAACCATATGACAAGGGCTAGATCTGCGTTCTCCGAGCTCGACTCGGGGATTCGCGGGACGGTGAAATTCGGTGACGACTCCGTCATCGAGATCGAAGGGCACGACACCATCCTGTTCATCAGCAAGGGAGGCGAGCACCGCAAGCAGACCGACGTCTACTTCATCCCGAGGCTCAAGGCTAACCTTGTGAGCCTGGGTCAACTTGATGAGACAGACTGCTTCATTTCCATCGAGCACGGACTACTCAAAATCTGCGATAATCAACGACGGTTGCTCACGCAGGTTCGGCACACGACAAACCGTCTTTACATCCTGGAGTTAGAGATAGAGCAACCCGTCAGCCTCTCGGCCAAGACCGAAGAGGTATCTTGGCGGTGACACGCAAGGTACGGGCACTTAAACTTTCCTGCTCTAGAAAAGCTACAGAAGGAGGAGTTGGTGCACAGTTTTCCGGCAATCAAAGGCGTGAACAAGCTGTGCGACGGGTGCCTCATCGGCAAACAGAGTCGCACACCCTTTCCATCTCAAACATCCTACGGCACCAAGCCAACGACCCCAGGCGGTAAGAGTCTCTTCCTCCTGTTAGTCGATGACAAAAGCCGCTTCATGTGGCTGACACTGCAGCAAGCGAAAAGTGAGGCGGCAGAGGCGGTTAAGCGCATTAAAGCGCGAGCGGAGGCCGAATGTGAGAAGAAGATGCGAGTGTTGCGCACAGACCGAGGCAGAGAATTCACCTCGGCAAGTTTCGGTAAGTACTGTGATGAGATCGGCATACAACGGCACCTAACGGCGCCCTACTCCCCCCAACAGAATGGAGTGGTGGAGCGCCAAAATCAGACCATCGTTGGGATAGCGAGGTCATTGTTGGTGACGGCCGGGATGCCTGGGAGATTCTGGGGAGAGGCAGTAATGACGACCGTCTATCTCCTCAATCGGTCACCAACCCGAAGCCTCGACGGGAAGACACCATATGAGGCCTGGTACAACAAAAAGCCAGCGGTACATCATTTCCGCGTGTTCGACTGTGTCGCATACATGAAGGTAACACGTCCCACCTAGCCAAGCTTGATCCCAGGGGGCTGAAGGTCGTCTTCATCGGCTATGAACCCGGGAGCAAGGCGTACAGACTCTATGATCCTGTAGGGGGGGCGAGCTCACGTGTCTCGCGACGTCATCTTCAACGAAAGCACCTTCTGGCACTGGAATGACAAGATCGAGGCAGACCATAATCAAAATCAATTCGCGATGGAGTACCTCGTCATCGAGCCGTAAGAAGGAGGAGCCCAGCATCAATTGCCGTCACCACCGCCAACAGGTGCCCCCTGAACCAGTGGAATTCGCAACACCACGGACTGCGGATTCGACGCTGGATGTCGTTCACGATACTGATCTAGAGGCCAGGTACCGGAGGATGGACGACCTAGTGGGAGGAGGTGAACCACCTGGACTGGCAGCGCGCGAGCTCGAAGAAGTGGCCGAACTACATGCCATCAGTGCAGATGAACCGAACACCTTCGCCGAAGCAGAAAAGAACCCGTGCTGGCTGAAGGCAATGCAGGAGGAGATGACATCCATCACCGAGAACCAGACGTGGAGTCTGGAGGATATGCCGCCGGGACACCGAACCATAGGGCTCAAATGGGTCTTCAAACTGAAGCGCAACGAAAAAAGAGAAGTTGTGAAGCACAAGGCCCGTCTGGTGGCGAAGGGCTACGTCCAGAAGCAAGGAGTGGACTTCGAAGAGGTATTTGCGCCAGTGGAAAGGTTAGAATCCGTTCATCTCTTGCTGGCAATTGCGGCACATTACTCTTGGGAGGTTCACCATATGGACGTAAAGTCTGCTTTCTTTAACGGAGAGCTGAAGGAGACTGTCTATGTCCGACAACCACCTGGCTTCCTTGACAACGACAACCCCGATAAGGTACTGCGTCTGCACAAGGCACTCTACGGGCTTCGACAAGCCCCACGAGCCTGGAACGCGAAGCTCGACAGTACCCTACTGTCACTGAAATTAAAACGCTATGCCTCTGAGCATGGCATGTACACGCACGGCCATGGCAAGCAGCGACTGATCGTGGGAGTGTACGTCAACGACCTCATAATCACTGGAGGCGACATGGAAGTCCTCGGAAGGTTCAAGAAGGAGATGTCAAAGAACTTCGAGATGAGCGATCTCGGCGTGCTCAGCTACTACCTCGGCATCGAAGTGCAACAGAATTCTACCAGCATCTCCATCTGCCAAAGTGCATACGCAAAGAAGCTGTTGGACACAACTGGGCTTGTGGACAGTAGTCCTACAAGGACGTCAATGGAGGCCCGACTCCAACTAAGGAAGGCCGGCACTACGATGACAGTCGACTCCACCAATTACCGCAGCATAGTCGGGAGTCTGCGCTATCTGGTAAACTCTCGTCCTGATCTTGCTTATTCTGTTGGATATGTGAGCAGGTTTATGGAAGCACCTAGGGAGGAGCATCTAGTAGTCAAGCGCATCTTGCGCTATGTAGCCGGAACCAGAGGCTGGGGTGTAAGATACTGCGCAGGGAGAGGAAAGGAGAAACTCAAGCTGGTCGGCTATAGTGATAGTGACATGGCCGGTGACGTTGATGATCGTAAGAGCACCAGCGGAATGATCTACTTCCTCTGAGGCGGCGCGATTTGCTGGCAATCAACAAAACAGAAGGTAGTTGCTTTGGCAGCAACACAAGGGGTCTGGCTTGCGCGACTAATGGAAGAACTCATCGGGAGAGAAAGCGATCCCCCAATGCTATACGTAGACAACAAAGCTACGATCTCCCTGATCAAAAATCCAGTTCTGCACGACCGGAGCAAGCACATAGAAATCATATTCCACTACATTTGAGAATGTGCAGATCGAGGGCTGATCAAGATTGATTTCGTCCGAACAGAGGAACAACTTGGAGACATTTTCACCAAGTCCCTGGCGCGGGTAAAATTTGAAGAACTATGTTAAAAAATCGGAGTTCAAATAATAAGGTAGATATAACACAGCTTTTAGGAGGAGATTGTTAAATAAAAGCTATGTTCCTTATTTAGTTAGGTTGTTTTTACGTCTCAAAACTTCTGAATTCACGCCAATGGAAGAGCTTAATTCTACCTGCCATTTTTTGGCCAACTTCTCTATTTTGTGTAATTAGTTTTTCTATTTTTGTAATTAGATGTGTTATTTAAACAATTCAACTGAAGAGAAATAAAACATCGAGCAAATCTCAGCAAATCTCAGCGAATCTCTCTCTCTCTCTCTCCTTTTACTTTCGCTATTTTTTCTTTCGAAGAAACCTTCGGCCAGTTTTTCGTTGACATTTTCCTCCGAATTGCCAGAGTCAACATGGGCCAGGGTTTATGTAAATGAACAGTAGGATTTTTTTTTAATGTATTGGGCCTTCGGGCCAGAATTTGAACTTTACCCATCCAACCATGTTTGGAATTAGAGAGAGTAGTCAAGTTTTAAAGGATATGTCCCATCATTAAAGGTGTGTATTGCATTACTAATCCCAACAATGGGGTAACTTATTTAGTATTTCTTAAAATATTCAAGTCACATGTTACCCTTATTTTTAACGTAAAAGTAAAGCGCCCCTATATAGATGACAATGAATTCTAAAATGACCATGGAAGAAATCGTGATAGAGAAGTAGTATGCATTGATTTTCATTTAGTAGTTGATAGGATGTGTAACACCCGCTCACCGGCAACGCGATTAACAAGAGTTACCACGGACACCGACAACAAACTCTAGCAACCAATCATAAATTTTCAAAAATCAAGTAAAACATTTAAAACCAATATTAGTTAAAACCGAAGACATCCATCATAAATTTTAAGAAAACAAAACCATAAATACACAAAACAGACCCAGACATGGATTCCCTGAAGTCTCTAGCTCGCTGGTCTCGTCTTCGTCTTCGGTTGGCCTGCATCATCTAAATCTGGAAAGAAAAGTTAAAATAATTTTGATGAGTAATTAAATTACCGAGTAAGTAGCCAACTTATCTTTCATGAGTTATAACTAATCTTTCCACGTGTTTTTAAGTTTTATTCATCATTGATTCCTAGTTTCTCTTACCAGGGTCATCTGTTCGTTAATGAGGTATCTCAGCTACTTCCAGCTTAGGTTACTGACTCTCTCTCAATATGCTTATCTAGAATTTTTGGACTCGTATGTAAGATTCGCTCTCGGTCATATACTACCGTCTACTAATTTCTGGCGGCCTGTAAATCTCATATACCAACGGTTAGGAGTACTCGTTCTCTCTAACTTACCATACAGCGCATTGGTCAAGAACTCCGCAGGAATTAGTAGGCTATAATACTCATATAAATAAGCCATGGCTCAACAATCTATAAGCATATTCTGAATTCATAGCCTTTCTATTAACATGCTTAGCATACTCACATCTGATGCATACTTTCCTACGTTTATAATGTTCGACACATAGAACATTCTAGTAATCATTTATAACATGCTTACATCACAAGCAAGCAGTCACAATATACAAGTAAACATTCAATAACATCAAAGCTCATTTTAACATACTAAGTTCATAATTAGGTAAACAACATACTCACATGTTGTAAACAAGTTAAGAACTAGTTTAAAGAATGATATGCTACTTACTTGGTTTCGAATCCCTTTTTCCCTTGGTTGTACGTTTAATAGGGTATTTCAACACAATTTCTTCCAATTAGACCTATATTTCGCAATTTTCTATATAAGTATAGACCAATCTTGATAGGACAGGTCAAAAGGAGTCGAACGGAATAAACCGGGAATCAAAATAGCATCACACGCACCCTCACACGCCTGCACACGCTCGGTGTATTTTTCTCACGCGCCTGATCTGCGCACAGTGGCGCTCTCACTCGCGGACTCCCACGCGCCTCGCGTGTCTCTCACGCGCTCGTCTTCAACCTCGCGTTTCTGCAATTTTCCAGCTTTTTCATTAATACCTTATGTATCCCTAAGCCATATCCTACTTCTACAATCCGAATTTCATCCCGATTCCTTCTACAAATTTATAGATCTTCTTATTACGATACTAACAAGCCCTACGCCATAACTTATTACGTAATGTTGACCAAGATATCAGGATTTAAAAATTTGGTAATATGGGTTTTCTCACCTTTGTTAGTTCTCCAATACCCGCTCAAGACCACGAATTTCCTCACAAGAATATGTGAACATCCTATTAGCCTCTGTCTTGCTCCCCATCACAAATGTTCACAAATCACCGGTTATTTCAAGGATTCCCAATTTTAGTCTTACTCCCCTATTTTCCCCTTTTCTTTTCCTTGTTTCCCAGTCCGCCCTAACTTCACCAATTCTTCCTTTCACCAACGTCACACTCCTACAATCATTCATCCTTAGGTTTTTTTTTTTTTTTCTTTATTATTATTATCATCATTATTATTTTGAATCTCAGCACACCTATATATATATATATATATATACATATACATATTTTATTTATTTATTATTTTTTTTCTAGATTATTACCGGATGATTATTTCATTTTTCATGGTCAAAGACTATGTTAGTTCTATTTTCTTATTTTAAATTAAACGTGTAAGTTCATGGCTTCATTTACAAATATTTTATTTCAAACTTCCACATGTTATTTATGCCATTCATGTGATGATTCCTCTAACTTAAGCAAGAATATTACCAGTGTTACATTGCGAGTGTGATATGTGATGAAAGAATGAGGGTTGTCCTACATGATTTAATACGCCACGAAGAAAATTATGGGGACCTCATGCATATTTGTATGTTCACGTGTACCGGGATACTTCCCCTTTATGATGAAGTATGGACGCGTACACTATGAGACGAAAATGATTATCATGCTGACCATAGTACAATGACGATCGCTATTTCCTCTAGGTGTTCGACAATAGTCCAAAGGAGCTAGTCCGACCAGTAGGCTCAGAGGGTTCGCAAGCCCACCTAGTGGGCCCATGCTCGCACATGTAGGTCGTGTGTAGAGAAGTACCACATATCCAATTTTTTCAGACTGGAAAGTCAGCTAAGAGAATACGATTTAAAATTATAGGTCTCATCTATGCATGTGTTTGCATTCACCAACCCCAATAGTGGGGTCACTTAATGAGTATTTCTTAAAATACTCAAGCGTGGTGTTATTCTTAAATTTCAGGTAAAGGTAAGGCACCCATGTATGGTTGACGACGACATCGCATTGAAGATAACAAAATCTTTGTTAGTGTAGTTGCATTTTCACTGCTTTTATTTGATTTTACTTATATTTCACATTGAATATTTTTCATTGTTTTGTTTTAAGCTCTACATGCAAACGTATAACTCTATGACATAATTGTTTAGAATGTGTCGGTATAAAATGGTCATATGGTGTAACAACAATAAAAAAAAAAAAAAAAAAAAAAAAAAAAAAAAAAAAAAAAAACCAACTAATCCATCTCTCCCGGCCAACCTCTCACACACTTCCCCCTCAACTAACTCTCCTTTCTCTCTCCCACTCTTCCATGTAACACCACGAGATCTCCCATGGTAAAAAAATGTTTCTCTTGCAATCACAACGCGAATCAATTATGTCAGGTGGATATAAGCTTCAAGGGAAAGTCGAGTCAATCTTTAAAATAGAATAGAACGTCAGTCAAGGCAAACCAAGTAAATGACCTTATTATCGACATGGTTGTATTTGATGCTGACACGTGCCTCGTGGTTATGTACATGTCATATATTTAACATGTGTGAATTTTTTATGTATCGATATGACTATGATATGACATGCATATGAACGACATGATAACTCTTACGTTATGATATGCGTGAGATAGGATATGAGAAGGATGCGATGAACGTAATGTAATGATATGACTAAGATATGATTAATATAACGATACAATTAAGTTATGTATAGAAAACGACATGGTTATGATAAATTGAAAAAAAAACGATATGTATAGGTTATGTAAGAAAATGATCTGATTATGATATATTGATAAAACGATATTGTTAGGGTACGTTTGGAAAATAATATGACTGAGGTATGTCCATAAAATGATAGGACTATGAGATGTATAAGGACGATAAGGCTATGACAAGATTAATAAAACGATATGACAGGGATATGCATATGGAAACGATATGAGTATCAAATGTTGTGATACGATATAAAATATATGTTATGGTACGATATATGTGATAAATTGATATGTTTATGTTATGAAATATTGTGATACGATATGTTATGGTATGACATGTATACGATTCGAATTGTTATGTCCGAAAATATGGAAATGTTATGATATGGAATGTGTACGTAATATGATTGATATATTATGATTGACATGCAAACCGATGAACTAGCATGAAATACAACCCCGACATACTCATGAAAGATATGTTATGAAGGAAGACACTAGCGAAATTGTATTAAATGAGAACGAAAATTGAAAAACATTGAGACCTTATGCATTATTGTGTGCTCATGCATTGGGGGATACCCCTTATCCTTCTTAATAGTACAGACACGTACGCTACAAGACATGAGAACGAAAATTATGTTAACATAATGCTGCCGTGATGATCGCTATTCATAACGGGCGTCTAACATCAACAACTACCAGAGAATGCTCGCCCGATCAGAAAGAGGGCCTAGGAGGAGTGCGAACTGACTGGTGGGTCAATACTCGCATGTGTGGACCGTGTGTAGGAAAATTAAGTACACATCCCAATTGCCCGTTATGATGGCCGTCGCAAGAAAATAGACTGTTATGATAGGTCTCTTTCATGAAATTGTATGTGTTATCATTTAACTCCAATAGTGGGGTCACTTACTATACTAAGTCACGTGCTACTTCTATTTCAGGTAAATGCAAGGCATCCCTGAACCGATGACGACCACATCACAACTAGAGACCATAACACATGTATAGGGTAGTCCCATTTATTTTCTTAGACTTAGTCAATCTCAACACATATCAGGAACATCTTTTGAGAGTCTAATGAAGGAAGTTCAATTGAGTCAATTAGCAACTGAGTTAGGAAATAGACATCTTGGAAGGCTACAAGCAGACACCAAAACGCCAAGAAGAGAGAGCAATAAAATTGAGAAGTGGGAAAGAAATATCCTACAAAAAAGGTGAAATTAAAGAACACATTAACAATCACTCACGGATACATAATAGAGAAAGGAGGAAAATGCTGGACAAAGAAGCCGAGAAAAAATTATGTGGAAGCAGAACAATATCCTAAAACACAAGCAGCAGACAACCTCAAGAAAAGGGTAGAACATACATGCCAACACCTTTTTACCACAAAGAATAAAATTAAAGAAAGATGAAGTCCACTTCGTAAAGTTCATGGATATTCTATATAAATTCATATAAACATGCCACTTGTGGAGACTTTGAAACAAATGTCAAGTTATGTGAAATTATTGAAGATAGTGTTCACTAATAAAAGGTAGTTTGAAGACTTTAAGGTAGTAGCATTAAATGAAGAGCGTAGGTGAATGAAATGGTAACGTACACAAAAATTAGGAAAACTTACATACCTACCAAGCTCGAACATTACAATGTAGGTGAATGAAATAGTAACGTACACAAAAATGAAGTGTAATTTCCCCAACTCTTAAACGACTCCTCTGGTAGAAAATCTTGCTTCGAACAACCACAAGATCTTCTTCTGATTCCTTCTTCACCACTAGCGTCACCATTCGGTTGATCCATTATGAATTCACACGGAAACAGTCAACCAAAAAAGAAACTAATCGAGAGAATCAAGTAACTTAAGACAAGGGGAGAGAATAAGAAAGGAAAATGGGGTTTATAAAGGAAGCAGACACGACCGGTGATAGCCGGTAGACATAGTGGTTTCAGAGTCTTGAATATGAGAGGAAACTGACATGTGGAGGTTAATTTGGCAGTCACATTTGTGGTACCAAGGTGTCGATTCTAAATTTAATCATCTCAACTGCTAAAACGGCTAATACAACACTTCTGAACTCCAAATCTTCGCCTTTCAAATCGTTTTGCAGATTTAATGTCGTCCCATCAGAATCGTAATTATATTCCAATTAAAGCTGAATTTTAAAACTATTCTCCTAAAACTAGATTTGGTTAGATGAACCGATTGTTAACTTCAAACAATACAGTTTTACTCCGGGTACAATTATATATAAAAATATTAATTTAACTTCATAATTATTTTACAAACTAATTTAAGTATTATAACTAGTGAGTAGTTTAATAAAGCTCTACAAAATAGTCTCTAGGGTCGAGATTAATCGTAAGGATTTTATAATATTCTAATATTCTAATACTCTGCTTGCATGAAGTCTAACACATGGACCATTGTACACGGTAGAGAATTGAACTTCAAATTGTTGTCATGGGTTCACATGGGTTGACTTGGATACAAAGGACAAAATCAAATTTTTATTAAGGATAAATTGGTGACACCAGCCTAAGCTAATTAGATAAGTGCCTTTACTATCCGCATGGTTAGAAACTGATGTCGTATGATGACACATGCTTCGTAGTTCTGCACATGTCATATGCTTGATATGTGTGAAATGTTTATGAAATGATGTGATGCGTCTGATGATATGTTTGAGATAAGATATGTGAAAGATATAATATATGTTATGGTACCATGCGTTTGACGATATATTTGAGATACGATATGTTATTTCTATTTTCTTGTCTTAAATTAAACGTGTAAGTACATGGCTACATTTGCAAATATTTTATTTCAGACTACCACCTATGTTATTTATGGAATTCATGTGGTGATGCTTCTAATTTAAGCAAGAATATTAAGGACGTTACATTACGAGTGATATGTGATGAAAGAATAAGGGTTGTCCTGCATGATTTATTACGCCACGAAGAAAAATATGGGAACCACATGCATATTTGTGTGTTCACGTGCATCGGGATACTTCTCCGTTATGACGAGTACGAACGCGTACACTATGAGACAAAAAAATGATTATCATGCTTACCATAGTTCAACGATGATCGCTATTCCCTCTGGGTGTCCGACAATAGTCCAGAGGAGCTAGCCCGACCAGTAGGCCTAGAGGGTGCGCGAGCCCTCCTGGTGGGCCCATGCTCGCACATGTGGGTAGTGTGCAGAGAAGTACCATATACCATATTTGCCAAGTCTGGAAAGTAGGCTTAGAGAATACGATTTCAAATTATCATAGTGGGATCACTTAACGAGTATTTCTTAAAATACTGAAGTTTTGTATTATTCTTAAATTTCAGGTAAAGGCAAGACATCCCTGTGTGGTTGACGGCCACGTCGCATTGAAGATCATGGAACCTATGTTAGTGTAGTTGCATTTTCACTTCTTAGATACTAGGTTAGATTAGGGCATCGTTTTAATTATTTCTTCGGTTTTATTTACATGTCACATTGAATATTTTTCGTTGTTTTTTGTTTTAAGACTCTTAACGCAACTGTATAAGTCCGTGACATTATTTTATTAATTATTTTAAAGAATGTTTCTACATAAAGTAGTCACTTCATGCATATGGTGTAAAACCAGTAAAAAAAATTAAAAAAAAATCAACTAATCTCATCTCTCCTCCAACCTCTCACACGCCCACTCCCCTCTCGATACTCAACCAACTCCCCTTGTGAATCAATTCTGTCATATGGTTACAAGCTTTGAGGGACAAGTCAAGCCAATCTTAAAAATAGAATAGGACGTGGTCGAAGGCCAACCAAGTAAATGACGTCATTATTGACATGATTATATTTGATACTGACACGTGCCTCGTGGATATGCACATATCATATATTTGATATGTGTGAATTGTTTATGAATCGATATGATATGATATGATATGTATATGTTATAATATGTGAATGGTATGATAACTCTTACGTTATGATATGTTTGAGTAGGATACGAGAATGATGCGATGAACGTAATGTAATGATATGACTAAAATATTATTAATATAACGATACGGTTAGGTTATGTATAGAAAATGATATGGTCATGATAGATCGAAAAAACGATATGTATAGGTTATGTATAGAAAATGATATGACTAGGATACGCATATGGAAACAATATGCCTCTGAAATGTTTACAAAATGATACGATTATGATATGACATGTGAATGACGAATATATATATATGTGTGTGTGTGTGTTGTGATACGATATGAAAATGATATGATATATGTTCTGGTACGATATATGTGATAAATTGATATCTTTATGTTATGGTATATTGTGATACGATATATTATGGTATAATATGTATACGATGAAAATTGTTATGTATGGAAATATGGAAATGTTATGATATGGCATATGTATGTAAAATGATTGATATGATGTGATTGACATGCAAAACGACGAACTAGCATGAGATACAAATTTAGTATACACATGATAGATATGATAAATGATACAACAAATGATATGAGAAATGAAGGAAGACACTAGCGAAATTGTATTAAATGATAATGAAAATTGAAAAATGTTGGGACCTTATGCATTATTGTGTGCTCATGCATTTGGGGATACCCCTTATCCTTCACGATAATACGGACACGTATGCTACGAGACAGGAGAACGATCATATGTTAACATAATGCTGCCGTGATGATCACTATTCGTAATGGGTGTCCAACATCAAAAACTACCAGAGAATGCTCGCCCGATCAGAAAGGGGGCCTAGGAGGCATGCGAACTGACTGGTGGGTCAATACTCGCACGTGTGGAGGAAAATTAAGTACACATCCCGATTGCCCATTATGATGGCTGTTCGCAGGAAAATAGACTGTTATGATAGGTCATTTTCATGAAATTGTATGTGTTATCATTTAACCCCAATAGTGGGGTCACTTACTGAGTATTTCTTAAAATACTCAACCCATGTGTTACTTCTATTTCAGGTAAATGCAAGGCATCCCTGAACGGCTCACGACGACATCACAACTCGAGACCCTGACACATGCATAGGGTACTCCCATTTAATTTTCTTAGACTTAGTCAAGCTCAACACATATCGGGAACATCTTTTGAAGCCTAACGAAGGAAGGTCAATTGAGTCAATTAGCAACTGAGTTACGAAATAGACATATGGGAAAGCTGCAAGCAGACATCAAAACGTCAAAAAGAGTGGGCAAGGAACAATGTCAAGCAATAAAATTGAGAAGTGGGAAAGAAATACCCTACAAAAGAGGTGAAATTAAAGAACACATTAACAACCACTCCACTAATACATAATAGAGAAAGGAGGAAAATGCTAGACAAAAGAAGCAGGCTCCAACACAAGAATGAAGAGTGTAGTAACATTAAGGTAGTAGTATTAAATGAAGAGTGTAGGTGAATGAAATGGTAACGTACACAAAAATTAGGGAAACTTGCATACCTACCAGGCTCGAACATTACAATGTAGGTGAATGAAATAGTAACGTACACAAAAATGAAAAATAAAAAATGCCAGTTCGACTATATGATACTACAATCTTGAACACTTGTGAATTTTTGTATTTTTTTTCTAATTAATTAATGTTGTTGATAATTATATAAGGTGGAACCATTTATCTTGTATCAATTCAATAATTTCTCTCTCAAATTATTGAATACTTTATTTTCACAATTTTTTTTTGCATTTTTTATAGCATCAATTATAATTACACAAAAATGATATAAAAAGTCTCAAACTTGTAATAACCTCCACCATGGAGATCTTAAAAAAAAAGACATTATAAAAAACATATTATAGCATTTTGTTTTGCTATAATTTTTACATGTACAAGCAAAGTAGAGAGAAAGCTCAAACATATACAGACCACCATCCCTCCCAACATGAATCCAAGCTAACACAATAACAAACATAAACCACAAATTCCCTAATCAAACCACTGAGCCAATCATTATAAATTCAAAAGATCCAATCACAAACTGCTATTAACTTCAACTATGGTAGTTTTGGACTCCATGACCGAGTCATAAGAAGCATGTAATCCAATCAAGATATAGTAAATTAACAAAATCCCAGTCCAGATTCCAAACCTTTCAAATGAAGCTTTGTCGATGGAGCCAAGAAGGAAAAGGTTGATGGCGATCGACAGTGAAGGCAACCACGGGACGAGCGGCACGCCCCACACGCGAGGCTTTTTGGCCTGTGGGACACCGAGCCATAGGGCCAGAGTTGAGAGAAACCATATGGAATTGGAGACCACCAAGCCGATCCAGTCGTCGCTTGAGCTCCAGTATACGGCGGTTGCTATTGAAGATCCCAGGATTAGAACCAGGCAGATTATGAGCTTGTTTCGGTCGGATGGTGTCGTTTCACCGCTGACGTAGTAGCGTCGGACGATCAGGCCGATGGCTACAAGCATGAAGATGAAGAGGGTGGAGATAGAGAGGAGGTTCGAGAGGATTCCCAAGCTTGTAAAGAAGGCGATTATTGCTGTTGCAGCGAGCATTGTGGCTGTTGCATTCACTGGAGTGCCAGTCCTTTCATGCACTTTGGCGAACCATGGTGAGATCATGTGGGTTCTGGCAATGTGCGTGAGATAGCGTGCCTGTCCAACAGCATTAACCAACAAAACGGTGGTCATGCCTTTAATAGCACCAGCAGCCACAATGTACTTAGCCCAACCCCATCCAACAGCCTCAAAAGCCACCGAAAACGGCGCGTCCTCATCAATTTGTTGGTACGGCTGCATCAAGCACAAGGTAACTGCAAGAATGCAATAGGCTAATGTGGTGATCACCATTGACCCAACAAGACCAATAGGTATATCTTTAGCAGGGTTCTTAGTTTCCTCAGCCATTGTCGAAACGGCGTCGAATCCAACGTATGCAAAGAACAAAACGGCAGATGCTACGAAGATGCCACGAGGGCCATAGGGGGCAAAGGGAGTGAAGTTTTTCGGGTTGGCCTTGGTGAGGCCGGCAATGACAATGAAGAGGATGATGGCAACGTGGAAAATGGAAGCAACATAGTTGAAGCGGGAGGAGCCTTTGGTGCTGGCTACAGCCAAGGTGCAAATGACGACGATGACAATGATGGCAATAGGGTCGAGCTGGTTGTAGGAGTCGGGGAAAGACGAGACGTGGATGCGAAAATCGTTCGGATGGTGATTGCACAAAGTTGCAAAGTATGAAGTCCATGAACGGGCCACAGCAGCGCTACCAATTACATATTCGAGGAGGATGTTGCCCGCTGCGATGAATGCCACGAAGTCTCCTAGTTCTACCCTTAGGTAGGCGAATGATCCACCTGAACAAATAATTACGATGCACTCGTGTAGTTAGTAATTTAGGAAAAACCAAAAGGAAATCTAAAATAATTTTAAATTTGGATTATTGTGAAAGTATGGTCTTTATATTTATATCTATTTCATACTTCTTGAATTCAAAATCTAAATTTTTTTTCAACCAATTAAGATGTCATGCTAAAAATTTCAATAGAATATCACTTCATGTCATTATCTCTGCCCAAAAACAAAAATAAGACCACTTCATTGAAGAAGAAGAAAAAAAAAAGCACACATTATAAACTTTTTTAATTTTTTTTTTTAAATATTCAAAATAGTATTATTAGTACACATTTTTAAAATACTGATAAGAAATAGATAAGCGGTCTCCATTCATATATTGAGTTTTAAAATTTTTAAAATTTTCTTTTAATTTAAAAGTTAAGGTATAATTCTTTTCGAGAGTATCTCTAATAAAATTAAAAGATAATTTTTTAATAGTCAACCGACAGAAAAGAATTAGTAAACCTTAATTCATTAATGTAAAAAGAATGAAATAATTAATAAAAGATTAATATATCATGGAAAAATACAGGGATAAATGTTTAAAATTTTAAAAATAGAAATTAATTTAAAAAATTAATAATAAAATATATAATATTTTGACCACAAACAGAGACAAAATAGAAAAAGGCACGTACCAGCTGCTGGAATCTCCACGGCAAATTCAGTGTAACAAAAGACGGAAAGCATGGCGGAGACACCGGAGACGACATAAGACAAGACAACAGCTGGGCCGGCGTGTTTCTTAGTCTCAAGACCGGTGAGGACGAATATTCCGGCGCCGATGACAGCGCCGATACCGAACCACATAAGGTCCCACCATGTGAGGCTCTTCTTCATCTCGTGCTGGCTGCGAGCCTTCATCTCGACGAGCTCAATGTGCTCCCCAGACCTGGTCGTGAGCCGATCCAAGAGCCGGGCCGGCGTCGCCTTCAACGCTTTAGTGTAATTTCCCCAACTCTTAAACGACTCCTCTGGTAGAAAATCTTGCTTCGAACAACCACAAGATCTTCTTCTGATTCCTTCTTCACCACTAGCGTCACCGTTCGGTTCGCCCATTATGAATTCACACTCAAACAGTCAACCAAAAAAGAAATTAATCGGGAGAATCAAGTAACTTAAGACAAGGCGGGAGAATAAGAAAGGAAAAGGGGGTTTATAAAGGAAGCAGAGACGACCGGTGACAGTCGGTAGACACAGTGGTTTCAGAGTCTTGAATATGAGAGGAAACTGACATGTGGAGGTTAATTTGGCAGTCACATTTGTTGTACCAAGGTGTGGTTTCTAAATTTAATCATCTCAACTGCTAAAAGGGCTTATACGACACTTCATAACTCCAAACCGTTCTCAATTGGATCCTTCGCCTTTCAAATCGTTTTGCAAATTTAATGTCGTCCCATCAAAATCGTAATTATATTCCAATTAAAGCTGAATTTAAAACTATTCTCCTAAAACTAGATTTGGTTAAATGAACCGATTGTTAACTCCAAACAATACAGTTTTACTCCGAGTACAATTATATATAAAAATATTTATTTAACTTCATAATTATTTTACTCACTAATTTAAGTATTATAGTTAGTCTGTAGTTTAATAAAGCTCTACAAAATAGTCTCTACGGTCTAGATTAATTATGAGGATTTTATAATATTCTAATACTCTACTTGCATGAAGTCTAACACATGGACTATTGTACAATGTAGATAATTGACCTTGAAATTGTTGTCATGGGTTCACATAGGTTGACTTGTATACAAAGGACAAAATAGAACTTTTATGAAGGATAAATTGGTGACACCAGTATAAGCTAATCAGGTAAGTGCCTTTACTATCCGCATGGTTAGAAACTAATGTCGTATGATGACACATGCCCCATAGTTCTGCACGTGTCATATGCTTGATATGTGTGAAATGTTTATGAAATGATGTGATGGATATGATGATATGTTTGAGATATCATATATATGTTATGATATATGTTATGGTACCATGTGTTTGACGATATGTTTGAGATACGATATGTTATTTATATTTTCTTGTCTTAAATTAAACGTGTAAGTTCTTGGCATCATTTGCAAATATTTTATTTCAAATTAACACCTATGTTATTTATGTAATTCATGTGGTGATGCTTCTAATTTAAGCAAGAATATTAAGGACGTTACATTACGAGTGTGATATGTGATGAACAAATGAGGGTTTCCTGCATGATTTATTATGCCACAAAGAAAAATATGGGAACCTCATGCATATTTGTATGTTCACGTGCATCGGGATACTTCTCCGTTATGACGAGTACGGACGCGTACACTATGAGACAAAAAATGATTATCATGCTTACCATAGTTCAACGATGATCGCTATTCCCTCTGGGTGTCCGACAATAGTCCAGAGGAGCTAGCCCGACCAGTAGGCCCAGAGGGTGCGCGAGCCCGCCTGGTGGGCCCATGCTCGCACGTGTGGGTAGTGTGCAGAGAAGTACCATACACCCAATTTGCCAAGTCTTGAAAGTATGCCTAGAGAATACGATTTAAAATTACAGGTCTCATCGTTATGCATGTGGTTGCATTCAACAACACTAATAGTAGGATCACTTAATGAGTATTTCTTAAAATATTGAAGTCTTGTGTTATTCTTAAATTTCAAGCAAAGACAAGACATCCGTGTATGGTTGACGGCCATATTGCGTTGAAGATCATGGAATCTGTGTTAGTGTAGTTGCATTTTCACTTCTTAAATACTATGTTAGATTAGGGCATTATTTTATTTCCATGTATAAGTCCATGACATTATTTTATTAATTATTTTAAAGAATATTTCCAAACATATTTATATGCTCTAAAACCAGTAAAAAAATAATTAAAAAAATAGTCACTCCCCTTGCTCTCTCCCTTTCTCCCGTTCTCTTTACATTATCTGCACCATTGTTTAACACCACCCGATCTCCCATCATCCAAAATGGAAATCTTTTTCTTTCAATCAATTCTGTCAGATCTTTACAAGGTTCGAGGAACAAGTCAAGTCAATCTTAAAAATAGAATAGAACGTCGGTCAAAGCCAACCAAGTAAATGACGTTATTATCAACATGGTTATATTTGATGCTGATACGTGCCCCGTTGTTATGCACCTGTCATATAGTTGATATGTGTGAATTGTTTGTAAATCAATATGACTATGATATGATATGTATATATATTATAATATGTGAATGGTATGATAACTCTTACGTTATGATATGTTTGAGTAGAATACGAGAATGATGCGTTGAATGTAATGTAATGATATGACTAAGATATTATTAATATAACGATACGGTTAGGTTATGTATAGAAAATGATATGGTTATGATAGATTGAAAAAACGATATATATAGGTTATGTATAGAAAATGATATGATTATGATAGATTGATAAAACTATATGGTTAGGGTACGTTTGGAAAACAATATGACTAAGCTATGTCCATGAAATGATATGACTATGAGATGTATAAGGACAATAAGGTTATGACAAGATTAAAATTACGATATGACTTGGATATGCATATGGAAACAATATGTCTATGAAATGTTTACGAAATGATACGATTATGATATGACATCTGAATGACGAATGACATATATATATATATATATTGTGATACGATATGAAAATGATATGATATATGTGTACGATATATGTGTTAAATTGATATGTTTATGTTATGGTATATTGTGATACGATATGTTATGGTATGATATGTATACAATGAAAATTGTTTAAGTCTAAAAATATGGAAACATTATGATATGGTATATGTATGTAAAATGATTGATATGATGTAATTGACATGCAAAACGACGAATTAGCATGAAATACAACCCTAATATACGCATGAAAGATATGATAAATAATGCAACAAATGATATGAGAAATGATATGATATGAAGGAAGACGCTAGCGAGATTGTATTAAATGATAATGAAAATTGAAAAATGTTGGGACCTTATGCATTATTGTGTGCTCATGCATTGGGGGATACCCCTTATCCTTCACGATAGTATGGACACATATGCTACGAGATAGGAGAACGATCATTATGTTAACATAATACTGCCGTGACAATTTCTATTCATAACGGGTGTCCGACATCAAAATCTTCTAGAGAATGCTCGTCCGATCAGAAAGGGGGCCAGGAGGAGTGCGAACTGACTGGTGGGTCAATACTCGCATGTATGGACTGTGTGTAGGAAAATTAAGTACACATCCCAATTGCTTATTATGATGACTGCCGTAGGAAAATAGACTGTTATGATAAGTTTCATTCATGAAATTGTATGACTTTGCATTTAATCCCAATAGTGGGGTCACGAGTATTTCTTAAAATACTCAAGCCACATGCTACTTCCATTTCAGGTAAATGCAAGTCATCCCTGTACGGCTGGCGACGACATCGCAACTCGAGACCATGACACATGCATAGGGTAGTCACCTTTATTTTCTTAGAATTAGGCTAGAATAGGATGTTTTTAATTTAAATGCTTATTTATTTCATTTAGTTTATTGTTGTGTTGTCTTAAAGATGTTTTTGAACACGTAAGTTCATGGCTGTGTTTTTAGATGAAGTTTATGTTTTATGAATATGTTTAAATGAAGTATTTTCGCATGAACATATGGTATGTCCATACAGTAGCGAAACAAACAAAAATCTCAAAATTCGAGAATTAAAATTATAACTTTAAGTGTCATAAAGTTTAAATATTAAGTAGACAACTATCATAATTCTAAAATGTTGGAACTTTGAGTTTCTAACTTTTTGTTTGAACTAAGAAAAGTTTGACCATCTGAAGAGCTTGGTATGCAAGGGAGTTGCATCCAGAGGTACCACGAGAGTTGTCACAGTGTTAAAAGTCAAGAAATTGATACACCAAGGTGCATGAGAATTTTTAGCTATTGTGACAATTGACTATGGGGTATAGTTGCCAGTCCCCTCAATATGGGGTAAGAGAGTTTGAGGGTGTTTTTTTAGAGAAGTTGCTTGAGTTGCCACAATGCAAAGAACTCACTTTGGAATCGACTTGGAACAAGGTACCGTGTCAATCTTCTAAGTATCTATATATATATATATATATATATATATATATATATATATATATATATATATAAATATAGATATAGATATCCTTAAATGTTCCATTTTGTGACTAATATATCTAAGATACATTTAAATTTTAAAAGTTAATGGATCTATTCGATATAAATCTAAATTTAATGTCCATGAAACGACCCTAGATTTTTACTAACCTAAAGTCGCTACTGTCATCATAAAATACTCTCTTATACACAAATAAACATTTAAAACTTTATCATGAAATATTGTCATGGACTTACATGTTTGAAAATGTCTTTAAAGTAACATAACGAAATATTAAATAAAACAAATAAAACATTAAAATTAAGAACACCATGTACTACCTTAAGCCTAAGAAATGAAATACCACTATCTTATGCATGTGTCATGGTATTTACTTGCGATGTCATCGTCAACCATATAAGGGTGTCTTGCCTTTACCAGAAGTAGATGTAGTACCCGACTTGAGTATTTTAACAAATACATAGTAACTGACCCCACTATTGGGGTCAAGGAATGCAAACACATGACGCTCATGAACAGGGACCTATCTGTTGGGTTTTATGTCCTAAAACTCATAGTTTGTAAAAAAAAACATATTCTATTTTCAATAAAGTTATTATTGTTATTTATTCAGTAAAGATTGTTATTGAATAAAGTGAACTTTACGATCATTAATCTAAATCCAATAAACTAAGAACACTCTGGCTATAGTATGATTACTTGAACTATATGTAGAGACATAAGAGTGGATCAAGTTCAAGAATATAGTCAAAATGATCTATAGTATAAGGATAAGGCTGAGTACCTTATTCTGGGGACACTATGGATGCGACCCACTTTTGTATATGATATAAACAATGTGATCACTAAATTGTACATGTGGAGACATGTGAGTGGGGGCGTCCTATGCAATGAGTATTGCATAAGATCGGACCATGAAGAAAACCACTCTCACATTATAATGTCGTTTACTGTTGAGACTGATTTTCTTTTCATTCGATAACCTAGGTAACTCGGTTTTAATCCTGAGCTAACAATGAACTCCTGTTTATTCGGAATTATCCTTAGATTTGCATGGGTGAGAGTGACTCTAGTTCGCCGACTCAATAGGCCTCCCATTTCAGGGGTAAGACTGGGCGAATGGCTGGGGACGTGGGGTGCAAGATGCAATTCACTCCTACCTACTTTTAGGGACAGAAGAGAGGTAGTTCCCTTAAGCATTGACTCCAGGTCTTGAACAAGGAGCCCCACCCTCTCATTGGCCTGAGAGGGATTCGGTTTACTGGTTGGACCACAAACCAATTTTTCATTAGAGGATCAGTGAGACATAAGGAACAAGAAGTAGCTTCAGGGGTAAAACGGTAAATTGACCCAGCTCTAGTTACGAACAACCTGTGAAGGATCGATTTACTAATCATGGTTATATCAAATGGACAGAAATATATCTATAGTGAGGGGAGTGCAACTACTAAGCTATAGTGGAGTGCAACTACTCAGCTATAGTGGAGCATCCGTATTCATCATCATAAATGGAGAAGTAACCCGATGTATGAACACACAATATGTATAAAGTCCCTATAGTTTTCATCTTTAAATCATTCCCATGATCCAACTCTATACATCATCCACACATTATCCTAGATAACATGCATGCATTGGCCTTCATAAATTCATCATCTATAACATCGATTAGGGTTGGGTTTTAGAAAATAAAAACTTAGAGTAAAATTTATGAGACTTATTTGACTTTCTTAAATTTCATGAACAATACTAGTAACTATTCCAAAAAGAAAAAAAAAAAACATATAAACTATTGTATTTTGCTTTTATTATCATCAATATACAATTTTTAAAAAAAAAAAGTAACAAGGACTTTTTTTTTTTTTTTTTTTTTTTTTTTTTTTTGTCTAGATCAACTCCAATACATCATTTGAAGGTTTAAGAGTATTTCTCTCTAGGGCCAATCTCATGTTTGCCTAAATAGTCATCTTTAGACTTGCAGTGAGATAAGAGAGTTGAATCCTTCGTATTAATTGCCACTTCCAATGGAGAGAATCGACGTTGTATCCTTGAGCTTTGTGCAAAAGATGAGTTAATAGTCAGATTTGAATCAAAAGCAAACAACAAGATGAAACAAAAAATGTTTTGAAGTTTCTTTTTCTTTTTTTTGTTTGAGAATTTAATTTGATCAGTTTTTTTCTACACAAATGTATTTGGTATGGTTCAAAATGCTTTGTGCATAAAGGTATGGTTCAAAATGCTTTGTGCATAAATCTATTTTGTTTTGTTTTATATACATACTAAGTCAAATTTGCATACAAGGAAGATTCACAGGTTGTTTTATATATATACTATTTTGTTTTGTTTGGTTTTAAATCTCTTCAATTTTTTAACCTTATTTATTAGAACATATACCAGAATCTATCATAAATAAGAAGTTGTTGCAGCTAAGTTAAAATATTTTATATTTAGATGAGAGTTTGAATCGAACTAAACCTAACCTATAGTGATCGTGTTGTTGATAATGACTAATGCAAAAGTAAACAATACAAACCCATAATAATTCATTCTTTAATCAACCTCTTTGGCGGGTGACATAATCTAGAATCTGAACACTCTTTTATTTTTGTAAGATAAAAGATTTTGATCTAGTTTATGTTGAGGACATAATTCAAATTATGCAATAGTTTCTTTAATTACTATGATCTAAATCAAACTATTGAAGTTTTTATGAGATTTTCAACTTTGGAGCATATATTGAACATATATTAGTAGGTGGGATTCAAACAAGAGAGTTGTTTTTAATCATATTATATTACAAATAAAGGAAAACAAACTTATCACAATCGTTATATTCTCCGTCCCCATCTCCGCCCAATTCTTTGACCTTTTATATCCTCGTCCGGCTTGAAAGAGAGACTTTTTAAGTTTCATTTTCAAATCTCATGATTCAAAGAGGAAGAAAACATTCTATATCCCATTCCAAGTTCGAATAGATTTTTTGAAGTTCCAATGTGATAGATGTCTTGATTTTATTTGTTTGATTTGTGTAGTAACATAGGTTGGATTAGTTTTTGGGCTAATTAGATTAATTTATCTGTCATTTAGGTTATTTTGTGTGTTAATTAGAAAAACATCCAAGAATTCATTCACTATTGGTACCACATCCAATCTTTTCTTACCCTTTGGTATCTACTGCACTAGCCAATATGGCCCAACCTCCTTCTTGGATCAATTTCATAGCTTTTATCATTGAGACCACCTTTGAGGCAACTCCAGTGCAGGTGTTCTTGACCTCCTTGTTGGATCAATTTCATAGCTTTTATCATTGAGACCACCTTAGAGGCAACTCCAGTGCAGGTGCTAACTTAAAATCTACGAAATTAAATGTGACCACCCTATGCATGTGCCATGGTCTTTAAATTGCGATGCTGCTATCAAACGTGCATGGGTGTCTTGCCTTCAACATATCATATAGTTCAACATATCACATCAAAACATGTATCATATCATAGACATATATCATATCATAGACATATCATAGTATAGACATATCATATCATAAACATCTCACAGATATCAAACATATGACATGTGTAGAGTCACTGAGCACGTGTCATCTTACATAACACAAACTTCTAACCATGCCTATTGTAAGACCACTTACTTGGATGATCTTGATCAACTTTCTATCTAATACTCGAATACGCTTGATTTCATCCCTCAGAGTTTGCTTCAAGTATCGTAGAGATGTTTCACCCTATTAGAACATTCATCTAGTTTCCTTAGAAAATTCTAGTTTCCTAACTTAATTTAACTTCAATTGAGAATTGAATATTTGTATTCACATTAATTTTCCGGTCAAATTCAACTTCGAGAGGGTCAAAAATATTGAAATCGTTCTTAAAACGTCTAACCCAAATCGAATGACTTTTTTTCAGCCGTTAGGGCCTAGCGAAACCGAGCCGAGTGAGCCAGTGGCTGGGGATAAGACATGTGTCGATAGTGTGCCAGTGCGTGCAGGTTGCGATTCAGGTCGAAGCGTAGACTTCAGATCAGATTCTTGGCGTCGCGGGTCACGTATAATAATTATGGGCAGAGCTGTGTGGGTAGTGTCTGCGATTGTTTGGTCCAAGGTTCCTGGCTTCGTGGGCTATAGCTAATTTGGGCCGCGAATTGCAAATGGATCTCTAGATCAAATGGAAAGTTGGGCTGTGGGCTGGCTGTTATGATTGTTGCCCGAGTCCATGTCAAATCTGACCCAAATCTTGTCGTCTTCCATGCCCGATTCACACGTCCTTCTGTCTGCCCTTTCTCTCTTCTAGAAACAGTGTTCTGACGTCTTCGTATTTCATGGCCTAACATAATCATATCATAGTACATCATGGCATCTCATCACATAACATAATTCATCGTAACATAATTTGACATTTCTTTTGTACCATAATGTTATTTAACATATCTTAGCATATCATACAGAGACACATATCATAACATCAAACATACCAACATATCACACATATGACACGTGTAGGGCCATTGGGAACGTGTCATCATATATAAACCAATTTTTCCAACCCAACTTAAAGTAGAGCCACTTACGTTGTTGGCCTTAGCCGGCGTTCTATCTTATTTCTAAAATTGGCTTGACTTCGTCCTTTTAAGTTTGTATCAATCTACGTGGAGGCACTCCACCATATTAGAAATATTCACCTAATCCCTTTGATAATTCTACTTCCTAACTTAAATTGAATTATGAAATATTATACTGATCTTAGTTGTTTTCAATAAGGCCAAAATAAGCTTTGAGAGGGTAAAAAATGTGGGAATTGGTACAAAATTCTTAAACCCGAGCCGTTTAAGCCATTTTCCAATCGCTGGAGTTTTTGAGCCGAGTCAAAGTCGGTCAGTCGAGCAATCGAGCAAGTCAAGAGGAGGCACACCCATGCACGTGCAAGGGGGCTAGAGGCGCAGGCAGGTTCTCGAGTGGGTCGGGTTATGTTGCTCGGGTCACTCTTGCGTCAGTGGGCTTTTAGTGGGCCGTGTGCATTCGTGGCTTGCAGGTGGGCTTCTTGTCATGTGCATATAGTGGCTGCAGATGGGTACACCCCGGTTGCCTACGTATACACGACTGTCCCACTATGACTTTCAAACTCCCCGCATTTTTTATTATTATTATTATTATTATTTTATTTGTTTACATTTTAGCTCAATTATAATGGAATATTTTTTAATTTGCCCTTTTATTAAAAAATTATTACATTACTGTAGGGACTTCATGCATTTTGTGTATATATATACATCGAGCTACTTTCCTTTTTATAACGATGAGTGCATACGCGTACACTATGATGATTATGATGCTCATGTCTTGCATGACACTCAAAGGTCTGCTGACTTTCAGATGTCGCCATGTACAACTAGCTCGACGCTCGTATGTGTTGGTCTAAAGGGGTGCGAACCACCTGGAGATCCACGCTCGTACGTGTTGGTCATGTGTAGGAAAATACTACACATCTAATTTTGTCTGGACTGGAGGTCACCCCTGTGATGGTTTTAATGATAGATCCCTCCATCATGAGTTGCATGTGTTTGCATTACCAGACCCCAATAGTGGGGTAATGTACTGAAAATACTCATGTCATGTGCTACTTTTATTTTCAGGTAAAGGTAAGACACCCCTGTACGGCTGGCAACAAAATTGCAAGTAGAGACCATGACACTTGCATAAGATAGTAGTATTTTATTTTCTTAGAGATAGGTTAGTATAGGGTGTTTTACTTTTGATGTTTTAATTATTTTTTTAATTTATTATTTCGTTATGTTGTTTTAAAGATGCTTTCAAACGCCTAAATCTATGGGAGTATTTTAAATTTATATTTTAAGATAAAGTTTTAAATGTTTAGTTTAAGAGCATAGAGTATGATGACAGTAGAGAATTTAAGTTACTAGAAATCTAGGATCGTTACAATCTTTCATCCTACAAAAGTAAAAGAGTGGTCAGATTCTAGATTATATTACTCCGACAAAGAGGTTAATTAAATATTGAGTTTCTTATGTGTATGTATTCTTACTTTTGCCTTAGTCATTATCAACCAAAAAATCATTATAGGGTAGGTTTGGTTGGATTCAAACACTCATCCAAATATAACATATTTTAACTTGGATGTAACAACTTGCTATATATTTTACACCGTAATAATCATTACATGTATTGTATATATTTAGATAAATAAGGTTAGGAAAATAGAGAGATTTAGATGGTATAACTATTGAATCTTTATGGTATACCACTTTGATTTGGCTATATATATATAAGTGTACAAAGAAAAAGTTACCAACTTAAACTCCCCGAAAAAGATGAAGCCTCAAAACATATTATGTCTCCTCATATTGCTTGCTTTTAGATCAAACATGATTATTAGCTCATGTTTTGCACAATCTGACTTAAAGATACAACGTCCATTCTCCCCATGGGAAATTGTGATTTGGAATCATATGAAGGATTCAACTCTCTTGGCTCACTGCAAGTCTAAAGACAACGATTTAGGGGAACATGAAATCGGCCTTGGAGAGAAATACTCTTGGACCTTCAAAGAAAACTTTTGGCAATCAACACGATTTTGGTGCAATTTTAGTAGCAAACAAGGACATACTTCGGGTGAAGTATTTTGGCCAGAAATGGAAAATTGGTTTAGTGATCAATGTTATAATAGTATTTGTACTTGGACAGCAGAAGACAATGGCATTTCCTTACGTCTTGGTTCTAAAGAACCATATCTATTAGAGTACCCTTGGAAATGATGTTGAGTTTCATTGGGTTGATTTAAACACAACTTCCAAGGATGTTTTGTTTCATTGGATTGATTTCAACACAATTGTTCATTTAGACACAAGAAAACCCTTATTACTTTTCATTTTGAGATTGGAGGTCAATCCTTTTGTATTTGTTGAGCTAAAATGTATATTGATGATAATAAAAATAAAACATGATATAGTTATATATATATATATATATATATATATATATATATATATATTTTCTTTTTTGAAAAGATACAAGTTGTAAGGACCGAGCTGATTCGATGACTTTATAAAGGACGGAAAGTTTTTTAGTGAAATAAAATAAGAAAATTTAAAACATAATATATATTACATCAAAATAAAGTTCATACATAAGTTTTTAAAACACAACCCAACAGTTAAGACACAAAACATTTTAAAATAAAAAGGTTGAGGACGACCGGTAAAATTTGTCTACGGCACCTACTCCAGAGACCGCTCTCGACCTCGAAAAGCTCCTTATTACCTGAAAAATATAAAAAATAAGGAATGAGTATAAAGACTCACTATGTAGCCTACTTGTAGGCTCTTAATCGTGTCCTTGATATGCTAGAGTATCACACTATTTCTTTTCTTTTTCTTGTTCTTGTTGTAAGTACTTATGCTCTTTAGTTCTTATCCTTGACTTGTGGGTTCATATCACGGTCTATCCTGAGGACCTTGGTCCTTGGATCCTTAAACTTTAGTTCTAATCCAAGGGCCTTAGTACTATGGTTCTTAGAGGTCTTGGTTCTTTGTCTTAGAACTTAGATCTTGATCCATGTTCTACTTCTAGGCTCACACACCATTTACATGTGGTGGTTTTCATGCGTTCCAAGGGACAGAGATTCATAATATTGGGAGGTTATCTAGTTCATGAACCGAAGCTAAATTACCTTAGGGGTATTATGGTCATTTTACATCATTTCTTGGTTTACCTACTTAATCTTATTCAATGACCACCAAATTTCATATATAGTCTTAACATACCATAATATGCATTTGAGTTAACATGCAACAGTTCATGCAATATTAACAAACATGTTCAACGGGAAGTTAACGTTCATCTTCATCGGGAGCGCGCAGATTTCACAAATTTTTCTTCCTCCTTTATCATGCATACATTTAGTATCACATTCTCACTCTAAAATGATTTCAGAGTCAACCATATCTAGATCCCATTGATTTTCTTAATTAATTTATTTGCATGGCTTACATGCTAATATGCTAGGTCCGGCTAGCTATGTTTATCAATTTTATAGCATGCATGCTTAATCCAAGAGGTTCCTACAAGTACTACTCGTGGGAATCCAAATGGTTACTTGGTTAACGCGTGTTTTCCCAATCTCGAGTCTCTTATTGGAGAGGGTTCCAAAAATTATGAAATTTCCTTGATGTGTCATAATTCACTAATAATAAGGCCAGTATTGAAATTAGGATGAATAACAAGCAAATAGACGAAAAACGGGTGAGAATAGGGGGCTCCACGTGCCTGCACGCACAGGCAAGCTCCCCCACACGCTGCCACGTGCCCCCCACACGCAATGCACACACGCGGTCGGCTCGGGCATTGCGCGAGCAGCGGCGCTCATAGCCTTACCTTGTCCATTCTTGGCTTTTCTAGTCGGAATGGGTGAATCCACCACCCAAACTCTTCCTCTAGCACCAAGAGGAGTCTTGATTAAAAGTTTTTTTTTTTTTTTTTTTATTATTATTATTTTTTTTTTTATCTTGGATTCGATCTCCAACCGCGGATTTGAGGTAGCCGATTTCTCTGTTCTTCTTTTCTTTCAAAATCCTAACTTTTTCTTATCCTTCTTTTCCTCTCCTCTCTATACCTTTCTTGTTATGACTCAACTATCAAGACTCCTCAAGTAGGAGTAGGGGCAAAATGACCTTGTCCCTATGTTGATCTTGTTCGTTTTTTTTAATCTTACAACTATCTCGAACATTGTTTCCTTCTTCATCGACTCGAGCCTCAGTCTCTTCATCCTAAAATAAAAAATCACAACCTAACTATTATGTATATATTTGGATCTTAAGTAGGAAAACAAAGGTCGTTGATACCTCATAAGTTCAGGTGTTACAAAAAAATAACATAGTATTTGAATATAAAAATGAAAGGTCACCTATCAACTACTAAATGAAATCAATGCATACTACTATCCTATATTGACTTCCATAGCCATTCTAACATTCATCGTCATCGGGGGCACTTTCTCTATAATGACCACTAACCTAAAGTGGCTAATGTCATCATAACATACTCTCTTGTGCGAAAATAAATATTTAAAACTTCATCATAAAACGAAAATAAACATTTAAAACTTCATCATAATACACGGCAGTGAACTTACATACTTGAAAAAATATTTAAAGCAACATAACAAAACTAAGTAAAACCAATAAAATATTAAAATTAAAAACATCCTATACTAACTTAAAGTCTAAGAAATGAAATACCACTATCTTAGCATGTGTCACGGCCTTTACTTGCAATGTCGTCATCAACCGTATAGAGGTGTCTTGCCTTTACCTGAAATAAATGTAGCACACGATTTTAGTATTTTAAGAAATGCTCAGTAAGTGACCCCACTTGAGATCAAACACATAAACTATCACATGACAATCAAACAAAATTGAGTGATCTTAGTGGTTAAGTACCCAAAACTCACAACGCGTAATTTTTAGCCCATGAAAATCAACATCTACCTGTACTCCTTAGAATGACTATCAATGGCTGGTTACCCGAAACACATAGCGTATAACCCAAACACATAGCGTGTAACCCTTACCTTGTTAATTATTTTCTACAATCACCCCATAGAGTGACCATTAGTGCCTGGTTACCCGATACACACAGCGTATAACCTTACCACATGAAAATCAACATTTATCCTAACTCCTTAAAATGATTATCAATGGTTGGTTACCCGAAACGCATAGCGTGTAACCTTTACGTTGATAACCATTTTCTTAAATCACCTCGTAGAGTGACCATTAGTGGCTGATTACCCAAAACACAAAACGTGTAACCCTAACCACATCCTCCTTAATCATAAAAGGTAGCATGCATGCATTATGTCACAAAATGTTTATTTTCATGAGCAACCATACATTATGTCACACAACTCACGTCAGATATATTCTCAATCATCAAAAATAATTATGCATGCAATAGGTCTCAAAACATTTATTTTTATTGTCAACATACACCGTATCAAACAACACTCAACCATATAATACCAAACATATTCAACCCTGGTAGAAAAACAAAACAGTTAAGTTTCAATAGGAAGACCTCTTACTTAGAGAGCTTCTTTTCTAATCGTCCCTATAGATATTGGTCCAATTTCGACTTAGATCGAGCCTACATTTAAACACCCAAGTTTAACCACCAACTTGACGTGATACAACGACCCCTACAAATCATAGGGTTTTGAAGAAACCTTCGGCCAGTTTTTCGTCGACACCCAAGTTTAACCACCAACTTGACGAAATCTCTCTCTCTCCCCTTTTACTTCCGCTATTTTTTCTTTTGAAGAAACCTTCGGCCAGTTTTTCGTCGACATTTTCCTCCGAATTTCCAGAGTCAACAAGTGGTATCAGAGCCAGGTTGAAGCGATCGGTAGTATACCATTACAGAAGAGCCAATCTTATCAACAATCAAGTTGAATAGCTCAAGTTGTTAGAGCCTCGACCTAACAACACACAGGTCTCCAGTTCGAGTAGAAGAAAATGCAAAGCGTGAAAACACACACATCGTGGGGTCCATCTTGGGCAGGCTCACTCACTCCTCCACGCCGCCGCCGTGATGACGGACGTCGAGTTGTTGTTAAGCAAGTGATCAGGGAGACATCGACCGCAATTGTTCAGTACCCGATGTTTACAAGGTCCAACTACAACGAGTGGGCCTTGTTGATGCGCGTCAACCTACAGGCGCAAGGGTTATGGCACGCTGTCGAGCCAGAGGAAGGACGCCATATTACGATCTACGAGCTCTCGGAGATCCGCTTTAAGGACGGCGAATCAAGGTCCAACTACAACGAGTGGGCCTCGTTGATGCGCGTCAACCTACAGGCGCAAGAGTTATGGCATGCTGTCGAGCCAGCGGAAGGAGAATGGCTAGAGTTCGACGCCATATTACGATCTGCGAGCTCTCGGAGATCCGCTTTAAGGACATCGAATCTGTCAATGATTTTTCAGTGCGGATCACGGGGCTCGCCAACAGCATCACCACTCTCGGTGGCAGCAAGTCGCAATTTCAATCGAGATATTGCTTGACGTGACGACCTAATAGTGGAAGAGGTGACCGGAAAACTGCGTAACATCGAGCAGCGGAAGAAGAATACCCTGTCGACAAGGAGGGTCGTCTACTCCTCACGGAGGAGGAATGGCTTGCACGCCTAAAGCTCCACGACAACACTGGCGAGAGCAACGGGCCCTCCTCCAGCCGCAAAGGCGGTAAGAACCCATGGATGTCCCACGGGCGCACGCGCGGGAAAGATGGGGATCAAAAGAAGGAGTTGACCAATGGCAGGTCGGCTTTAAGAATGGCAAATCTGTCGATGATTTTTCAATGCGGATCACGGGGCTCGCCAACAGCATCACCACTCTCGGTGGCAGCATCAGCGAGACAGAAATCGTAAAGAAGATGTTGCAGGTCGTCCTCGATCACCTCGAGCAAGTCGCGATTTCAATCGAGACATTGCTTGACGTGAATGACCTAACAGTGGAAGAGGTGACCGGAAGACTGCGTAACGTCGAGCAGCTGAAGAAGAATACCGCTTCAGCTGTCGACAAGGAGGGCTGTCTAATCCTCACGGAGGAGGAATGGCTTGCACGCCTAAAGCTCCGCGACAACACAGGCGAGAGCAACGGGCCCTCCTCCAGCCACAAAGGCGGTAAGAAGCCCGTCTACTCCTCATGGAGGAGGAATGGCTTGCACGCCTAAAGCTCCGCGACAACACCGGCGAGAGCAACGGGCCCTCCTCCAGCCGCAAAGGCGGTAAGAAGCCATGGATGTCCCACGGGCACACGCGTGGGAAAGATGGGGATCAAAAGAAGGAGTCGACCAATGGCAGGCCGATCTAGTTCTCGAACTGTGGGAAGAGAGGTCACCTGAGCAAGAATTGCTGGAGCAAGCTCAGGAACATGGAGAAGGCCGAAAAGGCCCATGTGGCTCAGTCCGAGGAGGACGAGCCAGCTCTCTTCATGGTAAGTGCATGCATCCCCAATTTCGATTCCAAATCCACAGAGGTGGAGGTAATCGACGACGACGTTGAACCCGAGAAAGAGCTCCAGCTAGGCGTAGCAAAGGTGGCACCAGTTGGGGAGCCAATTCAACTAGAGGAGGAGCGAGTGTTCGCTCAGATCGGCGAGAGGGACGAGCAACACGAGCACCGGCGTGGATCCTCGACACAGGGGCAACAAACCATATGACAAGGGCTAGATCTGCGTTCTCCGAGCTCGACTCGGGGATTCGCGGGACGGTGAAATTCGGTGACGACTCCGTCATCGAGATCGAAGGGCACGACACCATCCTGTTCATCAGCAAGGGAGGCGAGCACCGCAAGCAGACCGACGTCTACTTCATCCCGAGGCTCAAGGCTAACCTTGTGAGCCTGGGTCAACTTGATGAGACAGACTGCTTCATTTCCATCGAGCACGGACTACTCAAAATCTGCGATAATCAACGACGGTTGCTCACGCAGGTTCGGCACACGACAAACCGTCTTTACATCCTGGAGTTAGAGATAGAGCAACCCGTCAGCCTCTGGGCCAAGACCGAAGAGGTATCTTGGCGGTGACACGCAAGGTACGGGCACTTAAACTTTCCTGCTCTAGAAAAGCTACAGAAGGAGGAGTTGGTGCACAGTTTTCCGGCAATCAAAGGCGTGAACAAGCTGTGCGACGGGTGCCTCATCGGCAAACAGAGTCGCACACCCTTTCCATCTCAAACATCCTACGGCACCAAGCCAACGACCCCAGGCGGTAAGAGTCTCTTCCTCCTGTTAGTCGATGACAAAAGCCGCTTCATGTGGCTGACACTGCAGCAAGCGAAAAGTGAGGCGGCAGAGGCGGTTAAGCGCATTAAAGCGCGAGCGGAGGCCGAATGTGAGAAGAAGATGCGAGTGTTGCGCACAGACCGAGGCAGAGAATTCACCTCGGCAAGTTTCGGTAAGTACTGTGATGAGATCGGCATACAACGGCACCTAACGGCGCCCTACTCCCCCCAACAGAATGGAGTGGTGGAGCGCCAAAATCAGACCATCGTTGGGATAGCGAGGTCATTGTTGGTGACGGCCGGGATGCCTGGGAGATTCTGGGGAGAGGCAGTAATGACGACCGTCTATCTCCTCAATCGGTCACCAACCCGAAGCCTCGACGGGAAGACACCATATGAGGCCTGGTACAACAAAAAGCCAGCGGTACATCATTTCCGCGTGTTCGACTGTGTCGCATACATGAAGGTAACACGTCCCACCTAGCCAAGCTTGATCCCAGGGGGCTGAAGGTCGTCTTCATCGGCTATGAACCCGGGAGCAAGGCGTACAGACTCTATGATCCTGTAGGGGGGGCGAGCTCACGTGTCTCGCGACGTCATCTTCAACGAAAGCACCTTCTGGCACTGGAATGACAAGATCGAGGCAGACCATAATCAAAATCAATTCGCGATGGAGTACCTCGTCACCGAGCCGTAAGAAGGAGGAGCCCAGCATCAATTGCCGTCACCACCGCCAACAGGTGCCCCCTGAACCAGTGGAATTCGCAACACCACGGACTGCGGATTCGACGCTGGATGTCGTTCACGATACTGATCTAGAGGCCAGGTACCGGAGGATGGACGACCTAGTGGGAGGAGGTGAACCACCTGGACTGGCAGCGCGCGAGCTCGAAGAAGTGGCCGAACTACATGCCATCAGTGCAGATGAACCGAACACCTTCGCCGAAGCAGAAAAGAACCCGTGCTGGCTGAAGGCAATGCAGGAGGAGATGACATCCATCACCGAGAACCAGACGTGGAGTCTGGAGGATATGCCGCCGGGACACCGAACCATAGGGCTCAAATGGGTCTTCAAACTGAAGCGCAACGAAAAAAGAGAAGTTGTGAAGCACAAGGCCCGTCTGGTGGCGAAGGGCTACGTCCAGAAGCAAGGAGTGGACTTCGAAGAGGTATTTGCGCCAGTGGAAAGGTTAGAATCCGTTCATCTCTTGCTGGCAATTGCGGCACATTACTCTTGGGAGGTTCACCATATGGACGTAAAGTCTGCTTTCTTTAACGGAGAGCTGAAGGAGACTGTCTATGTCCGACAACCACCTGGCTTCCTTGACAACGACAACCCCGATAAGGTACTGCGTCTGCACAAGGCACTCTACGGGCTTCGACAAGCCCCACGAGCCTGGAACGCGAAGCTCGACAGTACCCTACTGTCACTGAAATTAAAACGCTATGCCTCTGAGCATGGCATGTACACGCACGGCCATGGCAAGCAGCGACTGATCGTGGGAGTGTACGTCAACGACCTCATAATCACTGGAGGCGACATGGAAGTCCTCGGAAGGTTCAAGAAGGAGATGTCAAAGAACTTCGAGATGAGCGATCTCGGCGTGCTCAGCTACTACCTCGGCATCGAAGTGCAACAGAATTCTACCAGCATCTCCATCTGCCAAAGTGCATACGCAAAGAAGCTGTTGGACACAACTGGGCTTGTGGACAGTAGTCCTACAAGGACGTCAATGGAGGCCCGACTCCAACTAAGGAAGGCCGGCACTACGATGACAGTCGACTCCACCAATTACCGCAGCATAGTCGGGAGTCTGCGCTATCTGGTAAACTCTCGTCCTGATCTTGCTTATTCTGTTGGATATGTGAGCAGGTTTATGGAAGCACCTAGGGAGGAGCATCTAGTAGTCAAGCGCATCTTGCGCTATGTAGCCGGAACCAGAGGCTGGGGTGTAAGATACTGCGCAGGGAGAGGAAAGGAGAAACTCAAGCTGGTCGGCTATAGTGATAGTGACATGGCCGGTGACGTTGATGATCGTAAGAGCACCAGCGGAATGATCTACTTCCTCTGAGGCGGCGCGATTTGCTGGCAATCAACAAAACAGAAGGTAGTTGCTTTGGCAGCAACACAAGGGGTCTGGCTTGCGCGACTAATGGAAGAACTCATCGGGAGAGAAAGCGATCCCCCAATGCTATACGTAGACAACAAAGCTACGATCTCCCTGATCAAAAATCCAGTTCTGCACGACCGGAGCAAGCACATAGAAATCATATTCCACTACATTTGAGAATGTGCAGATCGAGGGCTGATCAAGATTGATTTCGTCCGAACAGAGGAACAACTTGGAGACATTTTCACCAAGTCCCTGGCGCGGGTAAAATTTGAAGAACTATGTTAAAAAATCGGAGTTCAAATAATAAGGTAGATATAACACAGCTTTTAGGAGGAGATTGTTAAATAAAAGCTATGTTCCTTATTTAGTTAGGTTGTTTTTACGTCTCAAAACTTCTGAATTCACGCCAATGGAAGAGCTTAATTCTACCTGCCATTTTTTGGCCAACTTCTCTATTTTGTGTAATTAGTTTTTCTATTTTTGTAATTAGATGTGTTATTTAAACAATTCAACTGAAGAGAAATAAAACATCGAGCAAATCTCAGCAAATCTCAGCGAATCTCTCTCTCTCTCTCTCCTTTTACTTTCGCTATTTTTTCTTTCGAAGAAACCTTCGGCCAGTTTTTCGTTGACATTTTCCTCCGAATTGCCAGAGTCAACATGGGCCAGGGTTTATGTAAATGAACAGTAGGATTTTTTTTTAATGTATTGGGCCTTCGGGCCAGAATTTGAACTTTACCCATCCAACCATGTTTGGAATTAGAGAGAGTAGTCAAGTTTTAAAGGATATGTCCCATCATTAAAGGTGTGTATTGCATTACTAATCCCAACAATGGGGTAACTTATTTAGTATTTCTTAAAATATTCAAGTCACATGTTACCCTTATTTTTAACGTAAAAGTAAAGCGCCCCTATATAGATGACAATGAATTCTAAAATGACCATGGAAGAAATCGTGATAGAGAAGTAGTATGCATTGATTTTCATTTAGTAGTTGATAGGATGTGTAACACCCGCTCACCGGCAACGCGATTAACAAGAGTTACCACGGACACCGACAACAAACTCTAGCAACCAATCATAAATTTTCAAAAATCAAGTAAAACATTTAAAACCAATATTAGTTAAAACCGAAGACATCCATCATAAATTTTAAGAAAACAAAACCATAAATACACAAAACAGACCCAGACATGGATTCCCTGAAGTCTCTAGCTCGCTGGTCTCGTCTTCGTCTTCGGTTGGCCTGCATCATCTAAATCTGGAAAGAAAAGTTAAAATAATTTTGATGAGTAATTAAATTACCGAGTAAGTAGCCAACTTATCTTTCATGAGTTATAACTAATCTTTCCACGTGTTTTTAAGTTTTATTCATCATTGATTCCTAGTTTCTCTTACCAGGGTCATCTGTTCGTTAATGAGGTATCTCAGCTACTTCCAGCTTAGGTTACTGACTCTCTCTCAATATGCTTATCTAGAATTTTTGGACTCGTATGTAAGATTCGCTCTCGGTCATATACTACCGTCTACTAATTTCTGGCGGCCTGTAAATCTCATATACCAACGGTTAGGAGTACTCGTTCTCTCTAACTTACCATACAGCGCATTGGTCAAGAACTCCGCAGGAATTAGTAGGCTATAATACTCATATAAATAAGCCATGGCTCAACAATCTATAAGCATATTCTGAATTCATAGCCTTTCTATTAACATGCTTAGCATACTCACATCTGATGCATACTTTCCTACGTTTATAATGTTCGACACATAGAACATTCTAGTAATCATTTATAACATGCTTACATCACAAGCAAGCAGTCACAATATACAAGTAAACATTCAATAACATCAAAGCTCATTTTAACATACTAAGTTCATAATTAGGTAAACAACATACTCACATGTTGTAAACAAGTTAAGAACTAGTTTAAAGAATGATATGCTACTTACTTGGTTTCGAATCCCTTTTTCCCTTGGTTGTACGTTTAATAGGGTATTTCAACACAATTTCTTCCAATTAGACCTATATTTCGCAATTTTCTATATAAGTATAGACCAATCTTGATAGGACAGGTCAAAAGGAGTCGAACGGAATAAACCGGGAATCAAAATAGCATCACACGCACCCTCACACGCCTGCACACGCTCGGTGTATTTTTCTCACGCGCCTGATCTGCGCACAGTGGCGCTCTCACTCGCGGACTCCCACGCGCCTCGCGTGTCTCTCACGCGCTCGTCTTCAACCTCGCGTTTCTGCAATTTTCCAGCTTTTTCATTAATACCTTATGTATCCCTAAGCCATATCCTACTTCTACAATCCGAATTTCATCCCGATTCCTTCTACAAATTTATAGATCTTCTTATTACGATACTAACAAGCCCTACGCCATAACTTATTACGTAATGTTGACCAAGATATCAGGATTTAAAAATTTGGTAATATGGGTTTTCTCACCTTTGTTAGTTCTCCAATACCCGCTCAAGACCACGAATTTCCTCACAAGAATATGTGAACATCCTATTAGCCTCTGTCTTGCTCCCCATCACAAATGTTCACAAATCACCGGTTATTTCAAGGATTCCCAATTTTAGTCTTACTCCCCTATTTTCCCCTTTTCTTTTCCTTGTTTCCCAGTCCGCCCTAACTTCACCAATTCTTCCTTTCACCAACGTCACACTCCTACAATCATTCATCCTTAGGTTTTTTTTTTTTCTTTATTATTATCATCATTATTATTTTGAATCTCAGCACACCTATATATATATATATATATATATATATATATATATATATATATTTATTTATTTATTATTTTTTTTCTAGATTATTACCGGATGATTATTTCATTTTTCATGGTCAAAGACTATGTTAGTTCTATTTTCTTATTTTAAATTAAACGTGTAAGTTCATGGCTTCATTTACAAATATTTTATTTCAAACTTCCACATGTTATTTATGCCATTCATGTGATGATTCCTCTAACTTAAGCAAGAATATTACCAGTGTTACATTGCGAGTGTGATATGTGATGAAAGAATGAGGGTTGTCCTACATGATTTAATACGCCACGAAGAAAATTATGGGGACCTCATGCATATTTGTATGTTCACGTGTACCGGGATACTTCCCCTTTATGATGAAGTATGGACGCGTACACTATGAGACGAAAATGATTATCATGCTGACCATAGTACAATGACGATCGCTATTTCCTCTAGGTGTTCGACAATAGTCCAAAGGAGCTAGTCCGACCAGTAGGCTCAGAGGGTTCGCAAGCCCACCTAGTGGGCCCATGCTCGCACATGTAGGTCGTGTGTAGAGAAGTACCACATATCCAATTTTTTCAGACTGGAAAGTCAGCTAAGAGAATACGATTTAAAATTATAGGTCTCATCTATGCATGTGTTTGCATTCACCAACCCCAATAGTGGGGTCACTTAATGAGTATTTCTTAAAATACTCAAGCGTGGTGTTATTCTTAAATTTCAGGTAAAGGTAAGGCACCCATGTATGGTTGACGACGACATCGCATTGAAGATAACAAAATCTTTGTTAGTGTAGTTGCATTTTCACTGCTTTTATTTGATTTTACTTATATTTCACATTGAATATTTTTCATTGTTTTGTTTTAAGCTCTACATGCAAACGTATAACTCTATGACATAATTGTTTAGAATGTGTCGGTATAAAATGGTCATATGGTGTAACAACAATAAAAAAAAAAAAAAAAAAAAAAAAAAAAAAAAAAAAAAAAAACCAACTAATCCATCTCTCCCGGCCAACCTCTCACACACTTCCCCCTCAACTAACTCTCCTTTCTCTCTCCCACTCTTCCATGTAACACCACGAGATCTCCCATGGTAAAAAAATGTTTCTCTTGCAATCACAACGCGAATCAATTATGTCAGGTGGATATAAGCTTCAAGGGAAAGTCGAGTCAATCTTTAAAATAGAATAGAATGTCATTCAAGGCAAACCAAGTAAATGACCTTATTATCGACATGGTTGTATTTGATGCTGACACGTGCCTCGTGGTTATGTACATGTCATATATTTGACATGTGTGAATTTTTTATGTATCGATATGACTATGATATGACATGCATATGAACGACATGATAACTCTTAGGTTATGATATGCGTGAGATAGGATATGAGAAGGATGCGATGAACGTAATGTAATGATATGACTAAGATATGATTAATATAACGATACAATTAAGTTATGTATAGAAAACGACATGGTTATGATAAATTGAAAAAAAACGATATGTATAGGTTATGTAAGAAAATGATCTGATTATGATATATTGATAAAACGATATTGTTAGGGTACGTTTGGAAAATAATATGACTGAGGTATGTCCATAAAATGATAGGACTATGAGATGTATAAGGACGATAAGGCTATGACAAGATTAATAAAACGATATGACAGGGATATGCATATGGAAACGATATGAGTATCAAATGTTGTGATACGATATAAAATATATGTTATGGTACGATATATGTGATAAATTGATATGTTTATGTTATGAAATATTGTGATACGATATGTTATGGTATGACATGTATACGATTCGAATTGTTATGTCCGGAAATATGGAAATGTTATGATATGGAATGTGTACGTAATATGATTGATATATTATGATTGACATGCAAACCGATGAACTAGCATGAAATACAACCCCGACATACTCATGAAAGATATGTTATGAAGGAAGACACTAGCGAAATTGTATTAAATGAGAACGAAAATTGAAAAACATTGAGACCTTATGCATTATTGTGTGCTCATGCATTGGGGGATACCCCTTATCCTTCTTAATAGTACAGACACGTACGCTACAAGACATGAGAACGAAAATTATGTTAACATAATGCTGCCGTGATGATCGCTATTCATAACGGGCGTCTAACATCAACAACTACGAGAGAATGCTCGCCCGATCAGAAAGAGGGCCTAGGAGGAGTGCGAACTGACTGGTGGGTCAATACTCGCATGTGTGGACCGTGTGTAGGAAAATTAAGTACACATCCCAATTGCCCGTTATGATGGCCGTCGCAAGAAAATAGACTGTTATGATAGGTCTCTTTCATGAAATTGTATGTGTTATCATTTAACCCCAATAGTGGGGTCACTTACTATACTAAGTCACGTGCTACTTCTATTTCGGGTAAATGCAAGGCATCCCTGAACCGATGACGACCACATCACAACTCGAGACCATAACACATGTATAGGGTAGTCCCATTTATTTTCTTAGACTTAGTCAATCTCAACACATATCAGGAACATCTTTTGAGAGTCTAATGAAGGAAGTTCAATTGAGTCAATTAGCAACTGAGTTAGGAAATAGACATCTTGGAAGGCTACAAGCAGACACCAAAACGCCAAGAAGAGAGAGCAATAAAATTGAGAAGTGGGAAAGAAATATCCTACAAAAAAGGTGAAATTAAAGAACACATTAACAATCACTCACGGATACATAATAGAGAAAGGAGGAAAATGCTGGACAAAGAAGCCGAGAAAAAATTATGTGGAAGCAGAACAATATCCTAAAACACAAGCAGCAGACAACCTCAAGAAAAGGGTAGAACATACATACCAACACCTTTTTACCACAAAGAATAAAATTAAAGAAAGATGAAGTCCACTTCGTAAAGTTCATGGATATTCTATATAAATTCATATAAACATGCCACTTGTGGAGACTTTGAAACAAATGTCAAGTTATGTGAAATTATTGAAGATAGTGTTCACTAATAAAAGGTAGTTTGAAGACTTTAAGGTAGTAGCATTAAATGAAGAGCGTAGGTGAATGAAATGGTAACGTACACAAAAATTAGGAAAACTTACATACCTACCATGCTCGAACATTACAATGTAGGTGAATGAAATAGTAACGTACACAAAAATGAAGTGTAATTTCCCCAACTCTTAAACGACTCCTCTGGTAGAAAATCTTGCTTCGAACAACCACAAGATCTTCTTCTGATTCCTTCTTCACCACTAGCGTCACCATTCGGTTGATCCATTATGAATTCACACGGAAACAGTCAACCAAAAAAGAAACTAATCGAGAGAATCAAGTAACTTAAGACAAGGGGAGAGAATAAGAAAGGAAAATGGGGTTTATAAAGGAAGCAGACACGACCGGTGATAGCCGGTAGACATAGTGGTTTCAGAGTCTTGAATATGAGAGGAAACTGACATGTGGAGGTTAATTTGGCAGTCACATTTGTGGTACCAAGGTGTCGATTCTATCAACTGCTAAAACGGCTAATACAACACTTCTGAACTCCAAATCTTCGCCTTTCAAATCGTTTTGCAGATTTAATGTCGTCCCATCAGAATCGTAATTATATTCCAATTAAAGCTGAATTTTAAAACTATTCTCCTAAAACTAGATTTGGTTAGATGAACCGATTGTTAACTTCAAACAATACAGTTTTACTCCGGGTACAATTATATATAAAAATATTAATTTAACTTCATAATTATTTTACAAACTAATTTAAGTATTATAACTAGTGAGTAGTTTAATAAAGCTCTACAAAATAGTCTCTAGGGTCGAGATTAATCGTAAGGATTTTATAATATTCTAATATTCTAATACTCTGCTTGCATGAAGTCTAACACATGGACCATTGTACACGGTAGAGAATTGAACTTCAAATTGTTGTCATGGGTTCACATGGGTTGACTTGGATACAAAGGACAAAATCAAATTTTTATTAAGGATAAATTGGTGACACCAGCCTAAGCTAATTAGATAAGTGCCTTTACTATCCGCATGGTTAGAAACTGATGTCGTATGATGACACATGCTTCGTAGTTCTGCACATGTCATATGCTTGATATGTGTGAAATGTTTATGAAATGATGTGATGCGTCTGATGATATGTTTGAGATAAGATATGTGAAAGATATAATATATGTTATGGTACCATGCGTTTGACGATATATTTGAGATACGATATGTTATTTCTATTTTCTTGTCTTAAATTAAACGTGTAAGTACATGGCTACATTTGCAAATATTTTATTTCAGACTACCACCTATGTTATTTATGGAATTCATGTGGTGATGCTTCTAATTTAAGCAAGAATATTAAGGACGTTACATTACGAGTGATATGTGATGAAAGAATAAGGGTTGTCCTGCATGATTTATTACGCCACGAAGAAAAATATGGGAACCACATGCATATTTGTGTGTTCACGTGCATCGGGATACTTCTCCGTTATGACGAGTACGAACGCGTACACTATGAGACAAAAAAATGATTATCATGCTTACCATAGTTCAACGATGATCGCTATTCCCTCTGGGTGTCCGACAATAGTCCAGAGGAGCTAGCCCGACCAGTAGGCCTAGAGGGTGCGCGAGCCCTCCTGGTGGGCCCATGCTCGCACATGTGGGTAGTGTGCAGAGAAGTACCATATACCATATTTGCCAAGTCTGGAAAGTAGGCTTAGAGAATACGATTTCAAATTATCATAGTGGGATCACTTAACGAGTATTTCTTAAAATACTGAAGTTTTGTATTATTCTTAAATTTCAGGTAAAGGCAAGACATCCCTGTGTGGTTGACGGCCACGTCGCATTGAAGATCATGGAACCTATGTTAGTGTAGTTGCATTTTCACTTCTTAGATACTAGGTTAGATTAGGGCATCGTTTTAATTATTTCTTCGGTTTTATTTACATGTCACATTGAATATTTTTCGTTGTTTTTTGTTTTAAGACTCTTAACGCAACTGTATAAGTCCGTGACATTATTTTATTAATTATTTTAAAGAATGTTTCTACATAAAGTAGTCACTTCATGCATATGGTGTAAAACCAGTAAAAAAAAATTAAAAAAAAATCAACTAATCTCATCTCTCCTCCAACCTCTCACACGCCCACTCCCCTCTCGATACTCAACCAACTCCCCTTGTGAATCAATTCTGTCATATGGTTACAAGCTTTGAGGGACAAGTCAAACCAATCTTAAAAATAGAATAGGACGTGGTTGAAGGCCAACCAAGTAAATGACGTCATTATTGACATGATTATATTTGATACTGACACGTGCCTCGTGAATATGCACATATCATATATTTGATATGTGTGAATTGTTTATGAATCGATATGATATGATATGATATGTATATGTTATAATATGTGAATGGTATGATAACTCTTACGTTATGATATGTTTGAGTAGGATACGAGAATGATGCGATGAACGTAATGTAATGATATGACTAAAATATTATTAATATAACGATACGGTTAGGTTATGTATAGAAAATGATATGGTCATGATAGATCGAAAAAACGATATGTATAGGTTATGTATAGAAAATGATATGACTAGGATACGCATATGGAAACAATATGCCTCTGAAATGTTTACAAAATGATACGATTATGATATGACATGTGAATGACGAATATATATATATGTGTGTGTGTGTGTGTGTGTGTTGTGATACGATATGAAAATGATATGATATATGTTCTGGTACGATATATGTGATAAATTGATATCTTTATGTTATGGTATATTGTGATACGATATATTATGGTATAATATGTATACGATGAAAATTGTTATGTATGGAAATATGGAAATGTTATGATATGGCATATGTATGTAAAATGATTGATATGATGTGATTGACATGCAAAACGACGAACTAGCATGAGATACAAATTTAATATACACATGATAGATATGATAAATGATACAACAAATGATATGAGAAATGAAGGAAGACGCTAGCGAAATTGTATTAAATGATAATGAAAATTGAAAAATGTTGGGACCTTATGCATTATTGTGTGCTCATGCATTTGGGGATACCCCTTATCCTTCACGATAATACGGACACGTATGCTACGAGACAGGAGAACGATCATATGTTAACATAATGCTGCCGTGATGATCACTATTCGTAATGGGTGTCCAACATCAAAAACTACCAGAGAATGCTCGCCCGATCAGAAAGGGGGCCTAGGAGGCATGCGAACTGACTGGTGGGTCAATACTCGCACGTGTGGAGGAAAATTAAGTACACATCCCGATTGCCCATTATGATGGCTGTTCGCAGGAAAATAGACTGTTATGATAGGTCATTTTCATGAAATTGTATGTGTTATCATTTAACCCCAATAGTGGGGTCACTTACTGACTATTTCTTAAAATACTCAACCCATGTGTTACTTCTATTTCAGGTAAATGCAAGGCATCCCTGAACGGCTCACGACGACATCACAACTCGAGACCCTGACACATGCATAGGGTACTCCCATTTAATTTTCTTAGACTTAGTCAAGCTCAACACATATCGGGAACATCTTTTGAAGCCTAACGAAGGAAGGTCAATTGAGTCAATTAGCAACTAAGTTACGAAATAGACATATGGGAAAGCTGCAAGCAGACATCAAAACGTCAAAAAGAGTGGGCAAGGAACAATGTCAAGCAATAAAATTGAGAAGTGGGAAAGAAATACCCTACAAAAGAGGTGAAATTAAAGAACACATTAACAACCACTCCACTAATACATAATAGAGAAAGGAGGAAAATGCTAGACAAAAGAAGCAGGCTCCAACACAAGAATGAAGAGTGTAGTAACATTAAGGTAGTAGTATTAAATGAAGAGTGTAGGTGAATGAAATGGTAACGTACACAAAAATTAGGGAAACTTGCATACCTACCAGGCTCGAACATTACAATGTAGGTGAATGAAATAGTAACGTACACAAAAATGAAAAATAAAAAATGCCAGTTCGACTATATGATACTACAATCTTGAACACTTGTGAATTTTTGTATTTTTTTTCTAATTAATTAATGTTGTTGATAATTATATAAGGTGGAACCATTTATCTTGTATCAATTCAATAATTTCTCACTCAAATTATTGAATACTTTATTTTCACAATTTTTTTTTTGCATTTTTTATAGCATCAATTATAATTACACAAAAATGATATAAAAAGTCTCAAACTTGTAATAACCTCCACTATGGAGATCTTAAAAAAAAAGACATTATAAAAAACATATTATAGCATTTTGTTTTGCTATAATTTTTACATGTACAAGCAAAGTAGAGAGAAAGCTCAAACATATACAGACCACCATCCCTCCCAACATGAATCCAAGCTAACACAATAACAAACATAAACCACAAATTCCCTAATCAAACCACTGAGCCAATCATTATAAATTCAAAAGATCCAATCACAAACTGCTATTAACTTCTCCTATGGTAGTTTTGGACTCCATGACCGAGTCATAAGAAGCATGTAATCCAATCAAGATATAGTAAATCAACAAAATCCCAGTCCAGATTCCAAACCTTTCAAATGAAGCTTTGTCGATGGAGCCAAGAAGGAAAAGGTTGATGGCGATCGACAGTGAAGGCAACCACGGGACGAGCGGCACGCCCCACACGCGAGGCTTTTTGGCCTGTGGGACACCGAGCCATAGGGCCAGAGTTGAGAGAAACCATATGGAATTGGAGACCACCAAGCCGATCCAGTCGTCGCTTGAGCTCCAGTATACGGCGGTTGCTATTGAAGATCCCAGGATTAGAACCAGGCAGATTATGAGCTTGTTTCGGTCGGATGGTGTCGTTTCACCGCTGACGTAGTAGCGTCGGACGATCAGGCCGATGGCTACCAGCATGAAGATGAAGAGGGTGGAGATAGAGAGGAGGTTCGAGAGGATTCCCAAGCTTGTAAAGAAGGCGATTATTGCTGTTGCAGCGAGCATTGTGGCTGTTGCATTCACTGGAGTGCCAGTCCTTTCATGCACTTTGGCGAACCATGGTGAGATCATGTGGGTTCTGGCAATGTGCGTGAGATAGCGTGCCTGTCCAACAGCATTAACCAACAAAACGGTGGTCATGCCTTTAATAGCACCAGCAGCCACAATGTACTTAGCCCAACCCCATCCAACAGCCTCAAAAGCCACCGAAAACGGCGCGTCCTCATCAATTTGTTGGTACGGCTGCATCAAGCACAAGGTAACTGCAAGAATGCAATAGGCTAATGTGGTGATCACCATTGACCCAACAAGACCAATAGGTATATCTTTAGCAGGGTTCTTAGTTTCCTCAGCCATTGTCGAAACGGTGTCGAATCCAACGTATGCAAAGAACAAAACGGCAGATGCTACGAAGATGCCACGAGGGCCATAGGGGGCAAAGGGAGTGAAGTTTTTCGGGTTGGCCTTGGTGAGGCCGGCAATGACAATGAAGAGGATGATGGCAACGTGGAAAATGGAAGCAACATAGTTGAAGCGGGAGGAGCCTTTGGTGCTGGCTACAGCCAAGGTGCAAATGACGACGATGACAATGATGGCAATAGGGTCGAGCTGGTTGTAGGAGTCGGGGAAAGACGAGACGTGGATGCGAAAATCGTTCGGATGGTGATTGCACAAAGTTGCAAAGTATGAAGTCCATGAACGGGCCACAGCAGCGCTACCAATTACATATTCGAGGAGGATGTTGCCCGCTGCGATGAATGCCACGAAGTCTCCTAGTTCTACCCTTAGGTAGGCGAATGATCCACCTGAACAAATAATTACGATGCACTCGTGTAGTTAGTAATTTAGGAAAAACCAAAAGGAAATCTAAAATAATTTTAAATTTAGATTATTGTGAAAGTATGGTCTTTATATTTATATCTATTTCATACTTCTTGAATTCAAAATCTAAATTTTTTTTCAACCAATTAAGATGTCATGCTAAAAATTTCAATAGAATATCACTTCATGTCATTATCTCTGCCCAAAAACAAAAATAAGACCACTTCATTGAAGAAGAAGAAAAAAAAAGCACACATTATAAACTTTTTTAATTTTTTTTTTTTTAATATTCAAAATAGTATTATTAGTACACATTTTTAAAAGACTGATAAGAAATAGATAAGCGGTCTCCATTCATATATTGAGTTTTAAAATTTTTAAAATTTTCTTTTAATTTAAAAGTTAAGGTATAATTCTTTTCGAGAGTATCTCTAATAAAATTAAAAGATAATTTTTTAATAGTCAACCGACAGAAAAGAATTAGTAAACCTTAATTCATTAATGTAAAAAGAATGAAATAATTAATAAAAGATTAATATATCATGGAAAAATACAGGGATAAATGTTTAAAATTTTAAAAATAGAAATTAATTTAAAAAATTAATAATAAAATATATAATATTTTGACCACAAACAGAGACAAAATAGAAAAAGGCACGTACCAGCTGCTGGAATCTCCACGGCAAATTCAGTGTAACAAAAGACGGAAAGCATGGCGGAGACACCGGAGACGACATAAGACAAGACAACAGCTGGGCCGGCGTGTTTCTTAGTCTCAAGACCGGTGAGGACGAATATTCCGGCGCCGATGACAGCGCCGATACCGAACCACATAAGGTCCCACCATGTGAGGCTCTTCTTCATCTCGTGCTGGCTGCGAGCCTTCATCTCGACGAGCTCAATGTGCTCCCCAGACCTGGTCGTGAGCCGATCCAAGAGCCGGGCCGGCGTCGCCTTCAACGCTTTAGTGTAATTTCCCCAACTCTTAAACGACTCCTCTGGTAGAAAATCTTGCTTCGAACAACCACAAGATCTTCTTCTGATTCCTTCTTCACCACTAGCGTCACCGTTCGGTTCGCCCATTATGAATTCACACTCAAACAGTCAACCAAAAAAGAAATTAATCGGGAGAATCAAGTAACTTAAGACAAGGCGGGAGAATAAGAAAGGAAAAGGGGGTTTATAAAGGAAGCAGAGACGACCGGTGACAGTCGGTAGACACAGTGGTTTCAGAGTCTTGAATATGAGAGGAAACTGACATGTGGAGGTTAATTTGGCAGTCACATTTGTTGTACCAAGGTGTGGTTTCTAAATTTAATCATCTCAACTGCTAAAAGGGCTTATACGACACTTCATAACTCCAAACCGTTCTCAATTGGATCCTTCGCCTTTCAAATCGTTTTGCAAATTTAATGTCGTCCCATCAAAATCGTAATTATATTCCAATTAAAGCTGAATTTAAAACTATTCTCCTAAAACTAGATTTGGTTAAATGAACCGATTGTTAACTCCAAACAATACAGTTTTACTCCGAGTACAATTATATATAAAAATATTTATTTAACTTCATAATTATTTTACTCACTAATTTAAGTATTATAGTTAGTCTGTAGTTTAATAAAGCTCTACAAAATAGTCTCTACGGTCTAGATTAATTATGAGGATTTTATAATATTCTAATACTCTACTTGCATGAAGTCTAACACATGGACTATTGTACAATGTAGATAATTGACCTTGAAATTGTTGTCATGGGTTCACATAGGTTGACTTGTATACAAAGGACAAAATAGAACTTTTATGAAGGATAAATTGGTGACACCAGTATAAGCTAATCAGGTAAGTGCCTTTACTATCCGCATGGTTAGAAACTAATGTCGTATGATGACACATGCCCCATAGTTCTGCACGTGTCATATGCTTGATATGTGTGAAATGTTTATGAAATGATGTGATGGATATGATGATATGTTTGAGATATCATATATATGTTATGATATATGTTATGGTACCATGTGTTTGACGATATGTTTGAGATACGATATGTTATTTATATTTTCTTGTCTTAAATTAAACGTGTAAGTTCTTGGCATCATTTGCAAATATTTTATTTCAAATTAACACCTATGTTATTTATGTAATTCATGTGGTGATGCTTCTAATTTAAGCAAGAATATTAAGGACGTTACATTACGAGTGTGATATGTGATGAACAAATGAGGGTTTCCTGCATGATTTATTATGCCACGAAGAAAAATATGGGAACCTCATGCATATTTGTATGTTCACGTGCATCGGGATACTTCTCCGTTATGACGAGTACGGACGCGTACACTATGAGACAAAAAATGATTATCATGCTTACCATAGTTCAACGATGATCGCTATTCCCTCTGGGTGTCCGACAATAGTCCAGAGGAGCTAGCCCGACCAGTAGGCCCAGAGGGTGCGCGAGCCCGCCTGGTGGGCCCATGCTCGCACGTGTGGGTAGTGTGCAGAGAAGTACCATACACCCAATTTGCCAAGTCTTGAAAGTATGCCTAGAGAATACGATTTAAAATTACAGGTCTCATCGTTATGCATGTGGTTGCATTCAACAACACTAATAGTAGGATCACTTAATGAGTATTTCTTAAAATATTGAAGTCTTGTGTTATTCTTAAATTTCAAGTAAAGACAAGACATCCGTGTATGGTTGACGGCCATATTGCGTTGAAGATCATGGAATCTGTGTTAGTGTAGTTGCATTTTCACTTCTTAAATACTATGTTAGATTAGGGCATTGTTTTATTTCCATGTATAAGTCCATGACATTATTTTATTAATTATTTTAAAGAATATTTCCAAACATATTTATATGCTCTAAAACCAGTAAAAAAATAATTAAAAAAATAGTCACTCCCCTTTCTCTCTCCCTTTCTCCCGTTCTCTTTACATTATCTGCACCATTGTTTAACACCACCCGATCTCCCATCATCCAAAATGGAAATCTTTTTCTTTCAATCAATTCTGTCAGATCTTTACAAGGTTCGAGGAACAAGTCAAGTCAATCTTAAAAATAGAATAGAACGTCGGTCAAAGCCAACCAAGTAAATGACGTTATTATCAACATGGTTATATTTGATGCTGATACGTGCCCCGTTGTTATGCACCTGTCATATAGTTGATATGTGTGAATTGTTTGTAAATCGATATGACTATGATATGATATGTATATATATTATAATATGTGAATGGTATGATAACTCTTACGTTATGATATGTTTGAGTAGAATACGAGAATGATGCGTTGAATGTAATGTAATGATATGACTAAGATATTATTAATATAACGATACGGTTAGGTTATGTATAGAAAATGATATGGTTATGATAGATTGAAAAAACGATATATATAGGTTATGTATAGAAAATGATATGATTATGATAGATTGATAAAACTATATGGTTAGGGTACGTTTGGAAAACAATATGACTAAGCTATGTCCATGAAATGATATGACTATGAGATGTATAAGGACAATAAGGTTATGACAAGATTAAAATTACGATATGACTTGGATATGCATATGGAAACAATATGTCTATGAAATGTTTACGAAATGATACGATTATGATATGACATCTGAATGACGAATGACATATATATATATATATATATATATATATATATATATATATATATTGTGATACGATATGAAAATGATATGATATATGTGTACGATATATGTGTTAAATTGATATGTTTATGTTATGGTATATTGTGATACGATATGTTATGGTATGATATGTATACAATGAAAATTGTTTAAGTCTAAAAATATGGAAACATTATGATATGGTATATGTATGTAAAATGATTGATATGATGTAATTGACATGCAAAACGACGAATTAGCATGAAATACAACCCTAATATACGCATGAAAGATATGATAAATAATGCAACAAATGATATGAGAAATGATATGATATGAAGGAAGACGCTAGCGAGATTGTATTAAATGATAATGAAAATTGAAAAATGTTGGGACCTTATGCATTATTGTGTGCTCATGCATTGGGGGATACCCCTTATCCTTCACGATAGTATGGACACGTATGCTACGAGATAGGAGAACGATCATTATGTTAACATAATACTGCCGTGACAATTTCTATTCATAACGGGTGTCCGACATCAAAATCTTCTAGAGAATGCTCGTCCGATCAGAAAGGGGGCCAGGAGGAGTGCGAACTGACTGGTGGGTCAATACTCGCATGTATGGACTGTGTGTAGGAAAATTAAGTACACATCCCAATTGCTTATTATGATGACTGCCGTAGGAAAATAGACTGTTATGATAAGTTTCATTCATGAAATTGTATGACTTTGCATTTAATCCCAATAGTGGGGTCACGAGTATTTCTTAAAATACTCAAGCCACATGCTACTTCCATTTCAGGTAAATGCAAGTCATCCCTGTACGGCTGGCGACGACATCGCAACTCGAGACCATGACACATGCATAGGGTAGTCACCTTTATTTTCTTAGAATTAGGCTAGAATAGGATGTTTTTAATTTAAATGCTTATTTATTTCATTTAGTTTATTGTTGTGTTGTCTTAAAGATGTTTTTGAACACGTAAGTTCATGGCTGTGTTTTTAGATGAAGTTTATGTTTTATGAATATGTTTAAATGAAGTATTTTCGCATGAACATATGGTATGTCCATACAGTAGCGAAACAAACAAAAATCTCAAAATTCGAGAATTAAAATTATAACTTTAAGTGTCATAAAGTTTAAATATTAAGTAGACAACTATCATAATTCTAAAATGTTGGAACTTTGAGTTTCTAACTTTTTGTTTGAACTAAGAAAAGTTTGACCATCTGAAGAGCTTGGTATGCAAGGGAGTTGCATCCAGAGGTACCACGAGAGTTGTCACAGTGTTAAAAGTCAAGAAATTGATACACCAAGGTGCATGAGAATTTTTAGCTATTGTGACAATTGACTATGGGGTATAGTTGCCAGTCCCCTCAATATGGGGTAAGAGAGTTTGAGGGTGTTTTTTTAGAGAAGTTGCTTGAGTTGCCACAATGCAAAGAACTCACTTTGGAATCGACTTGGAACAAGGTACCGTGTCAATCTTCTAAGTATCTATATATATATATATATATATATATATATATATATATATATATATATATAAATATAGATATAGATATCCTTAAATGTTCCATTTTGTGACTAATATATCTAAGATACATTTAAATTTTAAAAGTTAATGGATCTATTCGATATAAATCTAAATTTAATGTCCATGAAACGACCCTAGATTTTTACTAACCTAAAGTCGCTACTGTCATCATAAAATACTCTCTTATACACAAATAAACATTTAAAACTTTATCATGAAATATTGTCATGGACTTACATGTTTGAAAATGTCTTTAAAGTAACATAACGAAATATTAAATAAAACAAATAAAACATTAAAATTAAGAACACCATGTACTACCTTAAGCCTAAGAAATGAAATACCACTATCTTATGCATGTGTCATGGTATTTACTTGCGATGTCATCGTCAACCATATAAGGGTGTCTTGCCTTTACCAGAAGTAGATGTAGTACCCGACTTGAGTATTTTAACAAATACATAGTAACTGACCCCACTATTGGGGTCAAGGAATGCAAACACATGACGCTCATGAACAGGGACCTATCTGTTGGGTTTTATGTCCTAAAACTCATAGTTTGTAAAAAAAAACATATTCTATTTTCAATAAAGTTATTATTGTTATTTATTCAGTAAAGATTGTTATTGAATAAAGTGAACTTTACGATCATTAATCTAAATCCAATAAACTAAGAACACTCTGGCTATAGTATGATTACTTGAACTATATGTAGAGACATAAGAGTGGATCAAGTTCAAGAATATAGTCAAAATGATCTATAGTATAAGGATAAGGCTGAGTACCTTATTCTGGGGACACTATGGATGCGACCCACTTTTGTATATGATATAAACAATGTGATCACTAAATTGTACATGTGGAGACATGTGAGTGGGGGCGTCCTATGCAATGAGTATTGCATAAGATCGGACCATGAAGAAAACCACTCTCACTTTATAATGTCGTTTACTGTTGAGACTGATTTTCTTTTCATTCGATAACCTAGGTAACTCGGTTTTAATCCTGAGCTAACAATGAACTCCTGTTTATTCGGAATTATCCTTAGATTTGCATGGGTGAGAGTGACTCTAGTTCGCCGACTCAATAGGCCTCCCATTTCAGGGGTAAGACTGGGCGAATGGCTGGGGACGTGGGGTGCAAGATGCAATTCACTCCTACCTACTTTTAGGGACAGAAGAGAGGTAGTTCCCTTAAGCATTGACTCCAGGTCTTGAACAAGGAGCCCCACCCTCTCATTGGCCTGAGAGGGATTCGGTTTACTGGTTGGACCACAAACCAATTTTTCATTAGAGGATCAGTGAGACATAAGGAACAAGAAGTAGCTTCAGGGGTAAAACGGTAAATTGACCCAGCTCTAGTTACGAACAACCTGTGAAGGATCGATTTACTAATCATGGTTATATCAAATGGACAGAAATATATCTATAGTGAGGGGAGTGCAACTACTAAGCTATAGTGGAGTGCAACTACTCAGCTATAGTGGAGCATCCGTATTCATTATCATAAATGGAGAAGTAACCCGATGTATGAACACACAATATGTATAAAGTCCCTATAGTTTTCATCTTTAAATCATTCCCATGATCCAACTCTATACATCATCCACACATTATCCTAGATAACATGCATGCATTGGCCTTCATAAATTCATCATCTATAACATCGATTAGGGTTGGGTTTTAGAAAATAAAAACTTAGAGTAAAATTTATGAGACTTATTTGACTTTCTTAAATTTCATGAACAATACTAGTAACTATTCCAAAAAGAAAAAAAAAAAACATATAAACTATTGTATTTTGCTTTTATTATCATCAATATACAATTTTTAAAAAAAAAAAGTAACAAGGACTTTTTTTTTTTTTTTTTTTTTTTTTTTTTTTTTGTCTAGATCAACTCCAATACATCATTTGAAGGTTTAAGAGTATTTCTCTCTAGGGCCAATCTCATGTTTGCCTAAATAGTCATCTTTAGACTTGCAGTGAGATAAGAGAGTTGAATCCTTCGTATTAATTGCCACTTCCAATGGAGAGAATCGACGTTGTATCCTTGAGCTTTGTGCAAAAGATGAGTTAATAGTCAGATTTGAATCAAAAGCAAACAACAAGATGAAACAAAAAATGTTTTGAAGTTTCTTTTTCTTTTTTTTGTTTGAGAATTTAATTTGATCAGTTTTTTTCTACACAAATGTATTTGGTATGGTTCAAAATGCTTTGTGCATAAAGGTATGGTTCAAAATGCTTTGTGCATAAATCTATTTTGTTTTGTTTTATATACATACTAAGTCAAATTTGCATACAAGGAAGATTCACAGGTTGTTTTATATATATACTATTTTGTTTTGTTTGGTTTTAAATCTCTTCAATTTTTTAACCTTATTTATTAGAACATATACCAGAATCTATCATAAATAAGAAGTTGTTGCAGCTAAGTTAAAATATTTTATATTTAGATGAGAGTTTGAATCGAACTAAACCTAACCTATAGTGATCGTGTTGTTGATAATGACTAATGCAAAAGTAAACAATACAAACCCATAATAATTCATTCTTTAATCAACCTCTTTGGCGGGTGACATAATCTAGAATCTGAACACTCTTTTATTTTTGTAAGATAAAAGATTTTGATCTAGTTTATGTTGAGGACATAATTCAAATTATGCAATAGTTTCTTTAATTACTATGATCTAAATCAAACTATTGAAGTTTTTATGAGATTTTCAACTTTGGAGCATATATTGAACATATATTAGTAGGTGGGATTCAAACAAGAGAGTTGTTTTTAATCATATTATATTACAAATAAAGGAAAACAAACTTATCACAATCGTTATATTCTCCGTCCCCATCTCCGCCCAATTCTTTGACCTTTTATATCCTCGTCCGGCTTGAAAGAGAGACTTTTTAAGTTTCATTTTCAAATCTCATGATTCAAAGAGGAAGAAAACATTCTATATCCCATTCCAAGTTCGAATAGATTTTTTGAAGTTCCAATGTGATAGATGTCTTGATTTTATTTGTTTGATTTGTGTAGTAACATAGGTTGGATTAGTTTTTGGGCTAATTAGATTAATTTATCTGTCATTTAGGTTATTTTGTGTGTTAATTAGAAAAACATCCAAGAATTCATTCACTATTGGTACCACATCCAATCTTTTCTTACCCTTTGGTATCTACTGCACTAGCCAATATGGCCCAACCTCCTTCTTGGATCAATTTCATAGCTTTTATCATTGAGACCACCTTTGAGGCAACTCCAGTGCAGGTGTTCTTGACCTCCTTGTTGGATCAATTTCATAGCTTTTATCATTGAGACCACCTTAGAGGCAACTCCAGTGCAGGTGCTAACTTAAAATCTACGAAATTAAATGTGACCACCCTATGCATGTGCCATGGTCTTTAAATTGCGATGCTGCTATCAAACGTGCATGGGTGTCTTGCCTTCAACATATCATATAGTTCAACATATCACATCAAAACATGTATCATATCATAGACATATATCATATCATAGACATATCATAGTATAGACATATCATATCATAAACATCTCACAGATATCAAACATATGACATGTGTAGAGTCACTGAGCACGTGTCATCTTACATAACACAAACTTCTAACCATGCCTATTGTAAGACCACTTACTTGGATGATCTTGATCAACTTTCTATCTAATACTCGAATACGCTTGATTTCATCCCTCAGAGTTTGCTTCAAGTATCGTAGAGATGTTTCACCCTATTAGAACATTCATCTAGTTTCCTTAGAAAATTCTAGTTTCCTAACTTAATTTAACTTCAATTGAGAATTGAATATTTGTATTCACATTAATTTTCCGGTCAAATTCAACTTCGAGAGGGTCAAAAATATTGAAATCGTTCTTAAAACGTCTAACCCAAATCGAATGACTTTTTTTCAGCCGTTAGGGCCTAGCGAAACCGAGCCGAGTGAGCCAGTGGCTGGGGATAAGACATGTGTCGATAGTGTGCCAGTGCGTGCAGGTTGCGATTCAGGTCGAAGCGTAGACTTCAGATCAGATTCTTGGCGTCGCGGGTCACGTATAATAATTATGGGCAGAGCTGTGTGGGTAGTGTCTGCGATTGTTTGGTCCAAGGTTCCTGGCTTCGTGGGCTATAGCTAATTTGGGCCGCGAATTGCAAATGGATCTCTAGATCAAATGGAAAGTTGGGCTGTGGGCTGGCTGTTATGATTGTTGCCCGAGTCCATGTCAAATCTGACCCAAATCTTGTCGTCTTCCATGCCCGATTCACACGTCCTTCTGTCTGCCCTTTCTCTCTTCTAGAAACAGTGTTCTGACGTCTTCGTATTTCATGGCCTAACATAATCATATCATAGTACATCATGGCATCTCATCACATAACATAATTCATCGTAACATAATTTGACATTTCTTTTGTACCATAATGTTATTTAACATATCTTAGCATATCATACAGAGACACATATCATAACATCAAACATACCAACATATCACACATATGACACGTGTAGGGCCATTGGGAACGTGTCATCATATATAAACCAATTTTTCCAACCCAACTTAAAGTAGAGCCACTTACGTTGTTGGCCTTAGCCGGCGTTCTATCTTATTTCTAAAATTGGCTTGACTTCGTCCTTTTAAGTTTGTATCAATCTACGTGGAGGCACTCCACCATATTAGAAATATTCACCTAATCCCTTTGATAATTCTACTTCCTAACTTAAATTGAATTATGAAATATTATACTGATCTTAGTTGTTTTCAATAAGGCCAAAATAAGCTTTGAGAGGGTAAAAAATGTGGGAATTGGTACAAAATTCTTAAACCCGAGCCGTTTAAGCCATTTTCCAATCGCTGGAGTTTTTGAGCCGAGTCAAAGTCGGTCAGTCGAGCAATCGAGCAAGTCAAGAGGAGGCACACCCATGCACGTGCAAGGGGGCTAGAGGCGCAGGCAGGTTCTCGAGTGGGTCGGGTTATGTTGCTCGGGTCACTCTTGCGTCAGTGGGCTTTTAGTGGGCCGTGTGCATTCGTGGCTTGCAGGTGGGCTTCTTGTCATGTGCATATAGTGGCTGCAGATGGGTACACCCCGGTTGCCTACGTATACACGACTGTCCCACTATGACTTTCAAACTCCCCGCATTTTTTTTATTATTATTATTATTATTTTATTTGTTTACATTTTAGCTCAATTATAATGGAATATTTTTTAATTTGCCCTTTTATTAAAAAATTATTACATTACTGTAGGGACTTCATGCATTTTGTGTATATATATACATCGAGCTACTTTCCTTTTTATAACGATGAGTGCATACGCGTACACTATGATGATTATGATGCTCATGTCTTGCATGACACTCAAAGGTCTGCTGACTTTCAGATGTCGCCATGTACAACTAGCTCGACGCTCGTATGTGTTGGTCTAAAGGGGTGCGAACCACCTGGAGATCCACGCTCGTACGTGTTGGTCATGTGTAGGAAAATACTACACATCTAATTTTGTCTGGACTGGAGGTCACCCCTGTGATGGTTTTAATGATAGATCCCTCCATCATGAGTTGCATGTGTTTGCATTACCAGACCCCAATAGTGGGGTAATGTACTGAAAATACTCATGTCATGTGCTACTTTTATTTTCAGGTAAAGGTAAGACACCCCTGTACGGCTGGCAACAAAATTGCAAGTAGAGACCATGACACTTGCATAAGATAGTAGTATTTTATTTTCTTAGAGATAGGTTAGTATAGGGTGTTTTACTTTTGATGTTTTAATTATTTTTTTAATTTATTATTTCGTTATGTTGTTTTAAAGATGCTTTCAAACGCCTAAATCTATGGGAGTATTTTAAATTTATATTTTAAGATAAAGTTTTAAATGTTTAGTTTAAGAGCATAGAGTATGATGACAGTAGAGAATTTAAGTTACTAGAAATCTAGGATCGTTACAATCTTTCATCCTACAAAAGTAAAAGAGTGGTCAGATTCTAGATTATATTACTCCGACAAAGAGGTTAATTAAATATTGAGTTTCTTATGTGTATGTATTCTTACTTTTGCCTTAGTCATTATCAACCAAAAAATCATTATAGGGTAGGTTTGGTTGGATTCAAACACTCATCCAAATATAACATATTTTAACTTGGATGTAACAACTTGCTATATATTTTACACCCTAATAATCATTACATGTATTGTATATATTTAGATAAATAAGGTTAGGAAAATAGAGAGATTTAGATGGTATAACTATTGAATCTTTATGGTATACCACTTTGATTTGGCTATATATATATAAGTGTACAAAGAAAAAGTTACCAACTTAAACTCCCCGAAAAAGATGAAGCCTCAAAACATATTATGTCTCCTCATATTGCTTGCTTTTAGATCAAACATGATTATTAGCTCATGTTTTGCACAATCTGACTTAAAGATACAACGTCCATTCTCCCCATGGGAAATTGTGATTTGGAATCATATGAAGGATTCAACTCTCTTGGCTCACTGCAAGTCTAAAGACAACGATTTAGGGGAACATGAAATCGGCCTTGGAGAGAAATACTCTTGGACCTTCAAAGAAAACTTTTGGCAATCAACACGATTTTGGTGCAATTTTAGTAGCAAACAAGGACATACTTCGGGTGAAGTATTTTGGCCAGAAATGGAAAATTGGTTTAGTGATCAATGTTATAATAGTATTTGTACTTGGACAGCAGAAGACAATGGCATTTCCTTACGTCTTGGTTCTAAAGAACCATATCTATTAGAGTACCCTTGGAAATGATGTTGAGTTTCATTGGGTTGATTTAAACACAACTTCCAAGGATGTTTTGTTTCATTGGATTGATTTCAACACAATTGTTCATTTAGACACAAGAAAACCCTTATTACTTTTCATTTTGAGATTGGAGGTCAATCCTTTTGTATTTGTTGAGCTAAAATGTATATTGATGATAATAAAAATAAAACATGATATAGTTATATATATATATATATATATATATATATATATATATATATATTTCTTTTTTGAAAAGATACAAGTTGTAAGGACCGAGCTGATTCGATGACTTTATAAAGGACGGAAAGTTTTTTAGTGAAATAAAATAAGAAAATTTAAAACATAATATATATTACATCAAAATAAAGTTCATACATAAGTTTTTAAAACACAACCCAACAGTTAAGACACAAAACATTTTAAAATAAAAAGGTTGAGGACGACCGGTAAAATTTGTCTACGGCACCTACTCCAGAGACCGCTCTCGACCTCAAAAAGCTCCTTATTACCTGAAAAATATAAAAAATAAGGAATGAGTATAAAGACTCACTATGTAGCCTACTTGTAGGCTCTTAATCGTGTCCTTGATATGCTAGAGTATCACACTATTTCTTTTCTTTTTCTTATTCTTGTTGTAAGTACTTATGCTCTTTAGTTCTTATCCTTGACTTGTGGGTTCATATCACGGTCTATCCTGAGGACCTTGGTCCTTGGATCCTTAAACTTTAGTTCTAATCCAAGGGCCTTAGTACTATGGTTCTTAGAGGTCTTGGTTCTTTGTCTTAGAACTTAGATCTTGATCCATGTTCTACTTCTAGGCTCACACACCATTTACATGTGGTGGTTTTCATGCGTTCCAAGGGACAGAGATTCATAATATTGGGAGGTTATCTAGTTCATGAACCGAAGCTAAATTACCTTAGGGGTATTATGGTCATTTTACATCATTTCTTGGTTTACCTACTTAATCTTATTCAATGACCACCAAATTTCATATATAGTCTTAACATACCATAATATGCATTTGAGTTAACATGCAACAGTTCATGCAATATTAACAAACATGTTCAACGGGAAGTTAACGTTCATCTTCATCGGGAGCGCGCAGATTTCACAAATTTTTCTTCCTCCTTTATCATGCATACATTTAGTATCACATTCTCACTCTAAAATGATTTCAGAGTCAACCATATCTAGATCCCATTGATTTTCTTAATTAATTTATTTGCATGGCTTACATGCTAATATGCTAGGTCCGGCTAGCTATGTTTATCAATTTTATAGCATGCATGCTTAATCCAAGAGGTTCCTACAAGTACTACTCGTGGGAATCCAAATGGTTACTTGGTTAACGCGTGTTTTCCCAATCTCGAGTCTCTTATTGGAGAGGGTTCCAAAAATTATGAAATTTCCTTGATGTGTCATAATTCACTAATAATAAGGCCAGTATTGAAATTAGGATGAATAACAAGCAAATAGACGAAAAACGGGTGAGAATAGGGGGCTCCACGTGCCTGCACGCACAGGCAAGCTCCCCCACACGCTGCCACGTGCCCCCCACACGCAATGCACACACGCGGTCGGCTCGGGCATTGCGCGAGCAGCGGCGCTCATAGCCTTACCTTGTCCATTCTTGGCTTTTCTAGTCGGAATGGGTGAATCCACCACCCAAACTCTTCCTCTAGCACCAAGAGGAGTCTTGATTAAAAGTTTTTTTTTTTTTTTTTTATTATTATTATTTTTTTTTTTATCTTGGATTCGATCTCCAACCGCGGATTTGAGGTAGCCGATTTCTCTGTTCTTCTTTTCTTTCAAAATCCTAACTTTTTCTTATCCTTCTTTTCCTCTCCTCTCTATACCTTTCTTGTTATGACTCAACTATCAAGACTCCTCAAGTAGGAGTAGGGGCAAAATGACCTTGTCCCTATGTTGATCTTGTTCGTTTTTTTTAATCTTACAACTATCTCGAACATTGTTTCCTTCTTCATCGACTCGAGCCTCAGTCTCTTCATCCTAAAATAAAAAATCACAACCTAACTATTATGTATATATTTGGATCTTAAGTAGGAAAACAAAGGTCGTTGATACCTCATAAGTTCAGGTGTTACAAAAAAATAACATAGTATTTGAATATAAAAATGAAAGGTCACCTATCAACTACTAAATGAAATCAATGCATACTACTATCCTATATTGACTTCCATAGCCATTCTAACATTCATCGTCATCGGGGGCACTTTCTCTATAATGACCACTAACCTAAAGTGGCTAATGTCATCATAACATACTCTCTTGTGCGAAAATAAATATTTAAAACTTCATCATAAAACGAAAATAAACATTTAAAACTTCATCATAATACACGGCAGTGAACTTACATACTTGAAAAAATATTTAAAGCAACATAACAAAACTAAGTAAAACCAATAAAATATTAAAATTAAAAACATCCTATACTAACTTAAAGTCTAAGAAATGAAATACCACTATCTTAGCATGTGTCACGGCCTTTACTTGCAATGTCGTCATCAACCGTATAGAGGTGTCTTGCCTTTACCTGAAATAAATGTAGCACACGATTTTAGTATTTTAAGAAATGCTCAGTAAGTGACCCCACTTGAGATCAAACACATAAACTATCACATGACAATCAAACAAAATTGAGTGATCTTAGTGGTTAAGTACCCAAAACTCACAACGCGTAATTTTTAGCCCATGAAAATCAACATCTACCTGTACTCCTTAGAATGACTATCAATGGCTGGTTACCCGAAACACATAGCGTATAACCCAAACACATAGCGTGTAACCCTTACCTTGTTAATTATTTTCTACAATCACCCCATAGAGTGACCATTAGTGCCTGGTTACCCGATACACACAGCGTATAACCTTACCACATGAAAATCAACATTTATCCTAACTCCTTAAAATGATTATCAATGGTTGGTTACCCGAAACGCATAGCGTGTAACCTTTACGTTGATAACCATTTTCTTAAATCACCTCGTAGAGTGACCATTAGTGGCTGATTACCCAAAACACAAAACGTGTAACCCTAACCACATCCTCCTTAATCATAAAAGGTAGCATGCATGCATTATGTCACAAAATGTTTATTTTCATGAGCAACCATACATTATGTCACACAACTCACGTCAGATATATTCTCAATCATCAAAAATAATTATGCATGCAATAGGTCTCAAAACATTTATTTTTATTGTCAACATACACCGTATCAAACAACACTCAACCATATAATACCAAACATATTCAACCCTGGTAGAAAAACAAAACAGTTAAGTTTCAATAGGAAGACCTCTTACTTAGAGAGCTTCTTTTCTAATCGTCCCTATAGATATTGGTCCAATTTCGACTTAGATCGAGCCTACATTTAAACACCCAAGTTTAACCACCAACTTGACGTGATACAACGACCCCTACAAATCATAGGGTTTTGAAGAAACCTTCGGCCAGTTTTTCGTCGACACCCAAGTTTAACCACCAACTTGACGAAATCTCTCTCTCTCCCCTTTTACTTCCGCTATTTTTTCTTTTGAAGAAACCTTCGGCCAGTTTTTCGTCGACATTTTCCTCCGAATTTCCAGAGTCAACAAGTGGTATCAGAGCCAGGTTGAAGCGATCGGTAGTATACCATTACAGAAGAGCCAATCTTATCAACAATCAAGTTGAATAGCTCAAGTTGTTAGAGCCTCGACCTAACAACACACAGGTCTCCAGTTCGAGTAGAAGAAAATGCAAAGCGTGAAAACACACACATCGTGGGGTCCATCTTGGGCAGGCTCACTCACTCCTCCACGCCGCCGCCGTGATGACGGACGTCGAGTTGTTGTTAAGCAAGTGATCAGGGAGACATCGACCGCAATTGTTCAGTACCCGATGTTTACAAGGTCCAACTACAACGAGTGGGCCTTGTTGATGCGCGTCAACCTACAGGCGCAAGGGTTATGGCACGCTGTCGAGCCAGAGGAAGGACGCCATATTACGATCTACGAGCTCTCGGAGATCCGCTTTAAGGACGGCGAATCAAGGTCCAACTACAACGAGTGGGCCTCGTTGATGCGCGTCAACCTACAGGCGCAAGAGTTATGGCATGCTGTCGAGCCAGCGGAAGGAGAATGGCTAGAGTTCGACGCCATATTACGATCTGCGAGCTCTCGGAGATCCGCTTTAAGGACATCGAATCTGTCAATGATTTTTCAGTGCGGATCACGGGGCTCGCCAACAGCATCACCACTCTCGGTGGCAGCAAGTCGCAATTTCAATCGAGATATTGCTTGACGTGACGACCTAATAGTGGAAGAGGTGACCGGAAAACTGCGTAACATCGAGCAGCGGAAGAAGAATACCCTGTCGACAAGGAGGGTCGTCTACTCCTCACGGAGGAGGAATGGCTTGCACGCCTAAAGCTCCACGACAACACTGGCGAGAGCAACGGGCCCTCCTCCAGCCGCAAAGGCGGTAAGAACCCATGGATGTCCCACGGGCGCACGCGCGGGAAAGATGGGGATCAAAAGAAGGAGTTGACCAATGGCAGGTCGGCTTTAAGAATGGCAAATCTGTCGATGATTTTTCAATGCGGATCACGGGGCTCGCCAACAGCATCACCACTCTCGGTGGCAGCATCAGCGAGACAGAAATCGTAAAGAAGATGTTGCAGGTCGTCCTCGATCACCTCGAGCAAGTCGCGATTTCAATCGAGACATTGCTTGACGTGAATGACCTAACAGTGGAAGAGGTGACCGGAAGACTGCGTAACGTCGAGCAGCTGAAGAAGAATACCGCTTCAGCTGTCGACAAGGAGGGCTGTCTAATCCTCACGGAGGAGGAATGGCTTGCACGCCTAAAGCTCCGCGACAACACAGGCGAGAGCAACGGGCCCTCCTCCAGCCACAAAGGCGGTAAGAAGCCCGTCTACTCCTCATGGAGGAGGAATGGCTTGCACGCCTAAAGCTCCGCGACAACACCGGCGAGAGCAACGGGCCCTCCTCCAGCCGCAAAGGCGGTAAGAAGCCATGGATGTCCCACGGGCACACGCGTGGGAAAGATGGGGATCAAAAGAAGGAGTCGACCAATGGCAGGCCGATCTAGTTCTCGAACTGTGGGAAGAGAGGTCACCTGAGCAAGAATTGCTGGAGCAAGCTCAGGAACATGGAGAAGGCCGAAAAGGCCCATGTGGCTCAGTCCGAGGAGGACGAGCCAGCTCTCTTCATGGTAAGTGCATGCATCCCCAATTTCGATTCCAAATCCACAGAGGTGGAGGTAATCGACGACGACGTTGAACCCGAGAAAGAGCTCCAGCTAGGCGTAGCAAAGGTGGCACCAGTTGGGGAGCCAATTCAACTAGAGGAGGAGCGAGTGTTCGCTCAGATCGGCGAGAGGGACGAGCAACACGAGCACCGGCGTGGATCCTCGACACAGGGGCAACAAACCATATGACAAGGGCTAGATCTGCGTTCTCCGAGCTCGACTCGGGGATTCGCGGGACGGTGAAATTCGGTGACGACTCCGTCATCGAGATCGAAGGGCACGACACCATCCTCTTCATCAGCAAGGGAGGCGAGCACCGCAAGCAGACCGACGTCTACTTCATCCCGAGGCTCAAGGCTAACCTTGTGAGCCTGGGTCAACTTGATGAGACAGACTGCTTCATTTCCATCGAGCACGGACTACTCAAAATCTGCGATAATCAACGACGGTTGCTCACGCAGGTTCGGCACACGACAAACCGTCTTTACATCCTGGAGTTAGAGATAGAGCAACCCGTCAGCCTCTCGGCCAAGACCGAAGAGGTATCTTGGCGGTGACACGCAAGGTACGGGCACTTAAACTTTCCTGCTCTAGAAAAGCTACAGAAGGAGGAGTTGGTGCACAGTTTTCCGGCAATCAAAGGCGTGAACAAGCTGTGCGACGGGTGCCTCATCGGCAAACAGAGTCGCACACCCTTTCCATCTCAAACATCCTACGGCACCAAGCCAACGACCCCAGGCGGTAAGAGTCTCTTCCTCCTGTTAGTCGATGACAAAAGCCGCTTCATGTGGCTGACACTGCAGCAAGCGAAAAGTGAGGCGGCAGAGGCGGTTAAGCGCATTAAAGCGCGAGCGGAGGCCGAATGTGAGAAGAAGATGCGAGTGTTGCGCACAGACCGAGGCAGAGAATTCACCTCGGCAAGTTTCGGTAAGTACTGTGATGAGATCGGCATACAACGGCACCTAACGGCGCCCTACTCCCCCCAACAGAATGGAGTGGTGGAGCGCCAAAATCAGACCATCGTTGGGATAGCGAGGTCATTGTTGGTGACGGCCGGGATGCCTGGGAGATTCTGGGGAGAGGCAGTAATGACGACCGTCTATCTCCTCAATCGGTCACCAACCCGAAGCCTCGACGGGAAGACACCATATGAGGCCTGGTACAACAAAAAGCCAGCGGTACATCATTTCCGCGTGTTCGACTGTGTCGCATACATGAAGGTAACACGTCCCACCTAGCCAAGCTTGATCCCAGGGGGCTGAAGGTCGTCTTCATCGGCTATGAACCCGGGAGCAAGGCGTACAGACTCTATGATCCTGTAGGGGGGGCGAGCTCACGTGTCTCGCGACGTCATCTTCAACGAAAGCACCTTCTGGCACTGGAATGACAAGATCGAGGCAGACCATAATCAAAATCAATTCGCGATGGAGTACCTCGTCACCGAGCCGTAAGAAGGAGGAGCCCAGCATCAATTGCCGTCACCACCGCCAACAGGTGCCCCCTGAACCAGTGGAATTCGCAACACCACGGACTGCGGATTCGACGCTGGATGTCGTTCACGATACTGATCTAGAGGCCAGGTACCGGAGGATGGACGACCTAGTGGGAGGAGGTGAACCACCTGGACTGGCAGCGCGCGAGCTCGAAGAAGTGGCCGAACTACATGCCATCAGTGCAGATGAACCGAACACCTTCGCCGAAGCAGAAAAGAACCCGTGCTGGCTGAAGGCAATGCAGGAGGAGATGACATCCATCACCGAGAACCAGACGTGGAGTCTGGAGGATATGCCGCCGGGACACCGAACCATAGGGCTCAAATGGGTCTTCAAACTGAAGCGCAACGAAAAAAGAGAAGTTGTGAAGCACAAGGCCCGTCTGGTGGCGAAGGGCTACGTCCAGAAGCAAGGAGTGGACTTCGAAGAGGTATTTGCGCCAGTGGAAAGGTTAGAATCCGTTCATCTCTTGCTGGCAATTGCGGCACATTACTCTTGGGAGGTTCACCATATGGACGTAAAGTCTGCTTTCTTTAACGGAGAGCTGAAGGAGACTGTCTATGTCCGACAACCACCTGGCTTCCTTGACAACGACAACCCCGATAAGGTACTGCGTCTGCACAAGGCACTCTACGGGCTTCGACAAGCCCCACGAGCCTGGAACGCGAAGCTCGACAGTACCCTACTGTCACTGAAATTAAAACGCTATGCCTCTGAGCATGGCATGTACACGCACGGCCATGGCAAGCAGCGACTGATCGTGGGAGTGTACGTCAACGACCTCATAATCACTGGAGGCGACATGGAAGTCCTCGGAAGGTTCAAGAAGGAGATGTCAAAGAACTTCGAGATGAGCGATCTCGGCGTGCTCAGCTACTACCTCGGCATCAAAGTGCAACAGAATTCTACCAGCATCTCCATCTGCCAAAGTGCATACGCAAAGAAGCTGTTGGACACAACTGGGCTTGTGGACAGTAGTCCTACAAGGACGTCAATGGAGGCCCGACTCCAACTAAGGAAGGCCGGCACTACGATGACAGTCGACTCCACCAATTACCGCAGCATAGTCGGGAGTCTGCGCTATCTGGTAAACTCTCGTCCTGATCTTGCTTATTCTGTTGGATATGTGAGCAGGTTTATGGAAGCACCTAGGGAGGAGCATCTAGTAGTCAAGCGCATCTTGCGCTATGTAGCCGGAACCAGAGGCTGGGGTGTAAGATACTGCGCAGGGAGAGGAAAGGAGAAACTCAAGCTGGTCGGCTATAGTGATAGTGACATGGCCGGTGACGTTGATGATCGTAAGAGCACCAGCGGAATGATCTACTTCCTCTGAGGCGGCGCGATTTGCTGGCAATCAACAAAACAGAAGGTAGTTGCTTTGGCAGCAACACAAGGGGTCTGGCTTGCGCGACTAATGGAAGAACTCATCGGGAGAGAAAGCGATCCCCCAATGCTATACGTAGACAACAAAGCTACGATCTCCCTGATCAAAAATCCAGTTCTGCACGACCGGAGCAAGCACATAGAAATCATATTCCACTACATTTGAGAATGTGCAGATCGAGGGCTGATCAAGATTGATTTCGTCCGAACAGAGGAACAACTTGGAGACATTTTCACCAAGTCCCTGGCGCGGGTAAAATTTGAAGAACTATGTTAAAAAATCGGAGTTCAAATAATAAGGTAGATATAACACAGCTTTTAGGAGGAGATTGTTAAATAAAAGCTATGTTCCTTATTTAGTTAGGTTGTTTTTACGTCTCAAAACTTCTGAATTCACGCCAATGGAAGAGCTTAATTCTACCTGCCATTTTTTGGCCAACTTCTCTATTTTGTGTAATTAGTTTTTCTATTTTTGTAATTAGATGTGTTATTTAAACAATTCAACTGAAGAGAAATAAAACATCGAGCAAATCTCAGCAAATCTCAGCGAATCTCTCTCTCTCTCTCTCCTTTTACTTTCGCTATTTTTTCTTTCGAAGAAACCTTCGGCCAGTTTTTCGTTGACATTTTCCTCCGAATTGCCAGAGTCAACATGGGCCAGGGTTTATGTAAATGAACAGTAGGATTTTTTTTTAATGTATTGGGCCTTCGGGCCAGAATTTGAACTTTACCCATCCAACCATGTTTGGAATTAGAGAGAGTAGTCAAGTTTTAAAGGATATGTCCCATCATTAAAGGTGTGTATTGCATTACTAATCCCAACAATGGGGTAACTTATTTAGTATTTCTTAAAATATTCAAGTCACATGTTACCCTTATTTTTAACGTAAAAGTAAAGCGCCCCTATATAGATGACAATGAATTCTAAAATGACCATGGAAGAAATCGTGATAGAGAAGTAGTATGCATTGATTTTCATTTAGTAGTTGATAGGATGTGTAACACCCGCTCACCGGCAACGCGATTAACAAGAGTTACCACGGACACCGACAACAAACTCTAGCAACCAATCATAAATTTTCAAAAATCAAGTAAAACATTTAAAACCAATATTAGTTAAAACCGAAGACATCCATCATAAATTTTAAGAAAACAAAACCATAAATACACAAAACAGACCCAGACATGGATTCCCTGAAGTCTCTAGCTCGCTGGTCTCGTCTTCGTCTTCGGTTGGCCTGCATCATCTAAATCTGGAAAGAAAAGTTAAAATAATTTTGATGAGTAATTAAATTACCGAGTAAGTAGCCAACTTATCTTTCATGAGTTATAACTAATCTTTCCACGTGTTTTTAAGTTTTATTCATCATTGATTCCTAGTTTCTCTTACCAGGGTCATCTGTTCGTTAATGAGGTATCTCAGCTACTTCCAGCTTAGGTTACTGACTCTCTCTCAATATGCTTATCTAGAATTTTTGGACTCGTATGTAAGATTCGCTCTCGGTCATATACTACCGTCTACTAATTTCTGGCGGCCTGTAAATCTCATATACCAACGGTTAGGAGTACTCGTTCTCTCTAACTTACCATACAGCGCATTGGTCAAGAACTCCGCAGGAATTAGTAGGCTATAATACTCATATAAATAAGCCATGGCTCAACAATCTATAAGCATATTCTGAATTCATAGCCTTTCTATTAACATGCTTAGCATACTCACATCTGATGCATACTTTCCTACGTTTATAATGTTCGACACATAGAACATTCTAGTAATCATTTATAACATGCTTACATCACAAGCAAGCAGTCACAATATACAAGTAAACATTCAATAACATCAAAGCTCATTTTAACATACTAAGTTCATAATTAGGTAAACAACATACTCACATGTTGTAAACAAGTTAAGAACTAGTTTAAAGAATGATATGCTACTTACTTGGTTTCGAATCCCTTTTTCCCTTGGTTGTACGTTTAATAGGGTATTTCAACACAATTTCTTCCAATTAGACCTATATTTCGCAATTTTCTATATAAGTATAGACCAATCTTGATAGGACAGGTCAAAAGGAGTCGAACGGAATAAACCGGGAATCAAAATAGCATCACACGCACCCTCACACGCCTGCACACGCTCGGTGTATTTTTCTCACGCGCCTGATCTGCGCACAGTGGCGCTCTCACTCGCGGACTCCCACGCGCCTCGCGTGTCTCTCACGCGCTCGTCTTCAACCTCGCGTTTCTGCAATTTTCCAGCTTTTTCATTAATACCTTATGTATCCCTAAGCCATATCCTACTTCTACAATCCGAATTTCATCCCGATTCCTTCTACAAATTTATAGATCTTCTTATTACGATACTAACAAGCCCTACGCCATAACTTATTACGTAATGTTGACCAAGATATCAGGATTTAAAAATTTGGTAATATGGGTTTTCTCACCTTTGTTAGTTCTCCAATACCCGCTCAAGACCACGAATTTCCTCACAAGAATATGTGAACATCCTATTAGCCTCTGTCTTGCTCCCCATCACAAATGTTCACAAATCACCGGTTATTTCAAGGATTCCCAATTTTAGTCTTACTCCCCTATTTTCCCCTTTTCTTTTCCTTGTTTCCCAGTCCGCCCTAACTTCACCAATTCTTCCTTTCACCAACGTCACACTCCTACAATCATTCATCCTTAGGTTTTTTTTTTTTCTTTATTATTATCATCATTATTATTTTGAATCTCAGCACACCTATATATATATATATATATATATATATATATATATATATATATATATATATATATATATATATATATATATTTTATTTATTTATTATTTTTTTTCTAGATTATTACCGGATGATTATTTCATTTTTCATGGTCAAAGACTATGTTAGTTCTATTTTCTTATTTTAAATTAAACGTGTAAGTTCATGGCTTCATTTACAAATATTTTATTTCAAACTTCCACATGTTATTTATGCCATTCATGTGATGATTCCTCTAACTTAAGCAAGAATATTACCAGTGTTACATTGCGAGTGTGATATGTGATGAAAGAATGAGGGTTGTCCTACATGATTTAATACGCCACGAAGAAAATTATGGGGACCTCATGCATATTTGTATGTTCACGTGTACCGGGATACTTCCCCTTTATGATGAAGTATGGACGCGTACACTATGAGACGAAAATGATTATCATGCTGACCATAGTACAATGACGATCGCTATTTCCTCTAGGTGTTCGACAATAGTCCAAAGGAGCTAGTCCGACCAGTAGGCTCAGAGGGTTCGCAAGCCCACCTAGTGGGCCCATGCTCGCACATGTAGGTCGTGTGTAGAGAAGTACCACATATCCAATTTTTTCAGACTGGAAAGTCAGCTAAGAGAATACGATTTAAAATTATAGGTCTCATCTATGCATGTGTTTGCATTCACCAACCCCAATAGTGGGGTCACTTAATGAGTATTTCTTAAAATACTCAAGCGTGGTGTTATTCTTAAATTTCAGGTAAAGGTAAGGCACCCATGTATGGTTGACGACGACATCGCATTGAAGATAACAAAATCTTTGTTAGTGTAGTTGCATTTTCACTTCTTAGATATTAGGTTAAATTAGACTATTGTTTTAATCTTTTATTTGATTTTATTTATATTTCACATTGAATATTTTTCATTGTTTTGTTTTAAGCTCTACATGCAAACGTATAACTCTATGACATAATTGTTTAGAATGTGTCGGTATAAAATGGTCATATGGTGTAACAACAATAAAAAAAAAAAAAAAAAAAAAAAAAAAAAAAAAAAAAACCAACTAATCCATCTCTCCCGGCCAACCTCTCACACACTTCCCCCTCAACTAACTCTCCTTTCTCTCTCCCACTCTTCCATGTAACACCACGAGATCTCCCATGGTAAAAAAATGTTTCTCTTGCAATCACAACGCGAATCAATTATGTCAGGTGGATATAAGCTTCAAGGGAAAGTCGAGTCAATCTTTAAAATAGAATAGAATGTCATTCAAGGCAAACCAAGTAAATGACCTTATTATCGACATGGTTGTATTTGATGCTGACACGTGCCTCGTGGTTATGTACATGTCATATATTTGACATGTGTGAATTTTTTATGTATCGATATGACTATGATATGACATGCATATGAACGACATGATAACTCTTACGTTATGATATGCGTGAGATAGGATATGAGAAGGATGCGATGAACGTAATGTAATGATATGACTAAGATATGATTAATATAACGATACAATTAAGTTATGTATAGAAAACGACATGGTTATGATAAATTGAAAAAAAACGATATGTATAGGTTATGTAAGAAAATGATCTGATTATGATATATTGATAAAACGATATTGTTAGGGTACGTTTGGAAAATAATATGACTGAGGTATGTCCATAAAATGATAGGACTATGAGATGTATAAGGACGATAAGGCTATGACAAGATTAATAAAACGATATGACAGGGATATGCATATGGAAACGATATGAGTATCAAATGTTGTGATACGATATAAAATATATGTTATGGTACGATATATGTGATAAATTGATATGTTTATGTTATGAAATATTGTGATACGATATGTTATGGTATGACATGTATACGATTCGAATTGTTATGTCCGAAAATATGGAAATGTTATGATATGGAATGTGTACGTAATATGATTGATATATTATGATTGACATGCAAACCGATGAACTAGCATGAAATACAACCCCGACATACTCATGAAAGATATGTTATGAAGGAAGACACTAGCGAAATTGTATTAAATGAGAACGAAAATTGAAAAACATTGAGACCTTATGCATTATTGTGTGCTCATGCATTGGGGGATACCCCTTATCCTTCTTAATAGTACAGACACGTACGCTACAAGACATGAGAACGAAAATTATGTTAACATAATGCTGCCGTGATGATCGCTATTCATAACGGGCGTCTAACATCAACAACTACCAGAGAATGCTCGCCCGATCAGAAAGAGGGCCTAGGAGGAGTGCGAACTGACTGGTGGGTCAATACTCGCATGTGTGGACCGTGTGTAGGAAAATTAAGTACACATCCCAATTGCCCGTTATGATGGCCGTCGCAAGAAAATAGACTGTTATGATAGGTCTCTTTCATGAAATTGTATGTGTTATCATTTAACTCCAATAGTGGGGTCACTTACTATACTAAGTCACGTGCTACTTCTATTTCAGGTAAATGCAAGGCATCCCTGAACCGATGACGACCACATCACAACTAGAGACCATAACACATGTATAGGGTAGTCCCATTTATTTTCTTAGACTTAGTCAATCTCAACACATATCAGGAACATCTTTTGAGAGTCTAATGAAGGAAGTTCAATTGAGTCAATTAGCAACTGAGTTAGGAAATAGACATCTTGGAAGGCTACAAGCAGACACCAAAACGCCAAGAAGAGAGAGCAATAAAATTGAGAAGTGGGAAAGAAATATCCTACAAAAAAGGTGAAATTAAAGAACACATTAACAATCACTCACGGATACATAATAGAGAAAGGAGGAAAATGCTGGACAAAGAAGCCGAGAAAAAATTATGTGGAAGCAGAACAATATCCTAAAACACAAGCAGCAGACAACCTCAAGAAAAGGGTAGAACATACATGCCAACACCTTTTTACCACAAAGAATAAAATTAAAGAAAGATGAAGTCCACTTCGTAAAGTTCATGGATATTCTATATAAATTCATATAAACATGCCACTTGTGGAGACTTTGAAACAAATGTCAAGTTATGTGAAATTATTGAAGATAGTGTTCACTAATAAAAGGTAGTTTGAAGACTTTAAGGTAGTAGCATTAAATGAAGAGCGTAGGTGAATGAAATGGTAACGTACACAAAAATTAGGAAAACTTACATACCTACCAAGCTCGAACATTACAATGTAGGTGAATGAAATAGTAACGTACACAAAAATGAAGTGTAATTTCCCCAACTCTTAAACGACTCCTTTGGTAGAAAATCTTGCTTCGAACAACCACAAGATCTTCTTCTGATTCCTTCTTCACCACTAGCGTCACCATTCGGTTGATCCATTATGAATTCACACGGAAACAGTCAACCAAAAAAGAAACTAATCGAGAGAATCAAGTAACTTAAGACAAGGGGAGAGAATAAGAAAGGAAAATGGGGTTTATAAAGGAAGCAGACACGACCGGTGATAGCCGGTAGACATAGTGGTTTCAGAGTCTTGAATATGAGAGGAAACTGACATGTGGAGGTTAATTTGGCAGTCACATTTGTGGTACCAAGGTGTCGATTCTAAATTTAATCATCTCAACTGCTAAAACGGCTAATACAACACTTCTGAACTCCAAATCTTCGCCTTTCAAATCGTTTTGCAGATTTAATGTCGTCCCATCAGAATCGTAATTATATTCCAATTAAAGCTGAATTTTAAAACTATTCTCCTAAAACTAGATTTGGTTAGATGAACCGATTGTTAACTTCAAACAATACAGTTTTACTCCGGGTACAATTATATATAAAAATATTAATTTAACTTCATAATTATTTTACAAACTAATTTAAGTATTATAACTAGTGAGTAGTTTAATAAAGCTCTACAAAATAGTCTCTAGGGTCGAGATTAATCGTAAGGATTTTATAATATTCTAATATTCTAATACTCTGCTTGCATGAAGTCTAACACATGGACCATTGTACACGGTAGAGAATTGAACTTCAAATTGTTGTCATGGGTTCACATGGGTTGACTTGGATACAAAGGACAAAATCAAATTTTTATTAAGGATAAATTGGTGACACCAGCCTAAGCTAATTAGATAAGTGCCTTTACTATCCGCATGGTTAGAAACTGATGTCGTATGATGACACATGCTTCGTAGTTCTGCACATGTCATATGCTTGATATGTGTGAAATGTTTATGAAATGATGTGATGCGTCTGATGATATGTTTGAGATAAGATATGTGAAAGATATAATATATGTTATGGTACCATGCGTTTGACGATATATTTGAGATACGATATGTTATTTCTATTTTCTTGTCTTAAATTAAACGTGTAAGTACATGGCTACATTTGCAAATATTTTATTTCAGACTACCACCTATGTTATTTATGGAATTCATGTGGTGATGCTTCTAATTTAAGCAAGAATATTAAGGACGTTACATTACGAGTGATATGTGATGAAAGAATAAGGGTTGTCCTGCATGATTTATTACGCCACGAAGAAAAATATGGGAACCACATGCATATTTGTGTGTTCACGTGCATCGGGATACTTCTCCGTTATGACGAGTACGAACGCGTACACTATGAGACAAAAAAATGATTATCATGCTTACCATAGTTCAACGATGATCGCTATTCCCTCTGGGTGTCCGACAATAGTCCAGAGGAGCTAGCCCGACCAGTAGGCCTAGAGGGTGCGCGAGCCCTCCTGGTGGGCCCATGCTCGCACATGTGGGTAGTGTGCAGAGAAGTACCATATACCATATTTGCCAAGTCTGGAAAGTAGGCTTAGAGAATACGATTTCAAATTATCATAGTGGGATCACTTAACGAGTATTTCTTAAAATACTGAAGTTTTGTATTATTCTTAAATTTCAGGTAAAGGCAAGACATCCCTGTGTGGTTGACGGCCACGTCGCATTGAAGATCATGGAACCTATGTTAGTGTAGTTGCATTTTCACTTCTTAGATACTAGGTTAGATTAGGGCATCGTTTTAATTATTTCTTCGGTTTTATTTACATGTCACATTGAATATTTTTCGTTGTTTTTTGTTTTAAGACTCTTAACGCAACTGTATAAGTCCGTGACATTATTTTATTAATTATTTTAAAGAATGTTTCTACATAAAGTAGTCACTTCATGCATATGGTGTAAAACCAGTAAAAAAAAATTAAAAAAAAATCAACTAATCTCATCTCTCCTCCAACCTCTCACACGCCCACTCCCCTCTCGATACTCAACCAACTCCCCTTGTGAATCAATTCTGTCATATGGTTACAAGCTTTGAGGGACAAGTCAAACCAATCTTAAAAATAGAATAGGACGTGGTTGAAGGCCAACCAAGTAAATGACGTCATTATTGACATGATTATATTTGATACTGACACGTGCCTCGTGAATATGCACATATCATATATTTGATATGTGTGAATTGTTTATGAATCGATATGATATGATATGATATGTATATGTTATAATATGTGAATGGTATGATAACTCTTACGTTATGATATGTTTGAGTAGGATACGAGAATGATGCGATGAACGTAATGTAATGATATGACTAAAATATTATTAATATAACGATACGGTTAGGTTATGTATAGAAAATGATATGGTCATGATAGATCGAAAAAACGATATGTATAGGTTATGTATAGAAAATGATATGACTAGGATACGCATATGGAAACAATATGCCTCTGAAATGTTTACAAAATGATACGATTATGATATGACATGTGAATGACGAATATATATATATGTGTGTGTGTGTGTTGTGATACGATATGAAAATGATATGATATATGTTCTGGTACGATATATGTGATAAATTGATATCTTTATGTTATGGTATATTGTGATACGATATATTATGGTATAATATGTATACGATGAAAATTGTTATGTATGGAAATATGGAAATGTTATGATATGGCATATGTATGTAAAATGATTGATATGATGTGATTGACATGCAAAACGACGAACTAGCATGAGATACAAATTTAGTATACACATGATAGATATGATAAATGATACAACAAATGATATGAGAAATGAAGGAAGACACTAGCGAAATTGTATTAAATGATAATGAAAATTGAAAAATGTTGGGACCTTATGCATTATTGTGTGCTCATGCATTTGGGGATACCCCTTATCCTTCACGATAATACGGACACGTATGCTACGAGACAGGAGAACGATCATATGTTAACATAATGCTGCCGTGATGATCACTATTCGTAATGGGTGTCCAACATCAAAAACTACCAGAGAATGCTCGCCCGATCAGAAAGGGGGCCTAGGAGGCATGCGAACTGACTGGTGGGTCAATACTCGCACGTGTGGAGGAAAATTAAGTACACATCCCGATTGCCCATTATGATGGCTGTTCGCAGGAAAATAGACTGTTATGATAGGTCATTTTCATGAAATTGTATGTGTTATCATTTAACCCCAATAGTGGGGTCACTTACTGAGTATTTCTTAAAATACTCAACCCATGTGTTACTTCTATTTCAGGTAAATGCAAGGCATCCCTGAACGGCTCACGACGACATCACAACTCGAGACCCTGACACATGCATAGGGTACTCCCATTTAATTTTCTTAGACTTAGTCAAGCTCAACACATATCGGGAACATCTTTTGAAGCCTAACGAAGGAAGGTCAATTGAGTCAATTAGCAACTGAGTTACGAAATAGACATATGGGAAAGCTGCAAGCAGACATCAAAACGTCAAAAAGAGTGGGCAAGGAACAATGTCAAGCAATAAAATTGAGAAGTGGGAAAGAAATACCCTACAAAAGAGGTGAAATTAAAGAACACATTAACAACCACTCCACTAATACATAATAGAGAAAGGAGGAAAATGCTAGACAAAAGAAGCAGGCTCCAACACAAGAATGAAGAGTGTAGTAACATTAAGGTAGTAGTATTAAATGAAGAGTGTAGGTGAATGAAATGGTAACGTACACAAAAATTAGGGAAACTTGCATACCTACCAGGCTCGAACATTACAATGTAGGTGAATGAAATAGTAACGTACACAAAAATGAAAAATAAAAAATGCCAGTTCGACTATATGATACTACAATCTTGAACACTTGTGAATTTTTGTATTTTTTTTCTAATTAATTAATGTTGTTGATAATTATATAAGGTGGAACCATTTATCTTGTATCAATTCAATAATTTCTCTCTCAAATTATTGAATACTTTATTTTCACAATTTTTTTTTGCATTTTTTATAGCATCAATTATAATTACACAAAAATGATATAAAAAGTCTCAAACTTGTAATAACCTCCACCATGGAGATCTTAAAAAAAAAGACATTATAAAAAACATATTATAGCATTTTGTTTTGCTATAATTTTTACATGTACAAGCAAAGTAGAGAGAAAGCTCAAACATATACAGACCACCATCCCTCCCAACATGAATCCAAGCTAACACAATAACAAACATAAACCACAAATTCCCTAATCAAACCACTGAGCCAATCATTATAAATTCAAAAGATCCAATCACAAACTGCTATTAACTTCAACTATGGTAGTTTTGGACTCCATGACCGAGTCATAAGAAGCATGTAATCCAATCAAGATATAGTAAATTAACAAAATCCCAGTCCAGATTCCAAACCTTTCAAATGAAGCTTTGTCGATGGAGCCAAGAAGGAAAAGGTTGATGGCGATCGACAGTGAAGGCAACCACGGGACGAGCGGCACGCCCCACACGCGAGGCTTTTTGGCCTGTGGGACACCGAGCCATAGGGCCAGAGTTGAGAGAAACCATATGGAATTGGAGACCACCAAGCCGATCCAGTCGTCGCTTGAGCTCCAGTATACGGCGGTTGCTATTGAAGATCCCAGGATTAGAACCAGGCAGATTATGAGCTTGTTTCGGTCGGATGGTGTCGTTTCACCGCTGACGTAGTAGCGTCGGACGATCAGGCCGATGGCTACAAGCATGAAGATGAAGAGGGTGGAGATAGAGAGGAGGTTCGAGAGGATTCCCAAGCTTGTAAAGAAGGCGATTATTGCTGTTGCAGCGAGCATTGTGGCTGTTGCATTCACTGGAGTGCCAGTCCTTTCATGCACTTTGGCGAACCATGGTGAGATCATGTGGGTTCTGGCAATGTGCGTGAGATAGCGTGCCTGTCCAACAGCATTAACCAACAAAACGGTGGTCATGCCTTTAATAGCACCAGCAGCCACAATGTACTTAGCCCAACCCCATCCAACAGCCTCAAAAGCCATCGAAAACGGCGCGTCCTCATCAATTTGTTGGTACGGCTGCATCAAGCACAAGGTAACTGCAAGAATGCAATAGGCTAATGTGGTGATCACCATTGACCCAACAAGACCAATAGGTATATCTTTAGCAGGGTTCTTAGTTTCCTCAGCCATTGTCGAAACGGCGTCGAATCCAACGTATGCAAAGAACAAAACGGCAGATGCTACGAAGATGCCACGAGGGCCATAGGGGGCAAAGGGAGTGAAGTTTTTCGGGTTGGCCTTGGTGAGGCCGGCAATGACAATGAAGAGGATGATGGCAACGTGGAAAATGGAAGCAACATAGTTGAAGCGGGAGGAGCCTTTGGTGCTGGCTACAGCCAAGGTGCAAATGACGACGATGACAATGATGGCAATAGGGTCGAGCTGGTTGTAGGAGTCGGGGAAAGACGAGACGTGGATGCGAAAATCGTTCGGATGGTGATTGCACAAAGTTGCAAAGTATGAAGTCCATGAACGGGCCACAGCAGCGCTACCAATTACATATTCGAGGAGGATGTTGCCCGCTGCGATGAATGCCACGAAGTCTCCTAGTTCTACCCTTAGGTAGGCGAATGATCCACCTGAACAAATAATTACGATGCACTCGTGTAGTTAGTAATTTAGGAAAAACCAAAAGGAAATCTAAAATAATTTTAAATTTAGATTATTGTGAAAGTATGGTCTTTATATTTATATCTATTTCATACTTCTTGAATTCAAAATCTAAATTTTTTTTCAACCAATTAAGATGTCATGCTAAAAATTTCAATAGAATATCACTTCATGTCATTATCTCTGCCCAAAAACAAAAATAAGACCACTTCATTGAAGAAGAAGAAAAAAAAAAGCACACATTATAAACTTTTTTAATTTTTTTTTTTTTAATATTCAAAATAGTATTATTAGTACACATTTTTAAAAGACTGATAAGAAATAGATAAGCGGTCTCCATTCATATATTGAGTTTTAAAATTTTTAAAATTTTCTTTTAATTTAAAAGTTAAGGTATAATTCTTTTCGAGAGTATCTCTAATAAAATTAAAAGATAATTTTTTAATAGTCAACCGACAGAAAAGAATTAGTAAACCTTAATTCATTAATGTAAAAAGAATGAAATAATTAATAAAAGATTAATATATCATGGAAAAATACAGGGATAAATGTTTAAAATTTTAAAAATAGAAATTAATTTAAAAAATTAATAATAAAATATATAATATTTTGACCACAAACAGAGACAAAATAGAAAAAGGCACGTACCAGCTGCTGGAATCTCCACGGCAAATTCAGTGTAACAAAAGACGGAAAGCATGGCGGAGACACCGGAGACGACATAAGACAAGACAACAGCTGGGCCGGCGTGTTTCTTAGTCTCAAGACCGGTGAGGACGAATATTCCGGCGCCGATGACAGCGCCGATACCGAACCACATAAGGTCCCACCATGTGAGGCTCTTCTTCATCTCGTGCTGGCTGCGAGCCTTCATCTCGACGAGCTCAATGTGCTCCCCAGACCTGGTCGTGAGCCGATCCAAGAGCCGGGCCGGCGTCGCCTTCAACGCTTTAGTGTAATTTCCCCAACTCTTAAACGACTCCTCTGGTAGAAAATCTTGCTTCGAACAACCACAAGATCTTCTTCTGATTCCTTCTTCACCACTAGCGTCACCGTTCGGTTCGCCCATTATGAATTCACACTCAAACAGTCAACCAAAAAAGAAATTAATCGGGAGAATCAAGTAACTTAAGACAAGGCGGGAGAATAAGAAAGGAAAAGGGGGTTTATAAAGGAAGCAGAGACGACCGGTGACAGTCGGTAGACACAGTGGTTTCAGAGTCTTGAATATGAGAGGAAACTGACATGTGGAGGTTAATTTGGCAGTCACATTTGTTGTACCAAGGTGTGGTTTCTAAATTTAATCATCTCAACTGCTAAAAGGGCTTATACGACACTTCATAACTCCAAACCGTTCTCAATTGGATCCTTCGCCTTTCAAATCGTTTTGCAAATTTAATGTCGTCCCATCAAAATCGTAATTATATTCCAATTAAAGCTGAATTTAAAACTATTCTCCTAAAACTAGATTTGGTTAAATGAACCGATTGTTAACTCCAAACAATACAGTTTTACTCCGAGTACAATTATATATAAAAATATTTATTTAACTTCATAATTATTTTACTCACTAATTTAAGTATTATAGTTAGTCTGTAGTTTAATAAAGCTCTACAAAATAGTCTCTACGGTCTAGATTAATTATGAGGATTTTATAATATTCTAATACTCTACTTGCATGAAGTCTAACACATGGACTATTGTACAATGTAGATAATTGACCTTGAAATTGTTGTCATGGGTTCACATAGGTTGACTTGTATACAAAGGACAAAATAGAACTTTTATGAAGGATAAATTGGTGACACCAGTATAAGCTAATCAGGTAAGTGCCTTTACTATCCGCATGGTTAGAAACTAATGTCGTATGATGACACATGCCCCATAGTTCTGCACGTGTCATATGCTTGATATGTGTGAAATGTTTATGAAATGATGTGATGGATATGATGATATGTTTGAGATATCATATATATGTTATGATATATGTTATGGTACCATGTGTTTGACGATATGTTTGAGATACGATATGTTATTTATATTTTCTTGTCTTAAATTAAACGTGTAAGTTCTTGGCATCATTTGCAAATATTTTATTTCAAATTAACACCTATGTTATTTATGTAATTCATGTGGTGATGCTTCTAATTTAAGCAAGAATATTAAGGACGTTACATTACGAGTGTGATATGTGATGAACAAATGAGGGTTTCCTGCATGATTTATTATGCCACGAAGAAAAATATGGGAACCTCATGCATATTTGTATGTTCACGTGCATCGGGATACTTCTCCGTTATGACGAGTACGGACGCGTACACTATGAGACAAAAAATGATTATCATGCTTACCATAGTTCAACGATGATCGCTATTCCCTCTGGGTGTCCGACAATAGTCCAGAGGAGCTAGCCCGACCAGTAGGCCCAGAGGGTGCGCGAGCCCGCCTGGTGGGCCCATGCTCGCACGTGTGGGTAGTGTGCAGAGAAGTACCATACACCCAATTTGCCAAGTCTTGAAAGTATGCCTAGAGAATACGATTTAAAATTACAGGTCTCATCGTTATGCATGTGGTTGCATTCAACAACACTAATAGTAGGATCACTTAATGAGTATTTCTTAAAATATTGAAGTCTTGTGTTATTCTTAAATTTCAAGTAAAGACAAGACATCCGTGTATGGTTGACGGCCATATTGCGTTGAAGATCATGGAATCTGTGTTAGTGTAGTTGCATTTTCACTTCTTAAATACTATGTTAGATTAGGGCATTGTTTTATTTCCATGTATAAGTCCATGACATTATTTTATTAATTATTTTAAAGAATATTTCCAAACATATTTATATGCTCTAAAACCAGTAAAAAAATAATTAAAAAAATAGTCACTCCCCTTTCTCTCTCCCTTTCTCCCGTTCTCTTTACATTATCTGCACCATTGTTTAACACCACCCGATCTCCCATCATCCAAAATGGAAATCTTTTTCTTTCAATCAATTCTGTCAGATCTTTACAAGGTTCGAGGAACAAGTCAAGTCAATCTTAAAAATAGAATAGAACGTCGGTCAAAGCCAACCAAGTAAATGACGTTATTATCAACATGGTTATATTTGATGCTGATACGTGCCCCGTTGTTATGCACCTGTCATATAGTTGATATGTGTGAATTGTTTGTAAATCGATATGACTATGATATGATATGTATATATATTATAATATGTGAATGGTATGATAACTCTTACGTTATGATATGTTTGAGTAGAATACGAGAATGATGCGTTGAATGTAATGTAATGATATGACTAAGATATTATTAATATAACGATACGGTTAGGTTATGTATAGAAAATGATATGGTTATGATAGATTGAAAAAACGATATATATAGGTTATGTATAGAAAATGATATGATTATGATAGATTGATAAAACTATATGGTTAGGGTACGTTTGGAAAACAATATGACTAAGCTATGTCCATGAAATGATATGACTATGAGATGTATAAGGACAATAAGGTTATGACAAGATTAAAATTACGATATGACTTGGATATGCATATGGAAACAATATGTCTATGAAATGTTTACGAAATGATACGATTATGATATGACATCTGAATGACGAATGACATATATATATATATATATATATATATATATATATATATTGTGATACGATATGAAAATGATATGATATATGTGTACGATATATGTGTTAAATTGATATGTTTATGTTATGGTATATTGTGATACGATATGTTATGGTATGATATGTATACAATGAAAATTGTTTAAGTCTAAAAATATGGAAACATTATGATATGGTATATGTATGTAAAATGATTGATATGATGTAATTGACATGCAAAACGACGAATTAGCATGAAATACAACCCTAATATACGCATGAAAGATATGATAAATAATGCAACAAATGATATGAGAAATGATATGATATGAAGGAAGACGCTAGCGAGATTGTATTAAATGATAATGAAAATTGAAAAATGTTGGGACCTTATGCATTATTGTGTGCTCATGCATTGGGGGATACCCCTTATCCTTCACGATAGTATGGACACGTATGCTACGAGATAGGAGAACGATCATTATGTTAACATAATACTGCCGTGACAATTTCTATTCATAACGGGTGTCCGACATCAAAATCTTCTAGAGAATGCTCGTCCGATCAGAAAGGGGGCCAGGAGGAGTGCGAACTGACTGGTGGGTCAATACTCGCATGTATGGACTGTGTGTAGGAAAATTAAGTACACATCCCAATTGCTTATTATGATGACTGCCGTAGGAAAATAGACTGTTATGATAAGTTTCATTCATGAAATTGTATGACTTTGCATTTAATCCCAATAGTGGGGTCACGAGTATTTCTTAAAATACTCAAGCCACATGCTACTTCCATTTCAGGTAAATGCAAGTCATCCCTGTACGGCTGGCGACGACATCGCAACTCGAGACCATGACACATGCATAGGGTAGTCACCTTTATTTTCTTAGAATTAGGCTAGAATAGGATGTTTTTAATTTAAATGCTTATTTATTTCATTTAGTTTATTGTTGTGTTGTCTTAAAGATGTTTTTGAACACGTAAGTTCATGGCTGTGTTTTTAGATGAAGTTTATGTTTTATGAATATGTTTAAATGAAGTATTTTCGCATGAACATATGGTATGTCCATACAGTAGCGAAACAAACAAAAATCTCAAAATTCGAGAATTAAAATTATAACTTTAAGTGTCATAAAGTTTAAATATTAAGTAGACAACTATCATAATTCTAAAATGTTGGAACTTTGAGTTTCTAACTTTTTGTTTGAACTAAGAAAAGTTTGACCATCTGAAGAGCTTGGTATGCAAGGGAGTTGCATCCAGAGGTACCACGAGAGTTGTCACAGTGTTAAAAGTCAAGAAATTGATACACCAAGGTGCATGAGAATTTTTAGCTATTGTGACAATTGACTATGGGGTATAGTTGCCAGTCCCCTCAATATGGGGTAAGAGAGTTTGAGGGTGTTTTTTTAGAGAAGTTGCTTGAGTTGCCACAATGCAAAGAACTCACTTTGGAATCGACTTGGAACAAGGTACCGTGTCAATCTTCTAAGTATCTATCTATCTATCTATATATATATATATATATATATATATATATATATATATAATATAGATATAGATATCCTTAAATGTTCCATTTTGTGACTAATATATCTAAGATACATTTAAATTTTAAAAGTTAATGGATCTATTCGATATAAATCTAAATTTAATGTCCATGAAACGACCCTAGATTTTTACTAACCTAAAGTCGCTACTGTCATCATAAAATACTCTCTTATACACAAATAAACATTTAAAACTTTATCATGAAATATTGTCATGGACTTACATGTTTGAAAATGTCTTTAAAGTAACATAACGAAATATTAAATAAAACAAATAAAACATTAAAATTAAGAACACCATGTACTACCTTAAGCCTAAGAAATGAAATACCACTATCTTATGCATGTGTCATGGTATTTACTTGCGATGTCATCGTCAACCATATAAGGGTGTCTTGCCTTTACCAGAAGTAGATGTAGTACCCGACTTGAGTATTTTAACAAATACATAGTAACTGACCCCACTATTGGGGTCAAGGAATGCAAACACATGACGCTCATGAACAGGGACCTATCTGTTGGGTTTTATGTCCTAAAACTCATAGTTTGTAAAAAAAAACATATTCTATTTTCAATAAAGTTATTATTGTTATTTATTCAGTAAAGATTGTTATTGAATAAAGTGAACTTTACGATCATTAATCTAAATCCAATAAACTAAGAACACTCTGGCTATAGTATGATTACTTGAACTATATGTAGAGACATAAGAGTGGATCAAGTTCAAGAATATAGTCAAAATGATCTATAGTATAAGGATAAGGCTGAGTACCTTATTCTGGGGACACTATGGATGCGACCCACTTTTGTATATGATATAAACAATGTGATCACTAAATTGTACATGTGGAGACATGTGAGTGGGGGCGTCCTATGCAATGAGTATTGCATAAGATCGGACCATGAAGAAAACCACTCTCACATTATAATGTCGTTTACTGTTGAGACTGATTTTCTTTTCATTCGATAACCTAGGTAACTCGGTTTTAATCCTGAGCTAACAATGAACTCCTGTTTATTCGGAATTATCCTTAGATTTGCATGGGTGAGAGTGACTCTAGTTCGCCGACTCAATAGGCCTCCCATTTCAGGGGTAAGACTGGGCGAATGGCTGGGGACGTGGGGTGCAAGATGCAATTCACTCCTACCTACTTTTAGGGACAGAAGAGAGGTAGTTCCCTTAAGCATTGACTCCAGGTCTTGAACAAGGAGCCCCACCCTCTCATTGGCCTGAGAGGGATTCGGTTTACTGGTTGGACCACAAACCAATTTTTCATTAGAGGATCAGTGAGACATAAGGAACAAGAAGTAGCTTCAGGGGTAAAACGGTAAATTGACCCAGCTCTAGTTACGAACAACCTGTGAAGGATCGATTTACTAATCATGGTTATATCAAATGGACAGAAATATATCTATAGTGAGGGGAGTGCAACTACTAAGCTATAGTGGAGTGCAACTACTCAGCTATAGTGGAGCATCCGTATTCATCATCATAAATGGAGAAGTAACCCGATGTATGAACACACAATATGTATAAAGTCCCTATAGTTTTCATCTTTAAATCATTCCCATGATCCAACTCTATACATCATCCACACATTATCCTAGATAACATGCATGCATTGGCCTTCATAAATTCATCATCTATAACATCGATTAGGGTTGGGTTTTAGAAAATAAAAACTTAGAGTAAAATTTATGAGACTTATTTGACTTTCTTAAATTTCATGAACAATACTAGTAACTATTCCAAAAAGAAAAAAAAAAAACATATAAACTATTGTATTTTGCTTTTATTATCATCAATATACAATTTTTAAAAAAAAAAAGTAACAAGGACTTTTTTTTTTTTTTTTTTTTTTTTTTTTTTTTTGTCTAGATCAACTCCAATACATCATTTGAAGGTTTAAGAGTATTTCTCTCTAGGGCCAATCTCATGTTTGCCTAAATAGTCATCTTTAGACTTGCAGTGAGATAAGAGAGTTGAATCCTTCGTATTAATTGCCACTTCCAATGGAGAGAATCGACGTTGTATCCTTGAGCTTTGTGCAAAAGATGAGTTAATAGTCAGATTTGAATCAAAAGCAAACAACAAGATGAAACAAAAAATGTTTTGAAGTTTCTTTTTCTTTTTTTTGTTTGAGAATTTAATTTGATCAGTTTTTTTCTACACAAATGTATTTGGTATGGTTCAAAATGCTTTGTGCATAAAGGTATGGTTCAAAATGCTTTGTGCATAAATCTATTTTGTTTTGTTTTATATACATACTAAGTCAAATTTGCATACAAGGAAGATTCACAGGTTGTTTTATATATATACTATTTTGTTTTGTTTGGTTTTAAATCTCTTCAATTTTTTAACCTTATTTATTAGAACATATACCAGAATCTATCATAAATAAGAAGTTGTTGCAGCTAAGTTAAAATATTTTATATTTAGATGAGAGTTTGAATCGAACTAAACCTAACCTATAGTGATCGTGTTGTTGATAATGACTAATGCAAAAGTAAACAATACAAACCCATAATAATTCATTCTTTAATCAACCTCTTTGGCGGGTGACATAATCTAGAATCTGAACACTCTTTTATTTTTGTAAGATAAAAGATTTTGATCTAGTTTATGTTGAGGACATAATTCAAATTATGCAATAGTTTCTTTAATTACTATGATCTAAATCAAACTATTGAAGTTTTTATGAGATTTTCAACTTTGGAGCATATATTGAACATATATTAGTAGGTGGGATTCAAACAAGAGAGTTGTTTTTAATCATATTATATTACAAATAAAGGAAAACAAACTTATCACAATCGTTATATTCTCCGTCCCCATCTCCGCCCAATTCTTTGACCTTTTATATCCTCGTCCGGCTTGAAAGAGAGACTTTTTAAGTTTCATTTTCAAATCTCATGATTCAAAGAGGAAGAAAACATTCTATATCCCATTCCAAGTTCGAATAGATTTTTTGAAGTTCCAATGTGATAGATGTCTTGATTTTATTTGTTTGATTTGTGTAGTAACATAGGTTGGATTAGTTTTTGGGCTAATTAGATTAATTTATCTGTCATTTAGGTTATTTTGTGTGTTAATTAGAAAAACATCCAAGAATTCATTCACTATTGGTACCACATCCAATCTTTTCTTACCCTTTGGTATCTACTGCACTAGCCAATATGGCCCAACCTCCTTCTTGGATCAATTTCATAGCTTTTATCATTGAGACCACCTTTGAGGCAACTCCAGTGCAGGTGTTCTTGACCTCCTTGTTGGATCAATTTCATAGCTTTTATCATTGAGACCACCTTAGAGGCAACTCCAGTGCAGGTGCTAACTTAAAATCTACGAAATTAAATGTGACCACCCTATGCATGTGCCATGGTCTTTAAATTGCGATGCTGCTATCAAACGTGCATGGGTGTCTTGCCTTCAACATATCATATAGTTCAACATATCACATCAAAACATGTATCATATCATAGACATATATCATATCATAGACATATCATAGTATAGACATATCATATCATAAACATCTCACAGATATCAAACATATGACATGTGTAGAGTCACTGAGCACGTGTCATCTTACATAACACAAACTTCTAACCATGCCTATTGTAAGACCACTTACTTGGATGATCTTGATCAACTTTCTATCTAATACTCGAATACGCTTGATTTCATCCCTCAGAGTTTGCTTCAAGTATCGTAGAGATGTTTCACCCTATTAGAACATTCATCTAGTTTCCTTAGAAAATTCTAGTTTCCTAACTTAATTTAACTTCAATTGAGAATTGAATATTTGTATTCACATTAATTTTCCGGTCAAATTCAACTTCGAGAGGGTCAAAAATATTGAAATCGTTCTTAAAACGTCTAACCCAAATCGAATGACTTTTTTTCAGCCGTTAGGGCCTAGCGAAACCGAGCCGAGTGAGCCAGTGGCTGGGGATAAGACATGTGTCGATAGTGTGCCAGTGCGTGCAGGTTGCGATTCAGGTCGAAGCGTAGACTTCAGATCAGATTCTTGGCGTCGCGGGTCACGTATAATAATTATGGGCAGAGCTGTGTGGGTAGTGTCTGCGATTGTTTGGTCCAAGGTTCCTGGCTTCGTGGGCTATAGCTAATTTGGGCCGCGAATTGCAAATGGATCTCTAGATCAAATGGAAAGTTGGGCTGTGGGCTGGCTGTTATGATTGTTGCCCGAGTCCATGTCAAATCTGACCCAAATCTTGTCGTCTTCCATGCCCGATTCACACGTCCTTCTGTCTGCCCTTTCTCTCTTCTAGAAACAGTGTTCTGACGTCTTCGTATTTCATGGCCTAACATAATCATATCATAGTACATCATGGCATCTCATCACATAACATAATTCATCGTAACATAATTTGACATTTCTTTTGTACCATAATGTTATTTAACATATCTTAGCATATCATACAGAGACACATATCATAACATCAAACATACCAACATATCACACATATGACACGTGTAGGGCCATTGGGAACGTGTCATCATATATAAACCAATTTTTCCAACCCAACTTAAAGTAGAGCCACTTACGTTGTTGGCCTTAGCCGGCGTTCTATCTTATTTCTAAAATTGGCTTGACTTCGTCCTTTTAAGTTTGTATCAATCTACGTGGAGGCACTCCACCATATTAGAAATATTCACCTAATCCCTTTGATAATTCTACTTCCTAACTTAAATTGAATTATGAAATATTATACTGATCTTAGTTGTTTTCAATAAGGCCAAAATAAGCTTTGAGAGGGTAAAAAATGTGGGAATTGGTACAAAATTCTTAAACCCGAGCCGTTTAAGCCATTTTCCAATCGCTGGAGTTTTTGAGCCGAGTCAAAGTCGGTCAGTCGAGCAATCGAGCAAGTCAAGAGGAGGCACACCCATGCACGTGCAAGGGGGCTAGAGGCGCAGGCAGGTTCTCGAGTGGGTCGGGTTATGTTGCTCGGGTCACTCTTGCGTCAGTGGGCTTTTAGTGGGCCGTGTGCATTCGTGGCTTGCAGGTGGGCTTCTTGTCATGTGCATATAGTGGCTGCAGATGGGTACACCCCGGTTGCCTACGTATACACGACTGTCCCACTATGACTTTCAAACTCCCCGCATTTTTTATTATTATTATTATTATTATTTTATTTGTTTACATTTTAGCTCAATTATAATGGAATATTTTTTAATTTGCCCTTTTATTAAAAAATTATTACATTACTGTAGGGACTTCATGCATTTTGTGTATATATATACATCGAGCTACTTTCCTTTTTATAACGATGAGTGCATACGCGTACACTATGATGATTATGATGCTCATGTCTTGCATGACACTCAAAGGTCTGCTGACTTTCAGATGTCGCCATGTACAACTAGCTCGACGCTCGTATGTGTTGGTCTAAAGGGGTGCGAACCACCTGGAGATCCACGCTCGTACGTGTTGGTCATGTGTAGGAAAATACTACACATCTAATTTTGTCTGGACTGGAGGTCACCCCTGTGATGGTTTTAATGATAGATCCCTCCATCATGAGTTGCATGTGTTTGCATTACCAGACCCCAATAGTGGGGTAATGTACTGAAAATACTCATGTCATGTGCTACTTTTATTTTCAGGTAAAGGTAAGACACCCCTGTACGGCTGGCAACAAAATTGCAAGTAGAGACCATGACACTTGCATAAGATAGTAGTATTTTATTTTCTTAGAGATAGGTTAGTATAGGGTGTTTTACTTTTGATGTTTTAATTATTTTTTTAATTTATTATTTCGTTATGTTGTTTTAAAGATGCTTTCAAACGCCTAAATCTATGGGAGTATTTTAAATTTATATTTTAAGATAAAGTTTTAAATGTTTAGTTTAAGAGCATAGAGTATGATGACAGTAGAGAATTTAAGTTACTAGAAATCTAGGATCGTTACAATCTTTCATCCTACAAAAGTAAAAGAGTGGTCAGATTCTAGATTATATTACTCCGACAAAGAGGTTAATTAAATATTGAGTTTCTTATGTGTATGTATTCTTACTTTTGCCTTAGTCATTATCAACCAAAAAATCATTATAGGGTAGGTTTGGTTGGATTCAAACACTCATCCAAATATAACATATTTTAACTTGGATGTAACAACTTGCTATATATTTTACACCCTAATAATCATTACATGTATTGTATATATTTAGATAAATAAGGTTAGGAAAATAGAGAGATTTAGATGGTATAACTATTGAATCTTTATGGTATACCACTTTGATTTGGCTATATATATATAAGTGTACAAAGAAAAAGTTACCAACTTAAACTCCCCGAAAAAGATGAAGCCTCAAAACATATTATGTCTCCTCATATTGCTTGCTTTTAGATCAAACATGATTATTAGCTCATGTTTTGCACAATCTGACTTAAAGATACAACGTCCATTCTCCCCATGGGAAATTGTGATTTGGAATCATATGAAGGATTCAACTCTCTTGGCTCACTGCAAGTCTAAAGACAACGATTTAGGGGAACATGAAATCGGCCTTGGAGAGAAATACTCTTGGACCTTCAAAGAAAACTTTTGGCAATCAACACGATTTTGGTGCAATTTTAGTAGCAAACAAGGACATACTTCGGGTGAAGTATTTTGGCCAGAAATGGAAAATTGGTTTAGTGATCAATGTTATAATAGTATTTGTACTTGGACAGCAGAAGACAATGGCATTTCCTTACGTCTTGGTTCTAAAGAACCATATCTATTAGAGTACCCTTGGAAATGATGTTGAGTTTCATTGGGTTGATTTAAACACAACTTCCAAGGATGTTTTGTTTCATTGGATTGATTTCAACACAATTGTTCATTTAGACACAAGAAAACCCTTATTACTTTTCATTTTGAGATTGGAGGTCAATCCTTTTGTATTTGTTGAGCTAAAATGTATATTGATGATAATAAAAATAAAACATGATATAGTTATATATATATATATATATATATATATATATATATATATATATTTTCTTTTTTGAAAAGATACAAGTTGTAAGGACCGAGCTGATTCGATGACTTTATAAAGGACGGAAAGTTTTTTAGTGAAATAAAATAAGAAAATTTAAAACATAATATATATTACATCAAAATAAAGTTCATACATAAGTTTTTAAAACACAACCCAACAGTTAAGACACAAAACATTTTAAAATAAAAAGGTTGAGGACGACCGGTAAAATTTGTCTACGGCACCTACTCCAGAGACCGCTCTCGACCTCGAAAAGCTCCTTATTACCTGAAAAATATAAAAAATAAGGAATGAGTATAAAGACTCACTATGTAGCCTACTTGTAGGCTCTTAATCGTGTCCTTGATATGCTAGAGTATCACACTATTTCTTTTCTTTTTCTTGTTCTTGTTGTAAGTACTTATGCTCTTTAGTTCTTATCCTTGACTTGTGGGTTCATATCACGGTCTATCCTGAGGACCTTGGTCCTTGGATCCTTAAACTTTAGTTCTAATCCAAGGGCCTTAGTACTATGGTTCTTAGAGGTCTTGGTTCTTTGTCTTAGAACTTAGATCTTGATCCATGTTCTACTTCTAGGCTCACACACCATTTACATGTGGTGGTTTTCATGCGTTCCAAGGGACAGAGATTCATAATATTGGGAGGTTATCTAGTTCATGAACCGAAGCTAAATTACCTTAGGGGTATTATGGTCATTTTACATCATTTCTTGGTTTACCTACTTAATCTTATTCAATGACCACCAAATTTCATATATAGTCTTAACATACCATAATATGCATTTGAGTTAACATGCAACAGTTCATGCAATATTAACAAACATGTTCAACGGGAAGTTAACGTTCATCTTCATCGGGAGCGCGCAGATTTCACAAATTTTTCTTCCTCCTTTATCATGCATACATTTAGTATCACATTCTCACTCTAAAATGATTTCAGAGTCAACCATATCTAGATCCCATTGATTTTCTTAATTAATTTATTTGCATGGCTTACATGCTAATATGCTAGGTCCGGCTAGCTATGTTTATCAATTTTATAGCATGCATGCTTAATCCAAGAGGTTCCTACAAGTACTACTCGTGGGAATCCAAATGGTTACTTGGTTAACGCGTGTTTTCCCAATCTCGAGTCTCTTATTGGAGAGGGTTCCAAAAATTATGAAATTTCCTTGATGTGTCATAATTCACTAATAATAAGGCCAGTATTGAAATTAGGATGAATAACAAGCAAATAGACGAAAAACGGGTGAGAATAGGGGGCTCCACGTGCCTGCACGCACAGGCAAGCTCCCCCACACGCTGCCACGTGCCCCCCACACGCAATGCACACACGCGGTCGGCTCGGGCATTGCGCGAGCAGCGGCGCTCATAGCCTTACCTTGTCCATTCTTGGCTTTTCTAGTCGGAATGGGTGAATCCACCACCCAAACTCTTCCTCTAGCACCAAGAGGAGTCTTGATTAAAAGTTTTTTTTTTTTTTTTTTTATTATTATTATTTTTTTTTTTATCTTGGATTCGATCTCCAACCGCGGATTTGAGGTAGCCGATTTCTCTGTTCTTCTTTTCTTTCAAAATCCTAACTTTTTCTTATCCTTCTTTTCCTCTCCTCTCTATACCTTTCTTGTTATGACTCAACTATCAAGACTCCTCAAGTAGGAGTAGGGGCAAAATGACCTTGTCCCTATGTTGATCTTGTTCGTTTTTTTTAATCTTACAACTATCTCGAACATTGTTTCCTTCTTCATCGACTCGAGCCTCAGTCTCTTCATCCTAAAATAAAAAATCACAACCTAACTATTATGTATATATTTGGATCTTAAGTAGGAAAACAAAGGTCGTTGATACCTCATAAGTTCAGGTGTTACAAAAAAATAACATAGTATTTGAATATAAAAATGAAAGGTCACCTATCAACTACTAAATGAAATCAATGCATACTACTATCCTATATTGACTTCCATAGCCATTCTAACATTCATCGTCATCGGGGGCACTTTCTCTATAATGACCACTAACCTAAAGTGGCTAATGTCATCATAACATACTCTCTTGTGCGAAAATAAATATTTAAAACTTCATCATAAAACGAAAATAAACATTTAAAACTTCATCATAATACACGGCAGTGAACTTACATACTTGAAAAAATATTTAAAGCAACATAACAAAACTAAGTAAAACCAATAAAATATTAAAATTAAAAACATCCTATACTAACTTAAAGTCTAAGAAATGAAATACCACTATCTTAGCATGTGTCACGGCCTTTACTTGCAATGTCGTCATCAACCGTATAGAGGTGTCTTGCCTTTACCTGAAATAAATGTAGCACACGATTTTAGTATTTTAAGAAATGCTCAGTAAGTGACCCCACTTGAGATCAAACACATAAACTATCACATGACAATCAAACAAAATTGAGTGATCTTAGTGGTTAAGTACCCAAAACTCACAACGCGTAATTTTTAGCCCATGAAAATCAACATCTACCTGTACTCCTTAGAATGACTATCAATGGCTGGTTACCCGAAACACATAGCGTATAACCCAAACACATAGCGTGTAACCCTTACCTTGTTAATTATTTTCTACAATCACCCCATAGAGTGACCATTAGTGCCTGGTTACCCGATACACACAGCGTATAACCTTACCACATGAAAATCAACATTTATCCTAACTCCTTAAAATGATTATCAATGGTTGGTTACCCGAAACGCATAGCGTGTAACCTTTACGTTGATAACCATTTTCTTAAATCACCTCGTAGAGTGACCATTAGTGGCTGATTACCCAAAACACAAAACGTGTAACCCTAACCACATCCTCCTTAATCATAAAAGGTAGCATGCATGCATTATGTCACAAAATGTTTATTTTCATGAGCAACCATACATTATGTCACACAACTCACGTCAGATATATTCTCAATCATCAAAAATAATTATGCATGCAATAGGTCTCAAAACATTTATTTTTATTGTCAACATACACCGTATCAAACAACACTCAACCATATAATACCAAACATATTCAACCCTGGTAGAAAAACAAAACAGTTAAGTTTCAATAGGAAGACCTCTTACTTAGAGAGCTTCTTTTCTAATCGTCCCTATAGATATTGGTCCAATTTCGACTTAGATCGAGCCTACATTTAAACACCCAAGTTTAACCACCAACTTGACGTGATACAACGACCCCTACAAATCATAGGGTTTTGAAGAAACCTTCGGCCAGTTTTTCGTCGACACCCAAGTTTAACCACCAACTTGACGAAATCTCTCTCTCTCCCCTTTTACTTCCGCTATTTTTTCTTTTGAAGAAACCTTCGGCCAGTTTTTCGTCGACATTTTCCTCCGAATTTCCAGAGTCAACAAGTGGTATCAGAGCCAGGTTGAAGCGATCGGTAGTATACCATTACAGAAGAGCCAATCTTATCAACAATCAAGTTGAATAGCTCAAGTTGTTAGAGCCTCGACCTAACAACACACAGGTCTCCAGTTCGAGTAGAAGAAAATGCAAAGCGTGAAAACACACACATCGTGGGGTCCATCTTGGGCAGGCTCACTCACTCCTCCACGCCGCCGCCGTGATGACGGACGTCGAGTTGTTGTTAAGCAAGTGATCAGGGAGACATCGACCGCAATTGTTCAGTACCCGATGTTTACAAGGTCCAACTACAACGAGTGGGCCTTGTTGATGCGCGTCAACCTACAGGCGCAAGGGTTATGGCACGCTGTCGAGCCAGAGGAAGGACGCCATATTACGATCTACGAGCTCTCGGAGATCCGCTTTAAGGACGGCGAATCAAGGTCCAACTACAACGAGTGGGCCTCGTTGATGCGCGTCAACCTACAGGCGCAAGAGTTATGGCATGCTGTCGAGCCAGCGGAAGGAGAATGGCTAGAGTTCGACGCCATATTACGATCTGCGAGCTCTCGGAGATCCGCTTTAAGGACATCGAATCTGTCAATGATTTTTCAGTGCGGATCACGGGGCTCGCCAACAGCATCACCACTCTCGGTGGCAGCAAGTCGCAATTTCAATCGAGATATTGCTTGACGTGACGACCTAATAGTGGAAGAGGTGACCGGAAAACTGCGTAACATCGAGCAGCGGAAGAAGAATACCCTGTCGACAAGGAGGGTCGTCTACTCCTCACGGAGGAGGAATGGCTTGCACGCCTAAAGCTCCACGACAACACTGGCGAGAGCAACGGGCCCTCCTCCAGCCGCAAAGGCGGTAAGAACCCATGGATGTCCCACGGGCGCACGCGCGGGAAAGATGGGGATCAAAAGAAGGAGTTGACCAATGGCAGGTCGGCTTTAAGAATGGCAAATCTGTCGATGATTTTTCAATGCGGATCACGGGGCTCGCCAACAGCATCACCACTCTCGGTGGCAGCATCAGCGAGACAGAAATCGTAAAGAAGATGTTGCAGGTCGTCCTCGATCACCTCGAGCAAGTCGCGATTTCAATCGAGACATTGCTTGACGTGAATGACCTAACAGTGGAAGAGGTGACCGGAAGACTGCGTAACGTCGAGCAGCTGAAGAAGAATACCGCTTCAGCTGTCGACAAGGAGGGCTGTCTAATCCTCACGGAGGAGGAATGGCTTGCACGCCTAAAGCTCCGCGACAACACAGGCGAGAGCAACGGGCCCTCCTCCAGCCACAAAGGCGGTAAGAAGCCCGTCTACTCCTCATGGAGGAGGAATGGCTTGCACGCCTAAAGCTCCGCGACAACACCGGCGAGAGCAACGGGCCCTCCTCCAGCCGCAAAGGCGGTAAGAAGCCATGGATGTCCCACGGGCACACGCGTGGGAAAGATGGGGATCAAAAGAAGGAGTCGACCAATGGCAGGCCGATCTAGTTCTCGAACTGTGGGAAGAGAGGTCACCTGAGCAAGAATTGCTGGAGCAAGCTCAGGAACATGGAGAAGGCCGAAAAGGCCCATGTGGCTCAGTCCGAGGAGGACGAGCCAGCTCTCTTCATGGTAAGTGCATGCATCCCCAATTTCGATTCCAAATCCACAGAGGTGGAGGTAATCGACGACGACGTTGAACCCGAGAAAGAGCTCCAGCTAGGCGTAGCAAAGGTGGCACCAGTTGGGGAGCCAATTCAACTAGAGGAGGAGCGAGTGTTCGCTCAGATCGGCGAGAGGGACGAGCAACACGAGCACCGGCGTGGATCCTCGACACAGGGGCAACAAACCATATGACAAGGGCTAGATCTGCGTTCTCCGAGCTCGACTCGGGGATTCGCGGGACGGTGAAATTCGGTGACGACTCCGTCATCGAGATCGAAGGGCACGACACCATCCTCTTCATCAGCAAGGGAGGCGAGCACCGCAAGCAGACCGACGTCTACTTCATCCCGAGGCTCAAGGCTAACCTTGTGAGCCTGGGTCAACTTGATGAGACAGACTGCTTCATTTCCATCGAGCACGGACTACTCAAAATCTGCGATAATCAACGACGGTTGCTCACGCAGGTTCGGCACACGACAAACCGTCTTTACATCCTGGAGTTAGAGATAGAGCAACCCGTCAGCCTCTCGGCCAAGACCGAAGAGGTATCTTGGCGGTGACACGCAAGGTACGGGCACTTAAACTTTCCTGCTCTAGAAAAGCTACAGAAGGAGGAGTTGGTGCACAGTTTTCCGGCAATCAAAGGCGTGAACAAGCTGTGCGACGGGTGCCTCATCGGCAAACAGAGTCGCACACCCTTTCCATCTCAAACATCCTACGGCACCAAGCCAACGACCCCAGGCGGTAAGAGTCTCTTCCTCCTGTTAGTCGATGACAAAAGCCGCTTCATGTGGCTGACACTGCAGCAAGCGAAAAGTGAGGCGGCAGAGGCGGTTAAGCGCATTAAAGCGCGAGCGGAGGCCGAATGTGAGAAGAAGATGCGAGTGTTGCGCACAGACCGAGGCAGAGAATTCACCTCGGCAAGTTTCGGTAAGTACTGTGATGAGATCGGCATACAACGGCACCTAACGGCGCCCTACTCCCCCCAACAGAATGGAGTGGTGGAGCGCCAAAATCAGACCATCGTTGGGATAGCGAGGTCATTGTTGGTGACGGCCGGGATGCCTGGGAGATTCTGGGGAGAGGCAGTAATGACGACCGTCTATCTCCTCAATCGGTCACCAACCCGAAGCCTCGACGGGAAGACACCATATGAGGCCTGGTACAACAAAAAGCCAGCGGTACATCATTTCCGCGTGTTCGACTGTGTCGCATACATGAAGGTAACACGTCCCACCTAGCCAAGCTTGATCCCAGGGGGCTGAAGGTCGTCTTCATCGGCTATGAACCCGGGAGCAAGGCGTACAGACTCTATGATCCTGTAGGGGGGGCGAGCTCACGTGTCTCGCGACGTCATCTTCAACGAAAGCACCTTCTGGCACTGGAATGACAAGATCGAGGCAGACCATAATCAAAATCAATTCGCGATGGAGTACCTCGTCACCGAGCCGTAAGAAGGAGGAGCCCAGCATCAATTGCCGTCACCACCGCCAACAGGTGCCCCCTGAACCAGTGGAATTCGCAACACCACGGACTGCGGATTCGACGCTGGATGTCGTTCACGATACTGATCTAGAGGCCAGGTACCGGAGGATGGACGACCTAGTGGGAGGAGGTGAACCACCTGGACTGGCAGCGCGCGAGCTCGAAGAAGTGGCCGAACTACATGCCATCAGTGCAGATGAACCGAACACCTTCGCCGAAGCAGAAAAGAACCCGTGCTGGCTGAAGGCAATGCAGGAGGAGATGACATCCATCACCGAGAACCAGACGTGGAGTCTGGAGGATATGCCGCCGGGACACCGAACCATAGGGCTCAAATGGGTCTTCAAACTGAAGCGCAACGAAAAAAGAGAAGTTGTGAAGCACAAGGCCCGTCTGGTGGCGAAGGGCTACGTCCAGAAGCAAGGAGTGGACTTCGAAGAGGTATTTGCGCCAGTGGAAAGGTTAGAATCCGTTCATCTCTTGCTGGCAATTGCGGCACATTACTCTTGGGAGGTTCACCATATGGACGTAAAGTCTGCTTTCTTTAACGGAGAGCTGAAGGAGACTGTCTATGTCCGACAACCACCTGGCTTCCTTGACAACGACAACCCCGATAAGGTACTGCGTCTGCACAAGGCACTCTACGGGCTTCGACAAGCCCCACGAGCCTGGAACGCGAAGCTCGACAGTACCCTACTGTCACTGAAATTAAAACGCTATGCCTCTGAGCATGGCATGTACACGCACGGCCATGGCAAGCAGCGACTGATCGTGGGAGTGTACGTCAACGACCTCATAATCACTGGAGGCGACATGGAAGTCCTCGGAAGGTTCAAGAAGGAGATGTCAAAGAACTTCGAGATGAGCGATCTCGGCGTGCTCAGCTACTACCTCGGCATCAAAGTGCAACAGAATTCTACCAGCATCTCCATCTGCCAAAGTGCATACGCAAAGAAGCTGTTGGACACAACTGGGCTTGTGGACAGTAGTCCTACAAGGACGTCAATGGAGGCCCGACTCCAACTAAGGAAGGCCGGCACTACGATGACAGTCGACTCCACCAATTACCGCAGCATAGTCGGGAGTCTGCGCTATCTGGTAAACTCTCGTCCTGATCTTGCTTATTCTGTTGGATATGTGAGCAGGTTTATGGAAGCACCTAGGGAGGAGCATCTAGTAGTCAAGCGCATCTTGCGCTATGTAGCCGGAACCAGAGGCTGGGGTGTAAGATACTGCGCAGGGAGAGGAAAGGAGAAACTCAAGCTGGTCGGCTATAGTGATAGTGACATGGCCGGTGACGTTGATGATCGTAAGAGCACCAGCGGAATGATCTACTTCCTCTGAGGCGGCGCGATTTGCTGGCAATCAACAAAACAGAAGGTAGTTGCTTTGGCAGCAACACAAGGGGTCTGGCTTGCGCGACTAATGGAAGAACTCATCGGGAGAGAAAGCGATCCCCCAATGCTATACGTAGACAACAAAGCTACGATCTCCCTGATCAAAAATCCAGTTCTGCACGACCGGAGCAAGCACATAGAAATCATATTCCACTACATTTGAGAATGTGCAGATCGAGGGCTGATCAAGATTGATTTCGTCCGAACAGAGGAACAACTTGGAGACATTTTCACCAAGTCCCTGGCGCGGGTAAAATTTGAAGAACTATGTTAAAAAATCGGAGTTCAAATAATAAGGTAGATATAACACAGCTTTTAGGAGGAGATTGTTAAATAAAAGCTATGTTCCTTATTTAGTTAGGTTGTTTTTACGTCTCAAAACTTCTGAATTCACGCCAATGGAAGAGCTTAATTCTACCTGCCATTTTTTGGCCAACTTCTCTATTTTGTGTAATTAGTTTTTCTATTTTTGTAATTAGATGTGTTATTTAAACAATTCAACTGAAGAGAAATAAAACATCGAGCAAATCTCAGCAAATCTCAGCGAATCTCTCTCTCTCTCTCTCCTTTTACTTTCGCTATTTTTTCTTTCGAAGAAACCTTCGGCCAGTTTTTCGTTGACATTTTCCTCCGAATTGCCAGAGTCAACATGGGCCAGGGTTTATGTAAATGAACAGTAGGATTTTTTTTTAATGTATTGGGCCTTCGGGCCAGAATTTGAACTTTACCCATCCAACCATGTTTGGAATTAGAGAGAGTAGTCAAGTTTTAAAGGATATGTCCCATCATTAAAGGTGTGTATTGCATTACTAATCCCAACAATGGGGTAACTTATTTAGTATTTCTTAAAATATTCAAGTCACATGTTACCCTTATTTTTAACGTAAAAGTAAAGCGCCCCTATATAGATGACAATGAATTCTAAAATGACCATGGAAGAAATCGTGATAGAGAAGTAGTATGCATTGATTTTCATTTAGTAGTTGATAGGATGTGTAACACCCGCTCACCGGCAACGCGATTAACAAGAGTTACCACGGACACCGACAACAAACTCTAGCAACCAATCATAAATTTTCAAAAATCAAGTAAAACATTTAAAACCAATATTAGTTAAAACCGAAGACATCCATCATAAATTTTAAGAAAACAAAACCATAAATACACAAAACAGACCCAGACATGGATTCCCTGAAGTCTCTAGCTCGCTGGTCTCGTCTTCGTCTTCGGTTGGCCTGCATCATCTAAATCTGGAAAGAAAAGTTAAAATAATTTTGATGAGTAATTAAATTACCGAGTAAGTAGCCAACTTATCTTTCATGAGTTATAACTAATCTTTCCACGTGTTTTTAAGTTTTATTCATCATTGATTCCTAGTTTCTCTTACCAGGGTCATCTGTTCGTTAATGAGGTATCTCAGCTACTTCCAGCTTAGGTTACTGACTCTCTCTCAATATGCTTATCTAGAATTTTTGGACTCGTATGTAAGATTCGCTCTCGGTCATATACTACCGTCTACTAATTTCTGGCGGCCTGTAAATCTCATATACCAACGGTTAGGAGTACTCGTTCTCTCTAACTTACCATACAGCGCATTGGTCAAGAACTCCGCAGGAATTAGTAGGCTATAATACTCATATAAATAAGCCATGGCTCAACAATCTATAAGCATATTCTGAATTCATAGCCTTTCTATTAACATGCTTAGCATACTCACATCTGATGCATACTTTCCTACGTTTATAATGTTCGACACATAGAACATTCTAGTAATCATTTATAACATGCTTACATCACAAGCAAGCAGTCACAATATACAAGTAAACATTCAATAACATCAAAGCTCATTTTAACATACTAAGTTCATAATTAGGTAAACAACATACTCACATGTTGTAAACAAGTTAAGAACTAGTTTAAAGAATGATATGCTACTTACTTGGTTTCGAATCCCTTTTTCCCTTGGTTGTACGTTTAATAGGGTATTTCAACACAATTTCTTCCAATTAGACCTATATTTCGCAATTTTCTATATAAGTATAGACCAATCTTGATAGGACAGGTCAAAAGGAGTCGAACGGAATAAACCGGGAATCAAAATAGCATCACACGCACCCTCACACGCCTGCACACGCTCGGTGTATTTTTCTCACGCGCCTGATCTGCGCACAGTGGCGCTCTCACTCGCGGACTCCCACGCGCCTCGCGTGTCTCTCACGCGCTCGTCTTCAACCTCGCGTTTCTGCAATTTTCCAGCTTTTTCATTAATACCTTATGTATCCCTAAGCCATATCCTACTTCTACAATCCGAATTTCATCCCGATTCCTTCTACAAATTTATAGATCTTCTTATTACGATACTAACAAGCCCTACGCCATAACTTATTACGTAATGTTGACCAAGATATCAGGATTTAAAAATTTGGTAATATGGGTTTTCTCACCTTTGTTAGTTCTCCAATACCCGCTCAAGACCACGAATTTCCTCACAAGAATATGTGAACATCCTATTAGCCTCTGTCTTGCTCCCCATCACAAATGTTCACAAATCACCGGTTATTTCAAGGATTCCCAATTTTAGTCTTACTCCCCTATTTTCCCCTTTTCTTTTCCTTGTTTCCCAGTCCGCCCTAACTTCACCAATTCTTCCTTTCACCAACGTCACACTCCTACAATCATTCATCCTTAGGTTTTTTTTTTTTTTTCTTTATTATTATTATCATCATTATTATTTTGAATCTCAGCACACCTATATATATATATATATATATACATATACATATTTTATTTATTTATTATTTTTTTTCTAGATTATTACCGGATGATTATTTCATTTTTCATGGTCAAAGACTATGTTAGTTCTATTTTCTTATTTTAAATTAAACGTGTAAGTTCATGGCTTCATTTACAAATATTTTATTTCAAACTTCCACATGTTATTTATGCCATTCATGTGATGATTCCTCTAACTTAAGCAAGAATATTACCAGTGTTACATTGCGAGTGTGATATGTGATGAAAGAATGAGGGTTGTCCTACATGATTTAATACGCCACGAAGAAAATTATGGGGACCTCATGCATATTTGTATGTTCACGTGTACCGGGATACTTCCCCTTTATGATGAAGTATGGACGCGTACACTATGAGACGAAAATGATTATCATGCTGACCATAGTACAATGACGATCGCTATTTCCTCTAGGTGTTCGACAATAGTCCAAAGGAGCTAGTCCGACCAGTAGGCTCAGAGGGTTCGCAAGCCCACCTAGTGGGCCCATGCTCGCACATGTAGGTCGTGTGTAGAGAAGTACCACATATCCAATTTTTTCAGACTGGAAAGTCAGCTAAGAGAATACGATTTAAAATTATAGGTCTCATCTATGCATGTGTTTGCATTCACCAACCCCAATAGTGGGGTCACTTAATGAGTATTTCTTAAAATACTCAAGCGTGGTGTTATTCTTAAATTTCAGGTAAAGGTAAGGCACCCATGTATGGTTGACGACGACATCGCATTGAAGATAACAAAATCTTTGTTAGTGTAGTTGCATTTTCACTTCTTAGATATTAGGTTAAATTAGACTATTGTTTTAATCTTTTATTTGATTTTATTTATATTTCACATTGAATATTTTTCATTGTTTTGTTTTAAGCTCTACATGCAAACGTATAACTCTATGACATAATTGTTTAGAATGTGTCGGTATAAAATGGTCATATGGTGTAACAACAATAAAAAAAAAAAAAAAAAAAAAAAAAAAAAAAAAAACCAACTAATCCATCTCTCCCGGCCAACCTCTCACACACTTCCCCCTCAACTAACTCTCCTTTCTCTCTCCCACTCTTCCATGTAACACCACGAGATCTCCCATGGTAAAAAAATGTTTCTCTTGCAATCACAACGCGAATCAATTATGTCAGGTGGATATAAGCTTCAAGGGAAAGTCGAGTCAATCTTTAAAATAGAATAGAATGTCATTCAAGGCAAACCAAGTAAATGACCTTATTATCGACATGGTTGTATTTGATGCTGACACGTGCCTCGTGGTTATGTACATGTCATATATTTGACATGTGTGAATTTTTTATGTATCGATATGACTATGATATGACATGCATATGAACGACATGATAACTCTTACGTTATGATATGCGTGAGATAGGATATGAGAAGGATGCGATGAACGTAATGTAATGATATGACTAAGATATGATTAATATAACGATACAATTAAGTTATGTATAGAAAACGACATGGTTATGATAAATTGAAAAAAAACGATATGTATAGGTTATGTAAGAAAATGATCTGATTATGATATATTGATAAAACGATATTGTTAGGGTACGTTTGGAAAATAATATGACTGAGGTATGTCCATAAAATGATAGGACTATGAGATGTATAAGGACGATAAGGCTATGACAAGATTAATAAAACGATATGACAGGGATATGCATATGGAAACGATATGAGTATCAAATGTTGTGATACGATATAAAATATATGTTATGGTACGATATATGTGATAAATTGATATGTTTATGTTATGAAATATTGTGATACGATATGTTATGGTATGACATGTATACGATTCGAATTGTTATGTCCGAAAATATGGAAATGTTATGATATGGAATGTGTACGTAATATGATTGATATATTATGATTGACATGCAAACCGATGAACTAGCATGAAATACAACCCCGACATACTCATGAAAGATATGTTATGAAGGAAGACACTAGCGAAATTGTATTAAATGAGAACGAAAATTGAAAAACATTGAGACCTTATGCATTATTGTGTGCTCATGCATTGGGGGATACCCCTTATCCTTCTTAATAGTACAGACACGTACGCTACAAGACATGAGAACGAAAATTATGTTAACATAATGCTGCCGTGATGATCGCTATTCATAACGGGCGTCTAACATCAACAACTACCAGAGAATGCTCGCCCGATCAGAAAGAGGGCCTAGGAGGAGTGCGAACTGACTGGTGGGTCAATACTCGCATGTGTGGACCGTGTGTAGGAAAATTAAGTACACATCCCAATTGCCCGTTATGATGGCCGTCGCAAGAAAATAGACTGTTATGATAGGTCTCTTTCATGAAATTGTATGTGTTATCATTTAACTCCAATAGTGGGGTCACTTACTATACTAAGTCACGTGCTACTTCTATTTCAGGTAAATGCAAGGCATCCCTGAACCGATGACGACCACATCACAACTAGAGACCATAACACATGTATAGGGTAGTCCCATTTATTTTCTTAGACTTAGTCAATCTCAACACATATCAGGAACATCTTTTGAGAGTCTAATGAAGGAAGTTCAATTGAGTCAATTAGCAACTGAGTTAGGAAATAGACATCTTGGAAGGCTACAAGCAGACACCAAAACGCCAAGAAGAGAGAGCAATAAAATTGAGAAGTGGGAAAGAAATATCCTACAAAAAAGGTGAAATTAAAGAACACATTAACAATCACTCACGGATACATAATAGAGAAAGGAGGAAAATGCTGGACAAAGAAGCCGAGAAAAAATTATGTGGAAGCAGAACAATATCCTAAAACACAAGCAGCAGACAACCTCAAGAAAAGGGTAGAACATACATGCCAACACCTTTTTACCACAAAGAATAAAATTAAAGAAAGATGAAGTCCACTTCGTAAAGTTCATGGATATTCTATATAAATTCATATAAACATGCCACTTGTGGAGACTTTGAAACAAATGTCAAGTTATGTGAAATTATTGAAGATAGTGTTCACTAATAAAAGGTAGTTTGAAGACTTTAAGGTAGTAGCATTAAATGAAGAGCGTAGGTGAATGAAATGGTAACGTACACAAAAATTAGGAAAACTTACATACCTACCAAGCTCGAACATTACAATGTAGGTGAATGAAATAGTAACGTACACAAAAATGAAGTGTAATTTCCCCAACTCTTAAACGACTCCTTTGGTAGAAAATCTTGCTTCGAACAACCACAAGATCTTCTTCTGATTCCTTCTTCACCACTAGCGTCACCATTCGGTTGATCCATTATGAATTCACACGGAAACAGTCAACCAAAAAAGAAACTAATCGAGAGAATCAAGTAACTTAAGACAAGGGGAGAGAATAAGAAAGGAAAATGGGGTTTATAAAGGAAGCAGACACGACCGGTGATAGCCGGTAGACATAGTGGTTTCAGAGTCTTGAATATGAGAGGAAACTGACATGTGGAGGTTAATTTGGCAGTCACATTTGTGGTACCAAGGTGTCGATTCTAAATTTAATCATCTCAACTGCTAAAACGGCTAATACAACACTTCTGAACTCCAAATCTTCGCCTTTCAAATCGTTTTGCAGATTTAATGTCGTCCCATCAGAATCGTAATTATATTCCAATTAAAGCTGAATTTTAAAACTATTCTCCTAAAACTAGATTTGGTTAGATGAACCGATTGTTAACTTCAAACAATACAGTTTTACTCCGGGTACAATTATATATAAAAATATTAATTTAACTTCATAATTATTTTACAAACTAATTTAAGTATTATAACTAGTGAGTAGTTTAATAAAGCTCTACAAAATAGTCTCTAGGGTCGAGATTAATCGTAAGGATTTTATAATATTCTAATATTCTAATACTCTGCTTGCATGAAGTCTAACACATGGACCATTGTACACGGTAGAGAATTGAACTTCAAATTGTTGTCATGGGTTCACATGGGTTGACTTGGATACAAAGGACAAAATCAAATTTTTATTAAGGATAAATTGGTGACACCAGCCTAAGCTAATTAGATAAGTGCCTTTACTATCCGCATGGTTAGAAACTGATGTCGTATGATGACACATGCTTCGTAGTTCTGCACATGTCATATGCTTGATATGTGTGAAATGTTTATGAAATGATGTGATGCGTCTGATGATATGTTTGAGATAAGATATGTGAAAGATATAATATATGTTATGGTACCATGCGTTTGACGATATATTTGAGATACGATATGTTATTTCTATTTTCTTGTCTTAAATTAAACGTGTAAGTACATGGCTACATTTGCAAATATTTTATTTCAGACTACCACCTATGTTATTTATGGAATTCATGTGGTGATGCTTCTAATTTAAGCAAGAATATTAAGGACGTTACATTACGAGTGATATGTGATGAAAGAATAAGGGTTGTCCTGCATGATTTATTACGCCACGAAGAAAAATATGGGAACCACATGCATATTTGTGTGTTCACGTGCATCGGGATACTTCTCCGTTATGACGAGTACGAACGCGTACACTATGAGACAAAAAAATGATTATCATGCTTACCATAGTTCAACGATGATCGCTATTCCCTCTGGGTGTCCGACAATAGTCCAGAGGAGCTAGCCCGACCAGTAGGCCTAGAGGGTGCGCGAGCCCTCCTGGTGGGCCCATGCTCGCACATGTGGGTAGTGTGCAGAGAAGTACCATATACCATATTTGCCAAGTCTGGAAAGTAGGCTTAGAGAATACGATTTCAAATTATCATAGTGGGATCACTTAACGAGTATTTCTTAAAATACTGAAGTTTTGTATTATTCTTAAATTTCAGGTAAAGGCAAGACATCCCTGTGTGGTTGACGGCCACGTCGCATTGAAGATCATGGAACCTATGTTAGTGTAGTTGCATTTTCACTTCTTAGATACTAGGTTAGATTAGGGCATCGTTTTAATTATTTCTTCGGTTTTATTTACATGTCACATTGAATATTTTTCGTTGTTTTTTGTTTTAAGACTCTTAACGCAACTGTATAAGTCCGTGACATTATTTTATTAATTATTTTAAAGAATGTTTCTACATAAAGTAGTCACTTCATGCATATGGTGTAAAACCAGTAAAAAAAAATTAAAAAAAAATCAACTAATCTCATCTCTCCTCCAACCTCTCACACGCCCACTCCCCTCTCGATACTCAACCAACTCCCCTTGTGAATCAATTCTGTCATATGGTTACAAGCTTTGAGGGACAAGTCAAACCAATCTTAAAAATAGAATAGGACGTGGTTGAAGGCCAACCAAGTAAATGACGTCATTATTGACATGATTATATTTGATACTGACACGTGCCTCGTGAATATGCACATATCATATATTTGATATGTGTGAATTGTTTATGAATCGATATGATATGATATGATATGTATATGTTATAATATGTGAATGGTATGATAACTCTTACGTTATGATATGTTTGAGTAGGATACGAGAATGATGCGATGAACGTAATGTAATGATATGACTAAAATATTATTAATATAACGATACGGTTAGGTTATGTATAGAAAATGATATGGTCATGATAGATCGAAAAAACGATATGTATAGGTTATGTATAGAAAATGATATGACTAGGATACGCATATGGAAACAATATGCCTCTGAAATGTTTACAAAATGATACGATTATGATATGACATGTGAATGACGAATATATATATATGTGTGTGTGTGTGTTGTGATACGATATGAAAATGATATGATATATGTTCTGGTACGATATATGTGATAAATTGATATCTTTATGTTATGGTATATTGTGATACGATATATTATGGTATAATATGTATACGATGAAAATTGTTATGTATGGAAATATGGAAATGTTATGATATGGCATATGTATGTAAAATGATTGATATGATGTGATTGACATGCAAAACGACGAACTAGCATGAGATACAAATTTAGTATACACATGATAGATATGATAAATGATACAACAAATGATATGAGAAATGAAGGAAGACACTAGCGAAATTGTATTAAATGATAATGAAAATTGAAAAATGTTGGGACCTTATGCATTATTGTGTGCTCATGCATTTGGGGATACCCCTTATCCTTCACGATAATACGGACACGTATGCTACGAGACAGGAGAACGATCATATGTTAACATAATGCTGCCGTGATGATCACTATTCGTAATGGGTGTCCAACATCAAAAACTACCAGAGAATGCTCGCCCGATCAGAAAGGGGGCCTAGGAGGCATGCGAACTGACTGGTGGGTCAATACTCGCACGTGTGGAGGAAAATTAAGTACACATCCCGATTGCCCATTATGATGGCTGTTCGCAGGAAAATAGACTGTTATGATAGGTCATTTTCATGAAATTGTATGTGTTATCATTTAACCCCAATAGTGGGGTCACTTACTGAGTATTTCTTAAAATACTCAACCCATGTGTTACTTCTATTTCAGGTAAATGCAAGGCATCCCTGAACGGCTCACGACGACATCACAACTCGAGACCCTGACACATGCATAGGGTACTCCCATTTAATTTTCTTAGACTTAGTCAAGCTCAACACATATCGGGAACATCTTTTGAAGCCTAACGAAGGAAGGTCAATTGAGTCAATTAGCAACTGAGTTACGAAATAGACATATGGGAAAGCTGCAAGCAGACATCAAAACGTCAAAAAGAGTGGGCAAGGAACAATGTCAAGCAATAAAATTGAGAAGTGGGAAAGAAATACCCTACAAAAGAGGTGAAATTAAAGAACACATTAACAACCACTCCACTAATACATAATAGAGAAAGGAGGAAAATGCTAGACAAAAGAAGCAGGCTCCAACACAAGAATGAAGAGTGTAGTAACATTAAGGTAGTAGTATTAAATGAAGAGTGTAGGTGAATGAAATGGTAACGTACACAAAAATTAGGGAAACTTGCATACCTACCAGGCTCGAACATTACAATGTAGGTGAATGAAATAGTAACGTACACAAAAATGAAAAATAAAAAATGCCAGTTCGACTATATGATACTACAATCTTGAACACTTGTGAATTTTTGTATTTTTTTTCTAATTAATTAATGTTGTTGATAATTATATAAGGTGGAACCATTTATCTTGTATCAATTCAATAATTTCTCTCTCAAATTATTGAATACTTTATTTTCACAATTTTTTTTTGCATTTTTTATAGCATCAATTATAATTACACAAAAATGATATAAAAAGTCTCAAACTTGTAATAACCTCCACCATGGAGATCTTAAAAAAAAAGACATTATAAAAAACATATTATAGCATTTTGTTTTGCTATAATTTTTACATGTACAAGCAAAGTAGAGAGAAAGCTCAAACATATACAGACCACCATCCCTCCCAACATGAATCCAAGCTAACACAATAACAAACATAAACCACAAATTCCCTAATCAAACCACTGAGCCAATCATTATAAATTCAAAAGATCCAATCACAAACTGCTATTAACTTCAACTATGGTAGTTTTGGACTCCATGACCGAGTCATAAGAAGCATGTAATCCAATCAAGATATAGTAAATTAACAAAATCCCAGTCCAGATTCCAAACCTTTCAAATGAAGCTTTGTCGATGGAGCCAAGAAGGAAAAGGTTGATGGCGATCGACAGTGAAGGCAACCACGGGACGAGCGGCACGCCCCACACGCGAGGCTTTTTGGCCTGTGGGACACCGAGCCATAGGGCCAGAGTTGAGAGAAACCATATGGAATTGGAGACCACCAAGCCGATCCAGTCGTCGCTTGAGCTCCAGTATACGGCGGTTGCTATTGAAGATCCCAGGATTAGAACCAGGCAGATTATGAGCTTGTTTCGGTCGGATGGTGTCGTTTCACCGCTGACGTAGTAGCGTCGGACGATCAGGCCGATGGCTACAAGCATGAAGATGAAGAGGGTGGAGATAGAGAGGAGGTTCGAGAGGATTCCCAAGCTTGTAAAGAAGGCGATTATTGCTGTTGCAGCGAGCATTGTGGCTGTTGCATTCACTGGAGTGCCAGTCCTTTCATGCACTTTGGCGAACCATGGTGAGATCATGTGGGTTCTGGCAATGTGCGTGAGATAGCGTGCCTGTCCAACAGCATTAACCAACAAAACGGTGGTCATGCCTTTAATAGCACCAGCAGCCACAATGTACTTAGCCCAACCCCATCCAACAGCCTCAAAAGCCATCGAAAACGGCGCGTCCTCATCAATTTGTTGGTACGGCTGCATCAAGCACAAGGTAACTGCAAGAATGCAATAGGCTAATGTGGTGATCACCATTGACCCAACAAGACCAATAGGTATATCTTTAGCAGGGTTCTTAGTTTCCTCAGCCATTGTCGAAACGGCGTCGAATCCAACGTATGCAAAGAACAAAACGGCAGATGCTACGAAGATGCCACGAGGGCCATAGGGGGCAAAGGGAGTGAAGTTTTTCGGGTTGGCCTTGGTGAGGCCGGCAATGACAATGAAGAGGATGATGGCAACGTGGAAAATGGAAGCAACATAGTTGAAGCGGGAGGAGCCTTTGGTGCTGGCTACAGCCAAGGTGCAAATGACGACGATGACAATGATGGCAATAGGGTCGAGCTGGTTGTAGGAGTCGGGGAAAGACGAGACGTGGATGCGAAAATCGTTCGGATGGTGATTGCACAAAGTTGCAAAGTATGAAGTCCATGAACGGGCCACAGCAGCGCTACCAATTACATATTCGAGGAGGATGTTGCCCGCTGCGATGAATGCCACGAAGTCTCCTAGTTCTACCCTTAGGTAGGCGAATGATCCACCTGAACAAATAATTACGATGCACTCGTGTAGTTAGTAATTTAGGAAAAACCAAAAGGAAATCTAAAATAATTTTAAATTTAGATTATTGTGAAAGTATGGTCTTTATATTTATATCTATTTCATACTTCTTGAATTCAAAATCTAAATTTTTTTTCAACCAATTAAGATGTCATGCTAAAAATTTCAATAGAATATCACTTCATGTCATTATCTCTGCCCAAAAACAAAAATAAGACCACTTCATTGAAGAAGAAGAAAAAAAAAAGCACACATTATAAACTTTTTTAATTTTTTTTTTTTTAATATTCAAAATAGTATTATTAGTACACATTTTTAAAAGACTGATAAGAAATAGATAAGCGGTCTCCATTCATATATTGAGTTTTAAAATTTTTAAAATTTTCTTTTAATTTAAAAGTTAAGGTATAATTCTTTTCGAGAGTATCTCTAATAAAATTAAAAGATAATTTTTTAATAGTCAACCGACAGAAAAGAATTAGTAAACCTTAATTCATTAATGTAAAAAGAATGAAATAATTAATAAAAGATTAATATATCATGGAAAAATACAGGGATAAATGTTTAAAATTTTAAAAATAGAAATTAATTTAAAAAATTAATAATAAAATATATAATATTTTGACCACAAACAGAGACAAAATAGAAAAAGGCACGTACCAGCTGCTGGAATCTCCACGGCAAATTCAGTGTAACAAAAGACGGAAAGCATGGCGGAGACACCGGAGACGACATAAGACAAGACAACAGCTGGGCCGGCGTGTTTCTTAGTCTCAAGACCGGTGAGGACGAATATTCCGGCGCCGATGACAGCGCCGATACCGAACCACATAAGGTCCCACCATGTGAGGCTCTTCTTCATCTCGTGCTGGCTGCGAGCCTTCATCTCGACGAGCTCAATGTGCTCCCCAGACCTGGTCGTGAGCCGATCCAAGAGCCGGGCCGGCGTCGCCTTCAACGCTTTAGTGTAATTTCCCCAACTCTTAAACGACTCCTCTGGTAGAAAATCTTGCTTCGAACAACCACAAGATCTTCTTCTGATTCCTTCTTCACCACTAGCGTCACCGTTCGGTTCGCCCATTATGAATTCACACTCAAACAGTCAACCAAAAAAGAAATTAATCGGGAGAATCAAGTAACTTAAGACAAGGCGGGAGAATAAGAAAGGAAAAGGGGGTTTATAAAGGAAGCAGAGACGACCGGTGACAGTCGGTAGACACAGTGGTTTCAGAGTCTTGAATATGAGAGGAAACTGACATGTGGAGGTTAATTTGGCAGTCACATTTGTTGTACCAAGGTGTGGTTTCTAAATTTAATCATCTCAACTGCTAAAAGGGCTTATACGACACTTCATAACTCCAAACCGTTCTCAATTGGATCCTTCGCCTTTCAAATCGTTTTGCAAATTTAATGTCGTCCCATCAAAATCGTAATTATATTCCAATTAAAGCTGAATTTAAAACTATTCTCCTAAAACTAGATTTGGTTAAATGAACCGATTGTTAACTCCAAACAATACAGTTTTACTCCGAGTACAATTATATATAAAAATATTTATTTAACTTCATAATTATTTTACTCACTAATTTAAGTATTATAGTTAGTCTGTAGTTTAATAAAGCTCTACAAAATAGTCTCTACGGTCTAGATTAATTATGAGGATTTTATAATATTCTAATACTCTACTTGCATGAAGTCTAACACATGGACTATTGTACAATGTAGATAATTGACCTTGAAATTGTTGTCATGGGTTCACATAGGTTGACTTGTATACAAAGGACAAAATAGAACTTTTATGAAGGATAAATTGGTGACACCAGTATAAGCTAATCAGGTAAGTGCCTTTACTATCCGCATGGTTAGAAACTAATGTCGTATGATGACACATGCCCCATAGTTCTGCACGTGTCATATGCTTGATATGTGTGAAATGTTTATGAAATGATGTGATGGATATGATGATATGTTTGAGATATCATATATATGTTATGATATATGTTATGGTACCATGTGTTTGACGATATGTTTGAGATACGATATGTTATTTATATTTTCTTGTCTTAAATTAAACGTGTAAGTTCTTGGCATCATTTGCAAATATTTTATTTCAAATTAACACCTATGTTATTTATGTAATTCATGTGGTGATGCTTCTAATTTAAGCAAGAATATTAAGGACGTTACATTACGAGTGTGATATGTGATGAACAAATGAGGGTTTCCTGCATGATTTATTATGCCACGAAGAAAAATATGGGAACCTCATGCATATTTGTATGTTCACGTGCATCGGGATACTTCTCCGTTATGACGAGTACGGACGCGTACACTATGAGACAAAAAATGATTATCATGCTTACCATAGTTCAACGATGATCGCTATTCCCTCTGGGTGTCCGACAATAGTCCAGAGGAGCTAGCCCGACCAGTAGGCCCAGAGGGTGCGCGAGCCCGCCTGGTGGGCCCATGCTCGCACGTGTGGGTAGTGTGCAGAGAAGTACCATACACCCAATTTGCCAAGTCTTGAAAGTATGCCTAGAGAATACGATTTAAAATTACAGGTCTCATCGTTATGCATGTGGTTGCATTCAACAACACTAATAGTAGGATCACTTAATGAGTATTTCTTAAAATATTGAAGTCTTGTGTTATTCTTAAATTTCAAGTAAAGACAAGACATCCGTGTATGGTTGACGGCCATATTGCGTTGAAGATCATGGAATCTGTGTTAGTGTAGTTGCATTTTCACTTCTTAAATACTATGTTAGATTAGGGCATTGTTTTATTTCCATGTATAAGTCCATGACATTATTTTATTAATTATTTTAAAGAATATTTCCAAACATATTTATATGCTCTAAAACCAGTAAAAAAATAATTAAAAAAATAGTCACTCCCCTTTCTCTCTCCCTTTCTCCCGTTCTCTTTACATTATCTGCACCATTGTTTAACACCACCCGATCTCCCATCATCCAAAATGGAAATCTTTTTCTTTCAATCAATTCTGTCAGATCTTTACAAGGTTCGAGGAACAAGTCAAGTCAATCTTAAAAATAGAATAGAACGTCGGTCAAAGCCAACCAAGTAAATGACGTTATTATCAACATGGTTATATTTGATGCTGATACGTGCCCCGTTGTTATGCACCTGTCATATAGTTGATATGTGTGAATTGTTTGTAAATCGATATGACTATGATATGATATGTATATATATTATAATATGTGAATGGTATGATAACTCTTACGTTATGATATGTTTGAGTAGAATACGAGAATGATGCGTTGAATGTAATGTAATGATATGACTAAGATATTATTAATATAACGATACGGTTAGGTTATGTATAGAAAATGATATGGTTATGATAGATTGAAAAAACGATATATATAGGTTATGTATAGAAAATGATATGATTATGATAGATTGATAAAACTATATGGTTAGGGTACGTTTGGAAAACAATATGACTAAGCTATGTCCATGAAATGATATGACTATGAGATGTATAAGGACAATAAGGTTATGACAAGATTAAAATTACGATATGACTTGGATATGCATATGGAAACAATATGTCTATGAAATGTTTACGAAATGATACGATTATGATATGACATCTGAATGACGAATGACATATATATATATATATATATATATATATATATATATTGTGATACGATATGAAAATGATATGATATATGTGTACGATATATGTGTTAAATTGATATGTTTATGTTATGGTATATTGTGATACGATATGTTATGGTATGATATGTATACAATGAAAATTGTTTAAGTCTAAAAATATGGAAACATTATGATATGGTATATGTATGTAAAATGATTGATATGATGTAATTGACATGCAAAACGACGAATTAGCATGAAATACAACCCTAATATACGCATGAAAGATATGATAAATAATGCAACAAATGATATGAGAAATGATATGATATGAAGGAAGACGCTAGCGAGATTGTATTAAATGATAATGAAAATTGAAAAATGTTGGGACCTTATGCATTATTGTGTGCTCATGCATTGGGGGATACCCCTTATCCTTCACGATAGTATGGACACGTATGCTACGAGATAGGAGAACGATCATTATGTTAACATAATACTGCCGTGACAATTTCTATTCATAACGGGTGTCCGACATCAAAATCTTCTAGAGAATGCTCGTCCGATCAGAAAGGGGGCCAGGAGGAGTGCGAACTGACTGGTGGGTCAATACTCGCATGTATGGACTGTGTGTAGGAAAATTAAGTACACATCCCAATTGCTTATTATGATGACTGCCGTAGGAAAATAGACTGTTATGATAAGTTTCATTCATGAAATTGTATGACTTTGCATTTAATCCCAATAGTGGGGTCACGAGTATTTCTTAAAATACTCAAGCCACATGCTACTTCCATTTCAGGTAAATGCAAGTCATCCCTGTACGGCTGGCGACGACATCGCAACTCGAGACCATGACACATGCATAGGGTAGTCACCTTTATTTTCTTAGAATTAGGCTAGAATAGGATGTTTTTAATTTAAATGCTTATTTATTTCATTTAGTTTATTGTTGTGTTGTCTTAAAGATGTTTTTGAACACGTAAGTTCATGGCTGTGTTTTTAGATGAAGTTTATGTTTTATGAATATGTTTAAATGAAGTATTTTCGCATGAACATATGGTATGTCCATACAGTAGCGAAACAAACAAAAATCTCAAAATTCGAGAATTAAAATTATAACTTTAAGTGTCATAAAGTTTAAATATTAAGTAGACAACTATCATAATTCTAAAATGTTGGAACTTTGAGTTTCTAACTTTTTGTTTGAACTAAGAAAAGTTTGACCATCTGAAGAGCTTGGTATGCAAGGGAGTTGCATCCAGAGGTACCACGAGAGTTGTCACAGTGTTAAAAGTCAAGAAATTGATACACCAAGGTGCATGAGAATTTTTAGCTATTGTGACAATTGACTATGGGGTATAGTTGCCAGTCCCCTCAATATGGGGTAAGAGAGTTTGAGGGTGTTTTTTTAGAGAAGTTGCTTGAGTTGCCACAATGCAAAGAACTCACTTTGGAATCGACTTGGAACAAGGTACCGTGTCAATCTTCTAAGTATCTATATATATATATATATATATATATATATATATATATATATATATATAAATATAGATATAGATATCCTTAAATGTTCCATTTTGTGACTAATATATCTAAGATACATTTAAATTTTAAAAGTTAATGGATCTATTCGATATAAATCTAAATTTAATGTCCATGAAACGACCCTAGATTTTTACTAACCTAAAGTCGCTACTGTCATCATAAAATACTCTCTTATACACAAATAAACATTTAAAACTTTATCATGAAATATTGTCATGGACTTACATGTTTGAAAATGTCTTTAAAGTAACATAACGAAATATTAAATAAAACAAATAAAACATTAAAATTAAGAACACCATGTACTACCTTAAGCCTAAGAAATGAAATACCACTATCTTATGCATGTGTCATGGTATTTACTTGCGATGTCATCGTCAACCATATAAGGGTGTCTTGCCTTTACCAGAAGTAGATGTAGTACCCGACTTGAGTATTTTAACAAATACATAGTAACTGACCCCACTATTGGGGTCAAGGAATGCAAACACATGACGCTCATGAACAGGGACCTATCTGTTGGGTTTTATGTCCTAAAACTCATAGTTTGTAAAAAAAAACATATTCTATTTTCAATAAAGTTATTATTGTTATTTATTCAGTAAAGATTGTTATTGAATAAAGTGAACTTTACGATCATTAATCTAAATCCAATAAACTAAGAACACTCTGGCTATAGTATGATTACTTGAACTATATGTAGAGACATAAGAGTGGATCAAGTTCAAGAATATAGTCAAAATGATCTATAGTATAAGGATAAGGCTGAGTACCTTATTCTGGGGACACTATGGATGCGACCCACTTTTGTATATGATATAAACAATGTGATCACTAAATTGTACATGTGGAGACATGTGAGTGGGGGCGTCCTATGCAATGAGTATTGCATAAGATCGGACCATGAAGAAAACCACTCTCACATTATAATGTCGTTTACTGTTGAGACTGATTTTCTTTTCATTCGATAACCTAGGTAACTCGGTTTTAATCCTGAGCTAACAATGAACTCCTGTTTATTCGGAATTATCCTTAGATTTGCATGGGTGAGAGTGACTCTAGTTCGCCGACTCAATAGGCCTCCCATTTCAGGGGTAAGACTGGGCGAATGGCTGGGGACGTGGGGTGCAAGATGCAATTCACTCCTACCTACTTTTAGGGACAGAAGAGAGGTAGTTCCCTTAAGCATTGACTCCAGGTCTTGAACAAGGAGCCCCACCCTCTCATTGGCCTGAGAGGGATTCGGTTTACTGGTTGGACCACAAACCAATTTTTCATTAGAGGATCAGTGAGACATAAGGAACAAGAAGTAGCTTCAGGGGTAAAACGGTAAATTGACCCAGCTCTAGTTACGAACAACCTGTGAAGGATCGATTTACTAATCATGGTTATATCAAATGGACAGAAATATATCTATAGTGAGGGGAGTGCAACTACTAAGCTATAGTGGAGTGCAACTACTCAGCTATAGTGGAGCATCCGTATTCATCATCATAAATGGAGAAGTAACCCGATGTATGAACACACAATATGTATAAAGTCCCTATAGTTTTCATCTTTAAATCATTCCCATGATCCAACTCTATACATCATCCACACATTATCCTAGATAACATGCATGCATTGGCCTTCATAAATTCATCATCTATAACATCGATTAGGGTTGGGTTTTAGAAAATAAAAACTTAGAGTAAAATTTATGAGACTTATTTGACTTTCTTAAATTTCATGAACAATACTAGTAACTATTCCAAAAAGAAAAAAAAAAAACATATAAACTATTGTATTTTGCTTTTATTATCATCAATATACAATTTTTAAAAAAAAAAAGTAACAAGGACTTTTTTTTTTTTTTTTTTTTTTTTTTTTTTTTGTCTAGATCAACTCCAATACATCATTTGAAGGTTTAAGAGTATTTCTCTCTAGGGCCAATCTCATGTTTGCCTAAATAGTCATCTTTAGACTTGCAGTGAGATAAGAGAGTTGAATCCTTCGTATTAATTGCCACTTCCAATGGAGAGAATCGACGTTGTATCCTTGAGCTTTGTGCAAAAGATGAGTTAATAGTCAGATTTGAATCAAAAGCAAACAACAAGATGAAACAAAAAATGTTTTGAAGTTTCTTTTTCTTTTTTTTGTTTGAGAATTTAATTTGATCAGTTTTTTTCTACACAAATGTATTTGGTATGGTTCAAAATGCTTTGTGCATAAAGGTATGGTTCAAAATGCTTTGTGCATAAATCTATTTTGTTTTGTTTTATATACATACTAAGTCAAATTTGCATACAAGGAAGATTCACAGGTTGTTTTATATATATACTATTTTGTTTTGTTTGGTTTTAAATCTCTTCAATTTTTTAACCTTATTTATTAGAACATATACCAGAATCTATCATAAATAAGAAGTTGTTGCAGCTAAGTTAAAATATTTTATATTTAGATGAGAGTTTGAATCGAACTAAACCTAACCTATAGTGATCGTGTTGTTGATAATGACTAATGCAAAAGTAAACAATACAAACCCATAATAATTCATTCTTTAATCAACCTCTTTGGCGGGTGACATAATCTAGAATCTGAACACTCTTTTATTTTTGTAAGATAAAAGATTTTGATCTAGTTTATGTTGAGGACATAATTCAAATTATGCAATAGTTTCTTTAATTACTATGATCTAAATCAAACTATTGAAGTTTTTATGAGATTTTCAACTTTGGAGCATATATTGAACATATATTAGTAGGTGGGATTCAAACAAGAGAGTTGTTTTTAATCATATTATATTACAAATAAAGGAAAACAAACTTATCACAATCGTTATATTCTCCGTCCCCATCTCCGCCCAATTCTTTGACCTTTTATATCCTCGTCCGGCTTGAAAGAGAGACTTTTTAAGTTTCATTTTCAAATCTCATGATTCAAAGAGGAAGAAAACATTCTATATCCCATTCCAAGTTCGAATAGATTTTTTGAAGTTCCAATGTGATAGATGTCTTGATTTTATTTGTTTGATTTGTGTAGTAACATAGGTTGGATTAGTTTTTGGGCTAATTAGATTAATTTATCTGTCATTTAGGTTATTTTGTGTGTTAATTAGAAAAACATCCAAGAATTCATTCACTATTGGTACCACATCCAATCTTTTCTTACCCTTTGGTATCTACTGCACTAGCCAATATGGCCCAACCTCCTTCTTGGATCAATTTCATAGCTTTTATCATTGAGACCACCTTTGAGGCAACTCCAGTGCAGGTGTTCTTGACCTCCTTGTTGGATCAATTTCATAGCTTTTATCATTGAGACCACCTTAGAGGCAACTCCAGTGCAGGTGCTAACTTAAAATCTACGAAATTAAATGTGACCACCCTATGCATGTGCCATGGTCTTTAAATTGCGATGCTGCTATCAAACGTGCATGGGTGTCTTGCCTTCAACATATCATATAGTTCAACATATCACATCAAAACATGTATCATATCATAGACATATATCATATCATAGACATATCATAGTATAGACATATCATATCATAAACATCTCACAGATATCAAACATATGACATGTGTAGAGTCACTGAGCACGTGTCATCTTACATAACACAAACTTCTAACCATGCCTATTGTAAGACCACTTACTTGGATGATCTTGATCAACTTTCTATCTAATACTCGAATACGCTTGATTTCATCCCTCAGAGTTTGCTTCAAGTATCGTAGAGATGTTTCACCCTATTAGAACATTCATCTAGTTTCCTTAGAAAATTCTAGTTTCCTAACTTAATTTAACTTCAATTGAGAATTGAATATTTGTATTCACATTAATTTTCCGGTCAAATTCAACTTCGAGAGGGTCAAAAATATTGAAATCGTTCTTAAAACGTCTAACCCAAATCGAATGACTTTTTTTCAGCCGTTAGGGCCTAGCGAAACCGAGCCGAGTGAGCCAGTGGCTGGGGATAAGACATGTGTCGATAGTGTGCCAGTGCGTGCAGGTTGCGATTCAGGTCGAAGCGTAGACTTCAGATCAGATTCTTGGCGTCGCGGGTCACGTATAATAATTATGGGCAGAGCTGTGTGGGTAGTGTCTGCGATTGTTTGGTCCAAGGTTCCTGGCTTCGTGGGCTATAGCTAATTTGGGCCGCGAATTGCAAATGGATCTCTAGATCAAATGGAAAGTTGGGCTGTGGGCTGGCTGTTATGATTGTTGCCCGAGTCCATGTCAAATCTGACCCAAATCTTGTCGTCTTCCATGCCCGATTCACACGTCCTTCTGTCTGCCCTTTCTCTCTTCTAGAAACAGTGTTCTGACGTCTTCGTATTTCATGGCCTAACATAATCATATCATAGTACATCATGGCATCTCATCACATAACATAATTCATCGTAACATAATTTGACATTTCTTTTGTACCATAATGTTATTTAACATATCTTAGCATATCATACAGAGACACATATCATAACATCAAACATACCAACATATCACACATATGACACGTGTAGGGCCATTGGGAACGTGTCATCATATATAAACCAATTTTTCCAACCCAACTTAAAGTAGAGCCACTTACGTTGTTGGCCTTAGCCGGCGTTCTATCTTATTTCTAAAATTGGCTTGACTTCGTCCTTTTAAGTTTGTATCAATCTACGTGGAGGCACTCCACCATATTAGAAATATTCACCTAATCCCTTTGATAATTCTACTTCCTAACTTAAATTGAATTATGAAATATTATACTGATCTTAGTTGTTTTCAATAAGGCCAAAATAAGCTTTGAGAGGGTAAAAAATGTGGGAATTGGTACAAAATTCTTAAACCCGAGCCGTTTAAGCCATTTTCCAATCGCTGGAGTTTTTGAGCCGAGTCAAAGTCGGTCAGTCGAGCAATCGAGCAAGTCAAGAGGAGGCACACCCATGCACGTGCAAGGGGGCTAGAGGCGCAGGCAGGTTCTCGAGTGGGTCGGGTTATGTTGCTCGGGTCACTCTTGCGTCAGTGGGCTTTTAGTGGGCCGTGTGCATTCGTGGCTTGCAGGTGGGCTTCTTGTCATGTGCATATAGTGGCTGCAGATGGGTACACCCCGGTTGCCTACGTATACACGACTGTCCCACTATGACTTTCAAACTCCCCGCATTTTTTTTATTATTATTATTATTATTTTATTTGTTTACATTTTAGCTCAATTATAATGGAATATTTTTTAATTTGCCCTTTTATTAAAAAATTATTACATTACTGTAGGGACTTCATGCATTTTGTGTATATATATACATCGAGCTACTTTCCTTTTTATAACGATGAGTGCATACGCGTACACTATGATGATTATGATGCTCATGTCTTGCATGACACTCAAAGGTCTGCTGACTTTCAGATGTCGCCATGTACAACTAGCTCGACGCTCGTATGTGTTGGTCTAAAGGGGTGCGAACCACCTGGAGATCCACGCTCGTACGTGTTGGTCATGTGTAGGAAAATACTACACATCTAATTTTGTCTGGACTGGAGGTCACCCCTGTGATGGTTTTAATGATAGATCCCTCCATCATGAGTTGCATGTGTTTGCATTACCAGACCCCAATAGTGGGGTAATGTACTGAAAATACTCATGTCATGTGCTACTTTTATTTTCAGGTAAAGGTAAGACACCCCTGTACGGCTGGCAACAAAATTGCAAGTAGAGACCATGACACTTGCATAAGATAGTAGTATTTTATTTTCTTAGAGATAGGTTAGTATAGGGTGTTTTACTTTTGATGTTTTAATTATTTTTTTAATTTATTATTTCGTTATGTTGTTTTAAAGATGCTTTCAAACGCCTAAATCTATGGGAGTATTTTAAATTTATATTTTAAGATAAAGTTTTAAATGTTTAGTTTAAGAGCATAGAGTATGATGACAGTAGAGAATTTAAGTTACTAGAAATCTAGGATCGTTACAATCTTTCATCCTACAAAAGTAAAAGAGTGGTCAGATTCTAGATTATATTACTCCGACAAAGAGGTTAATTAAATATTGAGTTTCTTATGTGTATGTATTCTTACTTTTGCCTTAGTCATTATCAACCAAAAAATCATTATAGGGTAGGTTTGGTTGGATTCAAACACTCATCCAAATATAACATATTTTAACTTGGATGTAACAACTTGCTATATATTTTACACCCTAATAATCATTACATGTATTGTATATATTTAGATAAATAAGGTTAGGAAAATAGAGAGATTTAGATGGTATAACTATTGAATCTTTATGGTATACCACTTTGATTTGGCTATATATATATAAGTGTACAAAGAAAAAGTTACCAACTTAAACTCCCCGAAAAAGATGAAGCCTCAAAACATATTATGTCTCCTCATATTGCTTGCTTTTAGATCAAACATGATTATTAGCTCATGTTTTGCACAATCTGACTTAAAGATACAACGTCCATTCTCCCCATGGGAAATTGTGATTTGGAATCATATGAAGGATTCAACTCTCTTGGCTCACTGCAAGTCTAAAGACAACGATTTAGGGGAACATGAAATCGGCCTTGGAGAGAAATACTCTTGGACCTTCAAAGAAAACTTTTGGCAATCAACACGATTTTGGTGCAATTTTAGTAGCAAACAAGGACATACTTCGGGTGAAGTATTTTGGCCAGAAATGGAAAATTGGTTTAGTGATCAATGTTATAATAGTATTTGTACTTGGACAGCAGAAGACAATGGCATTTCCTTACGTCTTGGTTCTAAAGAACCATATCTATTAGAGTACCCTTGGAAATGATGTTGAGTTTCATTGGGTTGATTTAAACACAACTTCCAAGGATGTTTTGTTTCATTGGATTGATTTCAACACAATTGTTCATTTAGACACAAGAAAACCCTTATTACTTTTCATTTTGAGATTGGAGGTCAATCCTTTTGTATTTGTTGAGCTAAAATGTATATTGATGATAATAAAAATAAAACATGATATAGTTATATTTTCTTTTTTTTTCTTTTTTTGAAAAGATACAAGTTGTAAGGACCGAGCTGACTCGATGACTTTATAAAAGACGGAAATTTTTTTAGTGAAATAAAATAAGAAAAATTAAAACATAATATATATTACATCAAAATAAAGTTCATACATAAGTTTTTAAAACACAACCCAACAGTTGAGGACGACAGGTAAAATTTGTCTACGGCACCTACTCCAGAGTCCGCTCTCGACCTCGAAAAGCTCCTTATTACTTGAAAAATATGAAAAATACGGAATGAGTATAAAGACTCACTAAATAGCCTACTTGTAGGCTGTTAATCGTGTCCTTGATATGCTAGAGTATCAGACTCTTTCTTTTCTTTTTCTTGTTCTTGTTGTAAGTACTTATGCTCTTTAGTTCTTATCCTTGACTTGTGGGTTCATATCACGATCTATCCGAAGGACCTTGGTCCTTGGATCCTTAAACTTTAGTTCTAATCCAAGGGCCTTAGTACTATGGTTCTTAGAGGTCTTGGTTCTTGGTCTTAGAAGTTAGATCTTGATCCATGTTCTAGTCATTGATCTGTCTTATTCTTGGTACATTCTAGGTTCTTGTTCGGCTCCTTGTTCTGTTAAGAATATTTAGTACTAAATTATAGTTTCTCATATATATCATATTTGATATTTTATTATAGACAAATATCTAAATATTTGCCTCCTTAACATAGGTATCTTTCCATATATTATTATTTTCATTTATTAATATTTTCATTTATTAATATTTTCATATACTTGTAATTTATTTTATTATAAATAAAGAACTTTCACACACCATTTACATGTGGTGGTTTTCATGCGTTCCAAGGGACAGAGATTCATAATATTGGGAGGTTATCTAGTTCATGAACCGAAGCTAAATTACCTTAGGGGTATTCTGGTCATTTTACATCATTTCTTGGTTTACCTACTTAATCTTATTCAATGACCACCAAATTTCATATATAGTCTTAACATACCATAGTATGCATTTGAGTTAACATGCAACAGTTCATGTAATATTAACAAACATGTTCAACGGAAAGTTAACGTTCATCTTCATCGGGAACGCGCAGATTTGACAAATTTTCCTTCCTCCTTTATCATGCATACATTTAGTATCACATTCTCACTCTAAAATGATTTCATAGTCAACCATATCTAGATCCCATTGATTTTCTTAATTAATTTATTTGTATGGCTTACATGCTAATATGCTAGGTCCGACTAGCTAGGTTTATCAATTTTATAGCATGCATGCTTAATCCAAGAGGTTCCTACAAGTACTACTTGTGGGAATCCAAATGGTTACTTGCGTGTTTTCTTGATCTCGAGTCTCTTATTGGAGAGGGTTCCAAAAATTATGAAATTTCCTTGATGGGTTATAATTCACTAATAATAAGGTCAGTATTGAAATTGGGATGAATAACAAGCAAACAGGCGAAAAACAGGTGAGAATAGGGGGCTCACGTGCCTGCACACACAGGCAAGCTCCCCCACGCGTTGTCACGTGCCCCCCACACGCAATGCACACACGCGGTTGGCTCGGGCATGGCGTGAGCAGTGGCGCACATTGAACCCCAACGATGCAAACTTACCCGTCAAATTTTTTGGGCGTCACACATGGCGCACAGGGAGTGGCAAGGTCGTTAGGTTGGACTGTGGGTCGCCAGATTGGTCACGGGCCAGTTTGGTGGTTCCAGACACTGTTCGATTCACGTGAGCATTTTGATTTCGGTTTGACCCGAATTTGAGCGTGCTGACGCGTGTCAACAGGTAGGCTGAATGCATTTCTCTAGCGAAATACTGCCACATTTCACTCACCAGCTCCGCCGCGCTCCTTTGTACATTAGGCGACATGTGGCGGCAATTTTCTTTCTCATGCGTGTTTTCAACTTTCTAGATTTCATCAGTTCCGTGTGTTCAAACCATTTGCTTCAGATTTTCGTAACTTTCGTAACTTTCGTACATAACTTGGATTGACTCGGTTTCTTCACCAAAGTCGTATCTTTTTTATTCACCTACATCAACGTATTTTTCTTTTATTTTTTTTGTTGAATATAGAATGAATTAAATCCATTCAAAGATACGAGAAAACTCACGTTTGCTGTTCTTTTCCGGTTCACCCAAACTCCGATTAAGCTCCATTCGTTCGGGATTCCTTCAAGAAACCTTTGTGAATCCTCTTTCAATTGCACACCTCAAAACTCCACATCTATCATTCAAGAAACTCCTTAGATCTAGGCAAAATCGAAACGAAAAGGTTATAGTCTTACCTTGTCCATTCTTGGCTTTTCTAGCCGGAATGGGTGAATCCACCACCCGAACTCTTCCTCTAGCACCAAGAGGAGTCTTGATTCAAAGTTTTTTTTTTTTTTTTTCCATTTTTTTATTTTTATTATTATCATCTTGGATTCGATCTCCAACAGCGGATTTGAGGCAGGCGATTTCTCTGTTCTTATCCTTCTTTTCCTCTCCTTTCTATACCATTCTTGTTATGACTCAACTATCAAGACTCCTCAAGTAGGAGTAGGGGCAAAATGACCTTGTCCCTATGTTGATCTTGTTCGTTTTTTTTTATCTTACAACTATCTCGAGCATTGTTTCCTTCTTCATCGACTCGAGCCTCAGTCTCTTCATCCTAAAATAAAAAATCACGACCTAATTATCATGCATATATTTGGATCTTAAGTAGGAAAACAAAGGTCGTTGATACCTCATAAGTTCAGGTGTTACAAAAAAATAACATAGTATTTGAATACAAAAATGAAAGGCCACCTATCAACTACTAAATGAAATCAATGCATACTACTATCCTATATTGACTTCCATAGCCATTCTAACATTCATCGTCATCGGGGGCACTTTCTCTATAATGACCCTAGATTTATATTAACCTAAAGTGGCTAATGTCATCATAACATACTCTCTTGTGCGAAAATAAACATTTAAAACTTCATCATAAAACGAAAATAAACATTTAAAACTTCATCATAATACACCGCCGTGAACTTACATGCTTGAAAAAATATTTAAAGCAACATAACAAAACTAAGTAAAACCAATAAAATATTAAAATTAAAAACATCCTATACTAACTTAAAGTCTAAGAAATGAAATACGACTATCCTATGCATGTGTCACGGCCTTTACTTGCAATGTCGTCATCAACCGTATAGAGGTGTCTTGCCTTTACCTGAAATAAATGTAGCACACGATTTTAGTATTTTAAGAAATGCTCAGTAAGTAACCCCACTTGAGATTGAACACATAAACAATAACATGACAATCAAACAAAATTGAGGGATCTTAGTGGTTAAGTACCCAAAACTCACCACGCGTAATTTTTAGCCCATGAAAATCAACATCTACCTTTACTCCTTAGAATGACTATCAATGACTGGTTACCCGAAACACATAGCGTGTAACCCTTACCTTGTTAATTATTTTCTGCAATCACCCCATAGAGTGACCATTAGTGCCTGGTTACCCGATACACACAGCGTGTAACCTTACCACATGAAAATCAACATTTATCCTAACTCCTTAAAATGATTATCAGTGGTTGGTTACCCGAAACACATAGCGTGTAACCTTTACCTTGATAACCATTTTCTTAAATCACCTCGTAGAGTGACCATTAGAGGCTGATTACTCAAAACACACAACGTGTAACCTTAACCACATCCTCCTTAATCATAAAAGGTAACATGCACGCATTATGTCACAAAATGTTTATTTTCATGAGCAACCATACATTATGTCACACAACTCACGTCAGATATATACTCAATCATCAAACATAATTATGCATGCAATAGGTCCCAAAACATTTATTTTTATAGTCAACATACATCGTATCAAACAACACTCAACCATATAATACCAAACATATTCAACCCTGGTAGAAAAACAAAACAGTTAAGTTTCAATAGGAAGACCTCTTACTTGGAGAGCTTCTTTTCTAATCGTCCCTATAGATATTGGTCCAACTTCGACTTAGATCGAGCCTACATTTAAACACCCAAGTTTAACCACCAACTTGACGTGATACAACGACCCCTACAAATCATAGGGTTTTATTGCTTTATGGAGGAGCTGAACACTAAAGTTTATTTTTTAATGTATTGGGCTTGGGCCTAGGGTTTATTTTTAATTTATTGGGCTGGGCCAGGGTTTATGTAGCTGAACAGTAGGATTTTTTTTAATGTATTGGGCCTTCGGGCCAGAATTTGGACTTTACGCATCCAACCATGTTTGGAATTGGAAAGAGTAGTCAAGTCCTAGTTTCTCTTACTAGGGTCATCGGTTCATTAATGAGGCATCTCACCTACTTCCAGCTTAGGTTACTGACTCTCTCTCAATATGCTTATCTAGAATTTTTGGACTCGTATGTAAGACTCGCTCTCGGTCATATACTACCGCCTACTAATTTCTGGCGGCCTGTAAATCTCATATACCAACGGTTAGGAGTACTCATTCTCTCTAACTTAGCACACAGCGCTTTGGTCAAGAACTCTGCAGGAATTAGTAAACTATAATACTCATATAAATAAGCCATGGCTCAACAATCTATAAGCATATTCTGAATTCATAGCCTTTCTATTAACATGCTTAGCATACTCAAATCTGATGCATACTTTCCTACGTTTATAATGTTCGACACATAGAACATTCTAGTAATCATTTATAATATGCTTACATCACAGGCAAACAGTCACAATATACAAGTAAACATTCAATAACATCAAAGCTCATTTTAACATACTAAGCTCATAATTAGGTAAACAACATACTCACATGTTGTAAACAAGTTAAGAACTAGTTTAAAGAATGATATGCTACTTACTTGGTTTCGAATCCCATTTTTCCTTGGTTTCGAATGCTCGCCCGATCAGAAAGGGGGCCTAGGAGGCATGCGAACTGACTGGTGGGTCAATACTCGCACGTGTGGAGGAAAATTAAGTACACATCCCGATTGCCCATTATGATGGCCGTTCGCAGGAAAATAGACTGTTATGATAGGTCATTTTCATGAAATTGTATGCGTTATCATTTAACCCCAATAGTGGGGTCACTTACTGAGTATTTCTTAAAATACTCAAGTCACGTGTTACTTCTATTTCAGGTAAATGCAAGGCATCCCTGAACGGCTGACGACGACATCACAACTCGAGAACCTGACACATGCATAGGGTAGTCCCATTTAATTTTCTTAGACTTAGTCAAGCTCAACACATAGCGGGAACATCTTTTGAGAGCCTAACGAAGGAAGGTCAATTGAGTCAATTAGCAACTGAGTTACGAAATAGACATATGGGAAAGCTGCAAGCAGACATCAAAACGCCAAAAAGAGTGGGCAAGGAACAATGTCAAGCAATAAAATTGACAAGTGGGAAAGAAATACCCTACTGAAGAGGTGAAATTAAAGAACACATTAACAACCACTCCACTAATACATAATAGAGAAAGGAGGAAAATGCTAGACAAAAGAAGCAGGCTCGAACACAAGAATGAAGAGTGTAGTAACATTAAGGTAGTAGCATTAAATGAAGAGTGTAGGTGAATGAAATGGTAACGTACACAAAAATTAGGGAAACTTACATACCTACCAGGCTCGAACATTACAATGTAGGTGAATGAAATAGTAACGTACACAAAAATAAAAAATAAAAAATGCCAGTTCGACTACATGATACTACAATCTTGAACACATAATGAATTTTTGTATTTTTTTTCTAATTAATTAATGTTGTTGATAATTATATAAGGTGGAACTATTTATCTTATATCAATTCAATAATTTTACTCTCAAATTATTAAATACTTTATTTTCACAATTATTTGCATTTTTTTTATAGCATCAATTATAATTAGACAAAAATGATATAAAAAGTTAAACTTGTAATAACCTCCACCATCGAGATCTTAAAAAAAATTAAGACATTATAAAAAACATATTATAGCATTTTGTTTTGCTATAATTTTTACATGTACAAGCAAAGTAGAGAGAATGCTCAAACATATACAAACAAACCACCATCCCTCCCAACATGAATCCTAGCTAACACAATAACAAACATAAACCACAAATCCCTTAATCAAAGCACTAAGCCAATCATTCAAAAGATCCAATCACAAACTGCTATTAACTTCTCCTATTGTAGTCTTGGACTCCATGACCGAGTCATAAGAAGCATGTAATCCAATCAAGATATAGTAAATCAACAGAATCCCAGTCCAGATTCCAAACCTTTCAAATGAAGCTTTGTCGATGGAGCAAAGAAGGAAAAGGTTGATCGACAGTGAAGGCAGCCACGGGACGAGCGACACGCCCCACACGCGAGGCTTTTTGGCCTGTGGGACACCGAGCCATAGGGCCATAGTTGAGAGAAACCATATGGAATTGGAGACCACCAAGCCGATCCAGCCGTCGCTTGAGCTCCAGTATACGGCGGTTGCTATTGAAGATCCCAGGATTAGAACCAGGCAGATTATGAGCTTGTTTCGGTCGGATGGTGTCGTTTCACCGCTGACGTAGTAGCGTCGGACGATCAGGCCGATGGCTACCAGCATTAAGATGAAGAGGGTGGAGATAGAGAGGAGGTTCGAGAGGATTCCCAAGCTTGTAAAGAAGGCGATTATTGCTGTTGCAGCGAGCATTGTGGCTGTTGCATTCATTGGAGTGCCAGTCCTTTCATGCACTTTGGCGAACCATGGTGAGATCATGTGGGTTCTGGCAATGTGCGTGAGATAGCGTGCCTGTCCAACAGCATTAACCAACAACACGGTGGTCATGCCTTTAAGCACCAGCAGCCACAATGTACTTAGCCCAACCCCATCCAACAGCCTCAAAAGCCACCGAAAACGGCGCGTCCTCATCAATTTGTTGGTACGGCTGCATCAAGCACAAGGTAACTGCAAGAATGCAATAGGCTAATGTGGTGATCACCATTGACCCAACAAGACCAATAGGTATATCTTTAGCAGGGTTCTTAGTTTCCTCAGCCATTGTCGAAACGGCGTCGAATCCAACGTATGCAAAGAACAAAACGGCAGAGGCTACGAAGATGCTACGAGGGCCATAGGGGGCAAAGGGTGTAAAGTTTTTCGGGTTGGCCTTGGTGAGGCCGACAATGGCAATGAAGAGGATGATGGCAACGTGGAAAATGGAAGCAATGTAGTTGAAGCGGGAGGAGCCTTTGGTGCTGGCTACAGCCAAGGTGCAAATGACGACAATCACAATGATGGCGATGGGGTCGAGCTGGTTGTAGGAGTCGGGGAAAGACGAGACGTGGATGCGAAAATCGTTCGGATGGTGATTGCACAAAGTTGCAAAGTATGAAGTCCATGAATATTCGAGGAGGATGTTGCCCGCTGCGATGAATGCCACGAAGTCTCCTAGTTCTACCCTTAGGTAGGCGAATGATCCACCTAAACAAATAATTACGATGGACTTGTGTAGTTAGTAATTTAGGAAAAACCAAAAGGGAATCTAAAATAATTTTAAATTTGGATTATTGTGAAAGTATGGTCTTTATATTTATATCTACTTTATACTTCTTGAATTCAAAATCTAAATTTTATTTCAACCAATTAAGATGTCATACTAAAAATTTCAATAGAATATCACTTCATGTCATTATCTCTACCACAAAAATAAGACCCACTTCATTGAAGAAGAAAAAAAAAGCACACGTTATAACTTTTTTTAATTTTTTTTTAAATATTCAAAATAGTATTACTGTTAGTACACATTTTTAAAATACTGATAAGAAATAGGTAAATGGTCTCCATTCATATATTGCGTTTTAAAATTTTTAAAATTTTTTATTTATTTAAAAGTTAAGGTATGATTGTTTTCGGGAGCATAAGATAATTTTTTAATAGCCAAATGACAGAAAACAATTAGTAAACCTTAATTCTATAATGTAAAAAGAATGAAATAATTAATAAAAAAATTAATATATCATGGAAAAATACAGGGATAAATGTATAAAATTTTAAAAATAGAAATTAATTTAAAAAATTAATAATAAAATATATAATATTTGACCACAAACGGAGACAAAATAGAAAAAGGCACGTACCAGCTGCTGGAATCTCCACGGCAAATTCAGTGTAACAAAAGACGGAAAGCATGGCGGAGACACCGGAGATGACATAAGACAAGACAACAGCTGGGCCGGCGTGTTTCTTAGTCTCAAGACCGGTGAGGACGAATATTCCGGCGCCGATGACAGCGCCGATACCGAACCACATAAGGTCCCACCATGTGAGGCTCTTCTTCATCTCGTGCTAGCTGCGAGCCTTCATCTCGACGAGCTCAATGTGCTCTCTAGACCTGGCCGTGAGCCGATCCAAGAGCCGGCGTCGCCTTCAACGCTTTAGTGTAATTTCCCCAACTCTTAAACGACTCCTCTGGTAGAAAATCTTGCTTCGAACAACCACAAGATCTTCTTCTGATTCCTTCTTCACCACTAGCGTCACCGTTCGGTTCACCCATTATGAATTCACACTCAAACCGTCAACCAAAAAAGAAATTAATCGGGAGAATCAAGTAACTTAAGACAAGGCGGGAGAATAAGAAAGGAAAAGGGAGTTTATAAAGGAAGCAGAGACGACCGGTGACCGTCGGTAGACACAGTGGTTTTAGAGTCTTGAATATGAGAGGAAACTGACATGTGGAGGTTAATTTGGCAGTCACATTTGTGGTACCAAGGTGTGGTTTCTAAATTTAATCATCTCAACTGCTAAAAGGGCTTATACGACACTTCTTAACTCCAAACGTTCTCAATTGGATCCTTCGCCTTTCAAATCGTTTTGCAAATTTTCCCATCAAAATCGTAATTATATTCCAATTAAAGCTGAATTTAAAACTATTCTCCTAAAACTAGATTTGGTTAAATGAACCGATTGTTAACTCCAAACAATACAGTTTTACTCCGAGTACAATTATATATAAAAATATTTATTTAACTTCATAATTATTTTACTCACTAATTTAAGTATTATAGTGAGTCTGTAGTTTAATAAAGCTCTACAAAATAGTCTCTACGGTCTAGATTAATTATGAGGATTTTATAATATTCTAATACTCTACTTGCATGAAGTCTAACACATGGACTATTGTACAATGTAGATAATTGACCTTGAAATTGTTGTCATGGGTTCACATAGGTTGACTTGGATACAAAGGACAAAATCGAACTTTTATTAAGGATAAATTGGCGACACCAGTACAAGCTAATCAAGTAAGTGCCTTTACTATCCGCATGGTTAGAAACTAATGTCGTATGATGACACATGCCCCGTAGTTCTGCACATGTCATATGCTTGATATGTGTAAAATGTTTATGAAATGATGTGATGCGTCTGATGATATGTTTGAGATATGATATGTGAAAGATATAATATATGTTATGGTACCATGCGTTTGACGATATGTTTGAGATACGATATGTTATTTCTATTTTCTTGTCTTAAATTAAACGTGTAAGTACATGGCTTCATTTGCAAATATTTTATTTCAGACTACCACCTATGTTATTTATGGAATTCATGTGGTGATGCTTCTAATTTAAGCAAGAATATTAAGGACGTTACATTACGAGTGATATGTGATGAAAGAATAAGGGTTGTCCTGCATGATTTATTACGCCACGAAGAAAAATATGGGAACCACATGCATATTTGTGTGTTCACGTGCATCGGGATACTTCTCCGTTATGACGAGTACGAACGCGTACACTATGAGACAAAAAAATAATTATCATGCTTACCATAGTTCAACGATGATCGCTATTCCCTCTGGGTGTCCGACAATAGTCCAGAGGAGCTAGCCCGACCAGTAGGCCTAGAGGGTGCGCGAGCCCTCCTGGTGGGCCCATGCTCGCACATGTGGGTAGTGTGCAGAGAAGTACCATATACCCAATTTGCCAAGTCTGGAAAGTAGGCTTAGAGAATACGATTTAAAATTATCGGTCTCATCGTTATGCATGTGTTTGCATTCAACAACACTAATAGTGGGATCACTTAATGAATATTTCTTAAAATACTGAAGTTTTGTATTATTCTTAAATTTCAGGTAAAGGCAAGACATCCCTGTGTGGTTGACGGCCACGTCGCATTGAAGATCATGGAACCTATGTTAGTGTAGTTGCATTTTCACTTCTTAGATACTAGGTTAGATTAGGGCATCGTTTTAATTATTTCTTCGGTTTTATTTACATGTCACATTGAATATTTTTCGTTGTTTTTTATTTTAAGACTCTTAACGCAAATGTATAAGTCCGTGACATTATTTTATTAATTATTTTAAAGAATGTCACTTCATGCATATGGTGTAAAACCAGTAAAAAAAATAATTAAAAAAAATCAACTAATCTCATCTCTCCTCCAACCTCTCACAAGCCCACTTCCCTCCCGATACTCAACCAACTCCCCTTGTGAGTCAATTCTGTCATATGGTTACAAGCCTTGAGGGACAAGTCAAGCCAATCTTAAAAATAGAATAGAACGTGGTCCAAGGCCAACGAAGTAAATGACGTCATTATTGACATGGTTATATTTGATGCTGACACGTGCCTCATGGATATACACATGTCATATATTTGATATGCGTGAATTGTTTATGAATCGATATGATATGATATGATATGTATATGTTATAATATGTGAATGGTATGATAACTCTTACGTTATGATATGTTTGAGTAGGATACGAGAATGATGCGATGAACGTAATGTAATGATATGACTAAAATATTATTAATATAACGATACGGTTAGGTTATGTATAGAAAATGATATGGTCATGATAGATCGAAAAAACGATATGTATAGGTTATGTATAGAAAATGATATGACTAGGATACGCATATGGAAACAATATGCCTATGAAATGTTTACGAAATGATACGATTATGATATGTCATGTGAATGACGAATATACATATATATATGTGTGTGTGTGTGTGTGTGTGTGTGTGTTTTGTGATACGATATGAAAATGATATGATATATGTTCTGGTACGATATATGTGATAAATTGATATCTTTATGTTATGGTATATTTTGATACGATATATTATGGTATAATATGTATACGATGAAAATTGTTATGTCTGGAAATATGGAAACGTTATGATATGACATATGTATGTAAAATGATTGATATGATGTGATTGGCATGCAAAACGACGAACTAGCATGAGATACAACTTTAATATACGCATGAAAGATATGATAAATGATACAACAAATGATATGAGAAATGAAGGAAGACGCTAGCGAAATTGTATTAAATGATAATGAAAATTGAAAAATGTTGGGACCTTATGCATTATTGTGTGCTCATGCATTGGAGGATACCCCTTATCCTTCACGATAATACGGACACGTATGCTACGAGACAGGAGAACGATCATTATGTTAACATAATGCTGGCGTGATGATCACTATTCGTAATGGGTGTCCAACATAAAAAACTACCAAAGAATGCTCGCCCGATCAGAAAGGGGGCTTAGGAGGCATGCGAACTGACTGATGGGTCAATACTCGCACGTGTGGAGGAAAATTAAGTACACATCCCGATTGCCCATTATGATGGCCGTTCGCAGGAAAATAGACTGTTATGATAGGTCACTTTCATGAAATTGTATGTGTTATCATTTAACCCCAATAGTGGGGTCACTTACTGAGTATTTCTTAAAATACTCAAGCCACGTGTTACTTCTATTTCAGGTAAATGCAAGGCATCCATGAACGGCTGACAACGACATCACAACTCAAGACCCTGACACATGCATAGGGTACTCCCATTTAATTTTCTTAGACTTAGTCAAGCTCAACACATATCGGGAACATCTTTTGAGAGCCTAACGAAGGAAGGTCAATTGAGTCAATTAGCAACTGAGATACAAAATAGACATATGGGAAAGCTGCAAGCAGACGTCAAAACGCCAAAAAGAGTGGGCAAGGAACAATGTCAAGCAATAAAATTGAGAAGTGGGAAAAAAATACCCTACAGAAGAGGTGAAATTAAAGAACACATTAACAACCACTCCACTAATACATAATAGAGAAAGGAGGAAAATGCTGGACAAAAGAAGCAAGCTCGAACACAAGAATGAAGAGTGTAGTAGCATTAAGGTAGTAGCATTAAATGAAGAGTGTAGGTGAATGAAATGGTAACGTACACAAAAATTAGGGAAACTTACATACCTACCAGGCTCGAACATTACAATGTAGGTGAATGAAATAGTAACGTACACAAAAATGAAAAATAAAAAATGCCAGTTGCTTGCTTTTAGATCAAACATGATTATTAGCTCATGTTTTGCACAATCTGACTCAAAGATACAACGTCCATTCTCCCCATGGAAAATTGTGATTTGGAATCATACGAAGGATTCAACTCTCTTGGCTCACTGCAAGTCTAAAGACAACGATTTAGGGGAACATGAAATTGGCCTTGGAGAGAAATACCCTTGGACCTTCAAAGAAAATTTTTGGCAATCAACACCGTTTTGGTGCAATTTTAGTAGCAAACAAGGACATACTTCGGGTGAAGTATTTTGGCCAGAAATGGAAATTTGGTTTAGTGATCAATGTTATAATAGTATTTGTACTTGGACAGCAGAAGACAATGGCATTTCCTTACGTCTTGGTTCTAAAGAACCATATCTATTAGAGTACCCTTGGAAATGATGTTGAGTTTCATTGGGTTGATTTAAACACAACTTCCAAGGATGTTGAGTTTCATTGGGTTGATTTCAACACAATTGTTCATTTAGACACAAGAAAATCCTTATTACTTTTCTATTTTGAGATTGGAGGTCAATCCTTTTGTATTTGTTGAGCTAAAATGTATATTGATGATAATAAAAATAAAACATGATATAGTTATATTTTCTTTTTTTTTTTCTTTTTTGAAAAGATACAAGTTGTAAGGACCGAGCTGACTCGATGACTTTATAAAAGATGGAATTTTTTTAGTGAAATAAAATAAGAAAATTTAAAACATAATATATATTACATCAAAATAAAGTTCATACATAAGTTTTTAAAACACAACCCAACAGTTAAGACACAAAACATTTTAAAATAAAAAGGTTGAGAACGACAGGTAAAATTTGTCTACGGCACCTACTCCAGAGTCCGCTCTCGACCTCGAAAAGCTCCTTATTACCTGAAAAATATGAAAAATAAGGAATTAGTATAAAGACTCACTAAGTAGCCTACTTGTAGGCTGTTAATCGTGTCCTTGATATGCTAGAGTATCAGACTCTTTCTTTTCTTTTTCTTGTTCTTGTTGTAAGTACTTATGCTCTTTAGTTCTTATCCTTTATTTGTGGGTTCATATCATGATCTATCCTGAGGACCTTGGTCCTTGGATCCTTAAACTTTAGTTCTAATCCAAGGGCCTTAGTACTATGGTTCTTAGAGGTCTTGGTTCTTTTCTTGGTCTTAGAACTTAGATCTTGATCTATACTCTAGTCATTGATCTTTGTCTTATTCTTGGTACATTCTAAGTTCTTGTTCGGCTCTGTTAAGAATATTTAATACTAAATTATAGTTTACTATATATATCATATTTGATATTTTATTATAAGTAAATATCTAAATATTTTCCTTCCTAACAATGCATGTTTCATATATTGTTATTTCCATTTATTACTATTTCCATATTCTGTTAATTTATTTGATTATAAAGAGAGAACTTTCACACACCATTTACTTGTGGTGGTTTAGCAAACATTCCCAAGTTCGTTCTCCAAGACACTCCCCCTAAGATTTACAGTACAAGTCATGTACTTGACAACCTTTGTCCAAGGTTTCATGCGTTCCAAAGGACAGAGTTTCATAATATTTGGAGGTTATCTAGTTCATGAATCGAAGCTAAATTACCTTAGGGGTACTATGGTTATTTTACCTCATTTCTTGGTTTACCTACTTAACCTTGTCCAATGACCACCAAATTTCATATATAGTCTTAACATACCATAATATGCATTTGAGTTACCATGCGGCAATTCATCCAATATTAACAAACATGCTCAATGGGAAGATAACGTTCATCTTCATCGGGAGCGCTGATTTCACAAATTTTCTTTCCTCCTTTATCACGCATATATTTAGTATCAAATTCTCACTCTAAAATGATTTCAAAGTCGATCATATCTAGATCTCATTGATTTTCTTAATTAATTTATTTTCATGGCTTACATGCTAATATGCTAGGTCCGCTAGCTAGGTTTATCAATTTTACAGCATGCATGTTTAATCCAAGAATTCCTATAAGTACTACTCATGCGAATTCAAATGGTTACTAACTTGGTTAACGCGTGTTTTCCCGATCTCGAGTCTCTCACTAGAGAGGGTTCCAAAAATTATGAAATTTACTTGACGGGTCCTAATTCACTAATAATAAGGTCAGTATTGAAATTGGGATGAAAAACAAGCAAACAGGCGAAAAACGGGTGAGAATAGGGGGCTCTACGTGCTTGCACACACAAGCAAGCTCCCCCACGCGCTGCCACGTGCCCCCCACGCGCAATAGACACACGCGGTCTGCTCGGACATCGAGTGAGCAGTGGCGCACATCAAACACCAACGACGCAAACTTACCCTTCAATTTTTTAGGTGTCACCATGGCGCACAGCGAGTGGCGAGATCGTTAGGTTGGACTGTGAGTCGCCAGATCGGTCACGGGCCAGTTTGGTGGTTCCATACGCTGATCGATTCATGTGAGCATTTTGATTTCAGTTTGACCCGAATCTGAGCGTGCTGACGCGTGTCAACAGGTAGGCTGAATGCATTTCTCTAGCGAAATGTTGTCACGTGTCACTCACCCGCTCCGCCGCGCTCCTTTGTACATTAGGCGACGTGTGGCGGCAATTTTCTCTCTCATGCGTGTTTTCAACTTTCTAGATTTCATCAGTTTCGTGTGTTCAAACCATTTGCTTCAGATTTTCGTAACTTTTTGCACATAACTTGGATTGACTCGGTTTCTTCACCAGAGTCGTATATTTTTTATTCACCTACATCGACGTATTTTTCTTTTATTTTTTTCTTGAATATAGAATGAATTAAATCCATTCAAAGATACGGGAAAACTCACGTTAGCTGTTCTTTTCCAATTCACCCAAACTCCGATTAAGCTCTATTCGTTTGGGATTCCTTCAAAAAACCTGTGTCAATCCTCTTTTAATTGCACACCTCGAAACTCCAAATCTATCATTCAAGAAACTTCTTAGATCTATGCAAAATCAAAACAAAAAAGGTCATATCTTACCTTGTCCATTCTTTGATTTTCTAGCCGGAATGGGCGAATCCATCACCCAAACTCTTCCTCTAGCGCCAAGAGGAGTCTTGATTCAAAGTTTCTTATCTTGGATTCGATCTCCAACCGAGGATTTGAGGCCGCTGATTCAAAGTTTCTTCTTTTCTTTCAAAATCCTAACTTCTTCTTATCCTTCTTTTCCTCTCCTTTCTATACCTTTCTTGTTATGACTCAACTATCAAGACTTCTCAAGCACGAGTAGAGACAAAATGACCTTGTCCCTATGTTGATCTTGTTCGTTTATTTTTTTTTAATCTTACAACTATCTCAAGCATAGTTTCCTTCTTCATCGTCTCGAGCTTTAGTCTCTTCAGCCTACAATAAAAAATCATGACCTAATTATCATGCATATATTTGGATCTTAAGTGGAAAACAAAGGTCATTGATACCTTAAGTTCAAGTGTTACAAAAAATAACATAGTATTTGAATACAAAAATGAAAGGCCACCTATCAACTACTAAATGAAATCAATGCATACTACTATCCTATATTGACTTCCATGGCCATTCTAACATTCATCGTCATCTGTGCAGGGCACTTTCTCTGTAATGACCCTAGATTTATACTAACCTAAAGTGGCTAATGTCATCATAACATACTCTCTTATGCGAAAATAAACATTTAAAACTTCATCATAAAACACTGCTCTGAACTTACATGCAAAACACTGCTTTGAACTTACATGCTTGAAAAAATATTTAAAGCAACATAACAAAATTAAGTAACACCAATAAAATATTAAAATTAAAAACATCCTATACTAACCTAAAGTCTAAGAAATGAAATACCACTATCCTATGCATGTGTCACGGTCTTTACTTGCAATGTTGTCATCAATCGTATAGAGGTGTCTTGCCTTTACCTAAAATAAATGTAGCACGCGACTTTAGTATTTTCAGAAATGATCAATAAGTGACCCCACTTGAGATCAAACACATAAATCATCACATGACAATCAAACAAAATTGAGGAATCTTAGTGGTTAATTACCCAAAACTCACAACGCCTAATTTTTACCACATGAAAATCAACATTTACCTTTACTCCTTAAAATGACTATCAATGGTTGGTTACCCAAAACACATAGCGTATAACCCTTACCTTGTTAATCATTTTCTGCAATCACCCCGTAGAGTGACCACTAGTGCCTGGTTACCCGATACAAACAGTGTGTAACCTTACCAAATGAAAATCAACATCCATTTAACTCCTGAAAATGATTATCAATGGTTGGTTACGTGAAACACATAACGCGAAACCCTTACCTTAATAACCATTTTCTTAAATCACCTCGTAGAGTGACCATTAGTGGCTGATTACCCAAAACACACTGCATGTAACCCTAACCACAACCTCCTCAACCATCAAAGGTAACATGCATGCATTATATCCCAAACTGTTTATTTTCATGAGCAACCATACATTATGTCACACAACTCACATTAGATATATTCTCAATCATCAAACATAATTATGCATGCAATAGGTCTCAAAACATTTATTTTTATAGTCAACCTACATCGTATCACACAACACTCAACCATATAATACCAAACATATTCAACCCTTGTAGAAAAATAAAACAGTTAAGTTTTAATTGAAAGACCTCTTACTCGGAGAGCTTCTTTTCTAATCGTCCCTATAGATATTGGTCTAACTTCGACTTAGATCGAGCCTACATTTAAACACCCAAGTTTAACTAATCCAACTAGACGTGATACAACGACTCCTACAAATCATAGGGTTCTATTGCTTACCTTCTTCCTACGTAGAGGTTGGGTCAAATCCGAACTATTCAGAAAAGAAACCACATTGTAGCTTCGATTGTTGGCACATTGTACCTTGGTTACGTTTACTCCTCCACATCGTGGTTCTGCCGATGAGACAGTATTCAATTCGTGATGACGACAACAATTCGATGCGCGACGGCGACTGGCGGTGGTTGTTGTTTTTTGACAATCGGCAAGGGGAAATCCCTTTTCACAATTGGTGTGAGAGGAAATCGTTTGACTGAAAGAGAGAAGAAAGTTGTTGGAAGAAAATAAAAACGGGCAAAAATAACAGAGAGAGAGAGAGAGAGAATTGAGATTTGACTTTGCTTAAAAAGAGGTGATGTTTTCTTTCTCAATTAGCCTATTTAAATAATTAACTTACACTAAAAATTGCCAAGAGTAGCCAACTAAATCTGCGACACTTCCTTCAAAATGGCCACCTAAAAGTTGGTAATCCATTCGTGTTTGTCAAATGGTCAAAGGAAGATATTCAATTAACTAATTGAAACGTGTAAAGCTAAATAAGAAAACCTCAGGCTTTTATTTAACAATCTCCTACTAAAACCTGTGGTATATCTACCTTATTATTTGAACTCCGATCTTTGAATGGAGTTCCTCAAATTTTACCCGTGCCGAAGACTTGGTGAAGATGTCTCCAAGCTGTTCCTCTGTTCGGATGAAGTCAATCTTGATAAGCCCTCGATCTAACGGAATAAGCAAGATCAGGGTGAGTGTTTACCAGATAGCGCAGGCTCCCGACAATGCTGCGGTAATTGGTGGAGTCGACTACCGTCGTAGTGCCGGCCTTCCTCAGCTGGAGTCGGGCCTCCATTGACGTCCTTGTAGGGTTACTGTCTGCTAGTCTAGCAGTGTCCAACAGCTTCTTTGCGCACGCACTTTGACAGATGGTGATGTCGGCAGTACTCTGTTGCACTTTGATGCCGAGGTAGTAGCTAAGTACGCCGAGATCGCTCATCTTAAAGTTCTTTGATATCTCCCTCTTGAATCTTCCAAGGACTTCTATGTCGCCTTCAGTGATTATAAGGTCGTCGACGTACACTCCCACAATCAGTCGCTGCTCGTCGTGGTTGTGCGTGTACATGCCATGCTTAGAGGCACAACATTTGAACTTCAGTGACAGTAGGGTACTGTCAAGCTTCGCGTTCTAGGCTCGTGGTGCTTGTTGAGGCCCGTAGAGTGCCTTGTGAAGGCGTAGTACCTTACCGGAGTTGTCGTTGACCAGGAAGACAGGTGGTTGTCGGACGTAGATGGTCTCCTTCAGCTCTCCGTTAAGGAAAACAGACTTCACATCCATGTGGTGGACCTCCCAAGAGCAATGTGTCGCGATTGCCAGCAAAAGGTTGACGAATTCTAACCTTTCCACCGGCGCAAATAACTCTTCGAAGTCCACACCTTACTTCTGGACGTAGACCTTCGCCACCATACGGGCCTTGTGCTTCACAACTTCTCCCTTTTCGTTGCGCTTCAGTTTGAAGACTCATTTGAGCCTTATGGCTCGGTGTCCCGATGGCATATCCTCCAGACTCCACGTCTGGTTCTTGGTGATGGATGTCATCTCCTCCTGCATTGCCTTCAGCCAGCACGAGTTCCTTTCTGCTTCTGCGAAGATGTTCGGTTCATCTGCACTGATGGCATGCAGTTTGGCCACCTCTTGTTCGAGTTCTTGTGGCGCCAATCTACGTGGTTCACCTCCTCCCACTAGGTCTTCCATCCTCCGATACCTGGCCACCAGATCATCATCGTGATCGGCATCCAGGGTCGAATTCGCAGTCCGTGGTGTTGCAAACTTCACTGGTTCAGGGGGTGTTGCTGTTGGCGGCGGTGACGGTTCCTCATGCTGGACTCCTCCTTACTGTGGCTCAGTGACGAGGTACACCACCGTGAATTGATTTGGGTTGTGGTCTGCCTCGATCACGTCGTTCCACTATCTGAAGGTGCTTTCGTCGAAGATGACGTCGTGAGACACGTGAGCTCGCCCCCCCCACCCTGCAGGATCATAGAGTCTGTACGCCTTGCTCCCGGGTTCGTAGCCGATGAAGACGAATTTCAACCCCTTGGGATTGAGCTTGGCGAGGTGGGGACGCGCTACCTTCATGTATGCAATGTAGCCGAACACTCGGAGATGGTGTACCGTTAGCTTCTTGTTGTACCAGGCCTCATGTGGCGTCTTCCCGTTGAGACTTCGCGTTAGCGAACGATTGAGGAGGTAGACTACCATCATTACCACCTCTCCCTAGAATCTCCCAGACATCCCGACCGTCATCAGCAAAGACCTTGCTGTCTCGACGATGGTCTGATTTTGGCGTTCCACCACTCCGTTCTGCTGGGGGGAGTAGGGCGCCATTAGTTGCCGCTGCATGCCGAACTCGTCGCAGTACTTACCGAAGCTCGCTGAGGTGAATTCTCCGCCTTGGTCCATGCATAGCATTCGCATCTTCTTCCCACATTCGGCCTCTGCTCGCGCCTAGATGCGCTTAATCGCCTCTGCCGCCTCACTTTTCGCTTGCAGCAAGATCAGCCACATGAAGCGGCTTTCGTCATCAACCAACAAAATGAAGAGGGTCTTGCCGCCTGGGGTCGCCGGCTTGATGGGCCCGCAGATATTGCCATGTACAAGCTCCAACGGCTCATCGTCGCGGTAGGATGTCCAAGACGGAAAGGGGGTGCGCTTCTGTTTGCCGATGAGGCACCCGTCGCACAGCTTGTTCACACCTTTGATTGCCGGAAAATCGTGCATCATCTCCTCCTTTTATAGTTTTTCTAGATCAGGAAAGTTTAGGTGCCCATACCTTGCATCGCACAGCTTGTTCACGCCTTTGATTGCTGGAAAACCGTGCACCATCTCCTCCTTCTATAGTTTTTCTAGAGCAGGAAAGTTTAGGTGCCCATACCTTGCATGCCACCTCCAAGATACTTCTTCAAGCACTCGTCGCACAACTTGTTCATGCCTTTGATTGCCGGCAAACCGTGCACCATCTCCTCCTTCTGTAGTTTTTCTAGAGCAGGAAAGTTTAGGTGCCCATACCTTGCACCGTGCACCATCTCCTCCTTCTATAGTTTTTCTAGAGCAGGAAAGTTTAGGTGCCCATACCTTGCACCGTAATCTCGCAAAACGTGAACCCAACCCGTTTTCCTTCGTCTTCCTTACCCGAAATCTCGCAAAAACCCTAATCGTCGCTGCGCCGCCAACGACGTCGTCACAACCCCGATTCCGACTACGCGACAACACCCCTTGCCTATTCCGACCGACGCGCAACGATATTCAACACCGATAGCCTCGGTCGCTTCTCCCTCCGGCCACTCATCGAAGAAAATCCAGCGAACCACCTCACACATTTTTCTTGGCTAACCCTCTCGATTTTTTCGTACTCTTAGACACCCTCGAAAACCCTAAATGTTTGGAGAGCAAAAGTTGTTTTCAACGAAGGAGAAGAGTTGTATATGGGAATATAAAAGGTCTTTATGACTTTTCCATTAAGGCAGTAATTTCCTTGCTAGAAATCATTCCTTTTCCAGCGACAATAAATGCAGCATAATATCTTTTCGTTTTGGCAGCAAAAATAAAATCTTAGCATAAAATGTAAAATAAATAAAACAAAAATTCGAATCCTTACATTATCCCCTCCTAAAAAGGACTTTCGTCCTCGAAAGTCTCCCTAGAAATAACTCTGGATACTTTTCTCTTATCTCATCCACTCGTTCCCATTACGTAACTTCCCCTACTAGTTTTTAGAATCCTTTGTGCCGCCTCCCGAGCAATCCTTGGCCACGTGGTCCTCCTTTCCACACCGAAAACAGGCTCTAATGTGACCTAAACATTTACCCCAGTGATTTTTCCCACACTTATTACACTTAGGCTTGCCATCTAATTCGTTTTCATGTTCGTGACGACGTTTTTGTCCCACTGACGATGAAGGGGTTTCATGCGAACTATCAAGTCCTTCCATAGACTTAGCTGCTCTCAAGGCGACAGCGTAAGTGGCAGGTGCAATCGCCTCAACAGTTTTACGAATCTTCATATCTAACCCCAGCACAAATCGTTGGGCTGTCTTGTAGTCTGTGTTCACTAATTCTGGGGCAAAACGCTTTAGCTTAGAAAATTTCCTAGCATAGGTAGTAACAGTACGCCCCCTCTGACTCAATTGGGTAAACTCCTGCTGCTTTCGCAACTGGACATCCTCTGGGTAATATTCTTCAGAGAAGGCATCCTTGAACTCCACCCACGAGATTGCACCACACTCAGGACTAATAAGGTCGCGGGTGGCCTGCCACCACAATTCTGCATCATCACGCAGCATAAACGTAGCACACTCTACCCTATGGGCCTCAGGGCAGTTGGTCAACACAAATACTGACTCAATGGACCTCAGCCACATTTGTGCCACCGTTGGATCTTCAGATGCCCCCTTAAAAGTTCGAGGGTCACCCCTCTTGAAATCCTGCAAGTACCTAGCCTCCATAGTTGATGTAGAAGCATTCGCTTGCTGGTTGGCAGTCAGATTTTGAATCACAGTTTGTAATGCATTTACTAGGACAGCTGTAGGATCTGGTGCGGCCTGAGGTGCCGCTGGTGCGGGATAGGCTGCTCTACAGAATCCTCTCGTCTCCCATTACGTCCCCTTCCTCTTCCTCTACCCCTAAGTGGGGGTCGTCCCCTAAGACCTCCTCCTCAAGTTCTAGGTGGCATCTCGACAGTGCATGTAACCACTACGTCACACACTTATCTAATACATTCTATTCTAACATTCGTAGTCATGCAAGTCACGCATACATACAACTATAGCATTATCATAACCATCCGATAGTACATGACATATCATAACTCATGCCAACATATGAAACATGTATATCATATCATTCACCACAAAACACACATTCACTACTACATACATCATTAATTAAGAAGCTTTATTTTAAAAAAAGGCGTACCTGACGGCGACGACGCGTTTGCTGGAGGACCATGGAAGTACGTTAGGCCTACATTGTAAGCAAGTCTACAAGATCTATAACCTAGGGCTCTGATACCAACTGTAACGCCCCTAATTAGGTTAAAGAAAATTAGGGGCGTTATAGACTTAGTCAAGCTCAACACATATCGGGAACATCTTTTGAGAGCCTAACGAAGGAAGGTCAATTGAGTCAATTAGCAACTGAGTTACGAAATAGACATATGGGAAAGCTGCAAGTAGACATCAAAACGCCAAAAAGAGTGGACAAGGAACAATGTCAAGCAATAAAATTGAGAAGTGGGAAAGAATACCCTACAAAAGAGGTGAAATTAAAGAACACATTAACAACCACTCCACTAATACATAATAGAGAAAGGAGGAAAATGCTGGACAAAAGAAGCAAGCTCGAACACAAGAATGAAGAGTGTAGTAGCATTAAATGAAGAGTGTAGGTGAATGAAATGGTAACGTACACAAAAATTAGGGAAACTTACATACCTACCAAGCTCGAACATTACAATGTAGGTGAATGAAATAGTAACGTACACAACAATGAAAAATAAAAAATGTTAGTTCGACTACATGATACTACAACCTTAAACACTTGTGAATTTTTGTATTTTTTTTTAATTAATTAATGTTGTTGATAATTATATAAGGTGGAACCATTTATCTTGTATCAATTTAATAATTTCACTCTCAAATTATTGAATACTTTATTTTCACAATTATTTGCATTTTTTATAGCGTCAATTATAATTACACAAAAAAAAATATAAAAAGTCTCAAACTTGTAATAACCTCCACCATCAAGATCTTAAAAAAAAAAGACATTATAAAAAACATATTATAGCATTTTGTTTTGCTATAATTTTGACATGAAAAGGCAAAGTAGAGAGAATGCTCAAACATATACAAACAAACCACCATCCCTCCCAACGTGAATCCTAGATAACACACTAACAAACATAAACCACAAATCCCCTTATCAAAGCACTAAACCAATTATTATAAATTCAAAAGATCGAATCACAAACTGCTATTAACTTCTCTTACTGTAGTCTTGGACTCCATGACCGAGTCATAAGAAGCATGTAATCCAATCAAGATATAGTAAATCAACAAAATCCCAGTCCAGATTCCAAACCTTTCAAATGAAGCTTTGTCGATGGAGCCAAGAAGGAAAAGGTTGATGGCGATCGACAGTGAAGGCAGCCATGGGATGAGCGGCACGCCCCACACGCGAGGCTTTTTGGCCTGTGGGACACCGAGCCATAGGGCTAGGGTTGAGAGAAACCATATGGAATTGGAGACCACCAAGCCGATCCAGCCATCGCTTGAGCCCCAGTATACGACGGTTGCTATTGAAGATCCCAGGATTAGAACCAGGCAGATTATGAGCTTGTTGCGGTCGGATGGTGTCGTTTCACCGCTGACGTAGTAGCGTCGGACGATCAGGCCGATGGCTACCAGCATGAAGATGAAGAGGGTGGAGATAGAGAGGAGGTTCGAGAGGATTCCCAAGCTTGTAAAGAAGGCGATTATTGCTGTTGCAGCGAGCATTGTGGCTGTTGCATTCACTGGAGTGCCAGTCCTTTCATGCACTTTGGCGAACCATGGTGAGATCATGTGGGTTCTGGCAATGTGCGTGAGATAGCGTGCCTGTCCAACAGCATTAACCAACAACACGGTGGTCATGCCTTTAATAGCACCAGCAGCCACAATGTACTTAGCCCAACCCCATCCAACAGCCTCAAAAGCCACCGAAAACGGCGCGTCCTCATCAATTTGTTGGTACGGCTGCATCAAGCACAAGGTAACTGCAAGAATGCAATAGGCTAATGTGGTGATCACCATTGACCCAACAAGACCAATAGGTATATCTTTAGCAGGGTTCTTAGTTTCCTCAGCCATTGTCGAAACGGCGTCGAATCCAACGTATGCAAAGAACAAAACGGCAGAGGCTACGAAGATGCCACGAGGGCCATAGGGGGCAAAGGGAGTGAAGTTTTTCGGGTTGGCCTTGGTGAGGCCAGCAATGACAATGAAGAGGATGATGGCAACGTGGAAAATGGAAGCAACGTAGTTGAAGCGGGAGGAGCCTTTGGTGCTGGCTACAGCCAAGGTGCAAATGACGACGATCACAATGATGGCGATGGGGTCGAGCTGGTTGTAGGAGTCGGGGAAAGACGAGACGTGGATGCGAAAATCGTTCGGATGGTGATTGCACAAAGTTGCAAAGTATGAAGTCCATGAACGGGCCACAGCAGCGCTGCCAATTACATATTCGAGGAGGATGTTGCCCGCTGCGATGAATGCCACGAAGTCTCCTAGTTCTACCCTTAGGTAGGCAAATGATCCACCTGAACAAATAATTACGATGGACTCGTGTAGTTAGTAATTTAAGAAAAACCAAAAGGAATCTAAAACAATTTTAAATTTAGATTATTGTGAAAGTATGGTCTTTATATTTAATCTATTTTATACTTCTTGAATTCAAAATCTAATTTTTTTTTTCAACCGATTAAGATGTCATACTAAAAATTTCAATAGAATATCACTTCATCAATAGAATATCACTTCATATCATTATCTCTACCACAAAAATAAGACCCACTTCATTGAAGAAGAAAAAAAAATAAAGCACACGTTATAAACTTTTTTAATTTTTTTTTTAAATATTCAAAATAGTATTACTGTTAGTACACATTTTTAAAATACTGATAAGAAATAGATAAACCGTCTCCATTCATATATTGAATTTTAAAATTTTAATTTTTTTTTTGTTTAAAAGTTAAGGTATAATTCTTTTCGAGAGTATCTCTAATAAAATTAAAAGATAATTTTTTAATAGTCAAGTGACAGAAAATAATTAGTAAACCTTAATTCATTCCGGTAAAAAGAATGAAATAATTAATAAAAAATTAATATATCATGGAAAAATACAGGGATAAATGTATAAAATTTTAAAAATAGAAATTAATTTAAAAAATTAATAATAAAATATATAATATTTTGACCACAAATAGAGACAAAATAGAAAAAGGCACGTACCAGCTGCTGGAATCTCCACGGCAAATTCAGTGTAACAAAAGACGGAAAGCATGGCGGAGACACCGGAGACGACATAAGACAAGACAACAGCTGGGCCGGCGTGTTTCTTAGTCTCAAGACTGGTGAGGACGAATATTCCGGCGCCGATGACAGCGCCGATACCGAACCACATAAGGTCCCACCATGTGAGGCTCTTCTTCATCTCGTGCTGGCTGCGAGCCTTCATCTCGACGAGCTCAATGTGCTCCCCAGACCTGGCCGTGAGCCGATCCAAGAGCCGGGCCGGCGTCGCCTTCAACGCTTTAGTGTAATTTCTCCAACTCTTAAACGACTCTCCTGGTAGAAAATCTTGCTTCGAACAACCACAAGATCTTCTTCTGATTCCTTCTTCACCACTAGCGTCACCGTTCGGTTCACCCATTATGAATCCACACTCAAACCGTCAACCAAAAAAGAAATTAATAAGGAGAATCAAGTAACTGAAGACAAGGCGGGAGAATAAGAAAGGAAAAGGGGGTTTATTAAGGAAGCAGAGACGACCGGTGACCGCCGGTAGACACAGTGGTTTCAGAGTCTTGAATATGAGAGGCAACTGACATGTGGAGGTTAATTTGGCAGTCACATTTATGGTACCAAGGTGTGGTTTCTAAATTTAATCATCTCAACTGCTTAAAGGGCATATACAACACTTCTTAACTCCAAACCGTTCTCAATTGGATCCTTCGCCTTTCAAATCGTTTTGCAAATTTAATGTCGTCCCATCAAAATCGTAATTATATTCCAATTAAAGCTGAATTTTAAAACTATTCTCCTAAAACTAGATTTGGTTAAACATTGTTAACTCCAAACAATACAGTTTTACTCATACAATTATATATAAAAATATTTATTTAACTTCATAATTATTTTACTCACTAATTTAAGTATTATAGTTAGTCTGTAGTTTAATAAAGCTCTACAAAATAGTCTCTACGGTCTAAATTAATCATGAGGATTTTATAATATTCTAATACTCTACTTGCATGAAGTCTAACACATGGACTATTGTACAATGTAGAGAATTGACCTTGAAATTGTTGTCATGGTTTCACATAGGTTGACTTGGATACAAAGGACAAAATCGAACTTTTATTAAGGATAAATTGGTGACACCAGTATAAGCTAATCAGGTAAGTGCCTTTACTATCCGCATGGTTAGAAACTAATGTCGTATGATGACACATGCCCCGTAGTTCTACACATGTCATATGCTTGATATGTGTGAAATGTTTATGAAATGATGTGATGCATCTGATGATATGTTTGAGATATGATATGTGAAAGATATAATATATGTTATGATATATGTTATGGTACCATGTGTTTGACGATATGTTTGAGATACGATATGTTATTTATATTTTCTTGTCTTAAATTAAACGTGTAAGTTCTTGGCTTCATTTGCAAATATTTTTATTTCAAACTATCACCTATGTTATTTATGTAATTCATGTGGTGATGCTTCTAATTTAAGCAAGAATATTAAGGACGTTACATTACGAGTGTGATATGTGATGAACGAATGAGGGTTTCCTGCATGATTTATTACGCCACGAAGAAAAATATGGGAACCTCATGCATATTTGTATGTTCACGTGCATCGGGATACTTCTCCGTTATGACGAGTAGGGACGCGTACACTATGAGACAAAAAATGATTATCATGCTTACCATAGTTCAACGATGATCGCTATTCCCTCTGGGTGTCCAACAATAGTCCAGAGAAGCTAGCCCGACCAGTAGGCCCAGAGGGTGCGCGAGCCCGCCTGGTGGGCCCATGCTCACACGTGTGGGTAGTGTGCAGAGAAGTACCATACACCCAATTTGCCAAGTCTTGAAAGTATGCCTAGAGAATACGATTTAAAATTATAGGTCTCATCGTTATGCATGTGGTTGCATTCAACAACATTAATAGTGGGATCACTTAATGAGTATTTCTTAAAATATTGAAGTCTTGTGTTATTCTTAAATTTCAAGTAAAGACAAGACATTCGTGTGTGGTTGACGGCCATATTGCGTTGAAGATCATGGAATCTGTGTTAATGTAGTTGCATTTTCACTACTTAAATACTAGGTTAGATTAGGGCATTGTTTTATTTCTATGTATAAGTCCATGACATTATTTTATTATTTATTTTAAAGAATATTTCCAAACATATATATATGCCGTAAAACCAGTAAAAAAATAATTAAAAAAATAGTCACTCCCCTTGCTCTCTCCCTTTCTCCCGTTCTCTTTACATTATCTGCACCATTGTTTAACACCACCGGATCTCCCATCATCCAAAATGGAAATCTTTTTCTTACAATTACAACCTCAATCAATTCTGTCCGATCGTTACAAGGTTCGAGGAACAAGTCAAGTCAATCATAAAAATAGAATAGAACGTCGGCCAAGGCCAATCAAGTAAATGACGTTATTATCAACATGGTTATATTTGATGTTGATACGTGTCCCGTTGTTATGCACCTGTCATATAGTTGATATGTGTGAATTGTTTGTTAATCGATATGATTATGATATGATATGTATATATTATAATATGTGAATGGTATGATAACTCTTACGTTATGATATGTTTGAGCAGGATACGAGAATGATGCGTTGAATGTAATGTAATGATATGACTAAGATATTATTAATATAACGATACGGTTAGGTTATGTATAGAAAATGATATGGTTATGATAGATTGAAAAAACGATATATATAGGTTATGTATAGAAAATGATATGATTATGATAAATTGATAAAACTATATGGTTAGGGTACGTTTGGAAAACAATATGACTAAGCTATGTCCATGAAATGATATGACTATGAGATGTATAAGGACAATAAGGTTATAACAAGATTAAAATTACGATATGACTTGGATATGCATATGGAAACAATATGTCTATGAAATGTTTACGAAATCATACGATTATGATATGACATCTGAATGACAAATATATATATATATATATGTTGTGATACGATATGAAAATGATATGATATATGTGTACGATATATGTGTTAAATTGATATGTTTATGTTACGGTATATTGTGATACGATATGTTATGGTATGATATGTATACAATGAAAATTGTTAAGTCTGGAAATATGGAAACATTATGATATGGTATATATATGTAAAATGATTGATATGATGTAATTGACATGCAAAACGACGAATTAGCATGAAATACAACCCTAATATACGCATGAAAGATATGATAAATAATACAACAAATGGTATGAGAAATGATATGATATGAAGGAAGACGCTAGCGAGATTGTATTAAATGATAATGAAAATTGAAAAATGTTGGGACCTTATGCAGGGATACCTCTTATCCTTCACGATAGTATGGACACGTATGCTACGAGACAGGAGAACGATCATTATGTTAACATAATGCTGCCGTGACGATTTCTATTCATAATGGGTGTCCGACATCAAAAACTTCTAGAGAATGCTCGTTCGATCAGAAAGGGGGCCTAGGAGGAGTGCGAACTGACTGGTGGGTCAATACTCGCACGTATGGACCGTGTGTAGGAAAATTAAGTACACATCCCAATTGCCTGTTATAATGACTGCCGTAGGAAAATAGACTGTTATGATAAGTTTCATTCATGAAATTGTATGTCTTTGCATTTAATCCCAATAGTGGGGTCACGAGTATTTCTTAAAATACTCAAGCCACGTGCTACTTCCATTTCAGGTAAATGCAAGTCATCCCTGTACGGCTGGCGACGACATCGCAACTTGAGACCATGGGACATGCATAGGGTAGTCACGTTTATTTTCTTAGAATTAGGCTAGAATAGGATGTTTTTAACTTAGATGCTTATTTATTTCATTTAGTTTATTGTTGTGTTGTTTTAAAGATGTTTTTTAACACGTAAGTCCATGGCTGTGTTTTTAGATGTAGTTTATGTTTTATGAATATGTTTAAATGAAGTATTTTCGCATTCAATGTTCATGGTATGTATCGACATTAGATTGAGTAGAAAATTTAGAATTGTTACATATGGTAGCGGCTTAGAGTCATTACAATTTAAACTTGTTAGGAACCCACTGGATACCGAACCTGTTAAACACTTTTGAAAGTTCATGTTCTAAACAAACAAAAATCTCAAAATTCGAGAATTAAAATTATAACTTTTAAGTGTCATAAAGTTTAAATATTAAGTAGACAACTATCATAATTCTAAAATGTTGGAACTTCCCGTTTCTAACTTTTTGTTTGAACTAAGAAAAGTTTGACTTAAGTTTGATCATCTGAAGAGCTTGGTGTGCAAGGGAGTTGCATCCAGAGGTACCACGAGAGTTGTCACAGTGTTAAAAGTCAAGAAATTGATACACCAAGGTGCATGAGAATTTTTAGCTATTGTGACAATTGACTATGGGGGTATAGTTGCTAGTTTCCTCAATATGGGGTCAGAGAGGGGTGTCTTTCTAGAAAAGTTGCTTGGGTTGCCACAATGCAAAGAACTCACTTTGGAATGGACTTGGAACAAGGTACCGTGTCAATCTTCTAAGTATCTATCTATTTATATATATATATAGATATATATATAGATATAGATATCCTTAAATGTTCCATTTTGTGATTAATATATCTAAGATACATTTAAATTTTAAAAGTTAATGGATCTATTCGATATAAATCTAAATTTAATGTCCATGAAACGACCCTAGATTTTTACTAACCTAAAGTCGCTACTGTCATCATAACATACTCTCTTATACACAAATAAACATTTAAGACTTCATCATAAAATATTGTCATGGACTTACATGTTTGAAAATGTCTTTAAAGTAACATAACGAAATATTAAATAAAACAAATAAAACATTAAAATTAAGAACACCCTGTACTACCTTAAGCCTAAGAAATGAAATACCACTATCTTATGCATGTGCCATGGTCTTTACTTGCGATATCATCGTCAACCATATAAGGGTGTCTTGACTTTACCAGAAGTAGATGTAGCACACGACTTGAGTATTTTAACAAATACTTAGTAACTGACCCCACTATTGGGGTCAAGGAATGCAAACACATGACGCTCATGAACAAGGACCTATCGTTAAAATCATCATAGGGATGACTTCAAGTCTGGACAAAATTGGATGTGTAGTACTTTTCGACGCACATGCAAGCATGAGTCCTCAAGTAGCTTGGACCCCTAGACCCATCATACTCGGCCTTGTTGTTTGTAGACGGACGTCCGGAGATCAGCAAATCCCTGAGTATCATGTGAAAAATGATTATCATCACCATCACCATAGTGTACACATCCGTACTCATCATCATAAATGGGGAAGTAACACGATGTTTGAACACACAATATGCATGAAGTCCCTATAGTTTTCATCTTTAAATCATTCTTATGATCCAACTCTATACATCATCCACACATTATCTTAGATAACATGCATGCATTGGCCTTCATAAATTCATCATCAATAACATCGATTAGGGTTGGGTTTTAGAAAATAAAAACTTAGAGGAAGATTTCTGAGACTTATTTGACTTTCTTAAATTTCATGAACGTAACTATTCCAAAAAGAAAAAAAAAACATATGAACTATATTGTATTTTGCTTTAATTATCATCAATATACAATTTTTTTAAAAAAAAGTAATAAGGACTTTTTTTTGGTGTCTAGATCAACCATGGTGTTCAAACACAATGAACTCCAATTACATCATTTTCAAAGGTGCTATAGATATGATTCTTTAGAACTAAAACGTAAGGAAATGTAATCGTCTAAGTACAAATACTATTATAACATTGATTACTAAACCAATTTTCCATTTCTGGCCAAAATACTTTTTAGAAGCATACCTATGTTGCTGCCAAAATTGCACCAACACTATGTTGATTGCCAAAATTTTGATTTGAAGGTCTAGGAGTATTTCTCTCTAGGGCCAATCTCATGTTGGACTAAATAGTCGTCTTTAGACTTGCAGTGAGATAAGAGAGTTGAATCCTTCGTATTAATTACCACTTCCTATGGAGAGAATCGACATTGTATCCTTGAACTTTGTGCAAAAGATGAGTTAATAGACAGGTTTGATTCAAAAGCAAACAACAAGATGAAACAAAAAAATGTGAGGTTTTTTTTTTTTTTTTTTTTTTTTTTTTTTTTGAGAATTTAATTTGGTTAGTTTTTTCTACACAAATGTATTTGGTATGGTTCAAAATGCTTTGGGCATAAATCTATTTTGTTTTATATATATACCAAGTCAAATTGCCATACAAGGAACATTACGGGTTACAATTTAAATCTCCTCAATTTTTTAACCTTATTTATCTAAACATATACCAGAGTCTATTATATATAAGAAGTTGTTGCAGCTAAGTTAAAATATTTTATATTTAGATGAGAGTTTGAATCGAACTAAACCTAACCTATAGGGATCGTGTTGTTGGTGTTGTTGATAATGACTAATGCAAAAGTAAACAATACAAACACATAATAATTCATTCTTTAATCAATCTCTTTGGCGGGTGACATAATCTAGAATCTGAACACTCTTTAATTTTTGTAAGAAAGATTTGATCTAGTTTATGTTGAGGACATAATTCAAATTATGCAATGGTTTCTTTAAGTACTGTGATCTAAATCAAAATATTGAAGTTTTTATGAGATTTTCAACTTTGGAGCATATATTGAACATATATTAGTAGGTGGGATTCAAACAAAGAGAGTTGTTTTTAATCATATTATATTACAAATAAAGGAAAACAAACTTATCACAATCGTTATATTCTCCGTCCCCATCTCCGCCCAATTCTTTGACCTTTTATATCCTCGTCCGGTTTGAAAGAGAGACTTTTTAAGTTTCATTTCCAAATCTCATGATTCAAAGAGGAAGAAAACTTTCTATATCCCATTCCAAGTTCGAATAGATTTTTTGAAGTTCCAATGTGATAAATGTCTTAATTTTATTTGTTTGATTTGTGTAGTAACTTATGTTGGATTAGTTTTTGGGCTAATTAGATTAATTTATCTGTCATTTGGGTTATTTTGTGTGTTAATTAGAAAAACATCCAAGAATTTATTCACTGTTGGTACCACATCCAAGGTCTTCTCTTACCATTTGGTATATACTGCACTAGCCAATATGGCCCAACCTCCTTGTTGGATCAATTTCATAGCTTTTATCATTGAGACCACCTTAGAGGCAACTCCAGTGCAGGTGCTCTTGAATTTAAAGTTAGATCCAGATGGCGGTGAGAATATCACTTCCCTTTTATGACAATCTATGGTAGGGTGGTTCTCAACCAACTAATTCATTCCTAGTATTATGTCGAAATTTGTCATGCTAACAACTATCAGGTCTACGTCTAACGTCTATCCTGCCACTATTACTTGTCAACGTTTTACTCTACTCTTATCGACTAGGTCTTCCCGGGTACTGACAGTCAATACATGCAATAAGGGTTCTACCCTAATGCTTGACTAACAAATCGTACAAATATAAATGAATGTGCAGAGCCTGAATCAAATAAAGTGAAAGTATAGTGTCCTAGGATAGATAAAGTACCTATCACCACTGTGTCACATTTCTTGGTTTCTCAACTAGTCGAAGTAGATGCTCTTGCCTGAGAGCGAGTCTGCATGAGTTTCTCTATACCACCTAAGTCCCTTGGTGGGTTAACCGAGTTTTCCATTCTCCTTATAATGAAATTCTAAGCAACATTGCCTTCCCGGCCACACCAGGAACAAACTTTGGATTTGACCATACACCTACCTCAATGCTTCTGTCCACATGCGTGATTTCTCGTTTCCTCTTGCCCTCTCTTGGTCCCGACGATATCTATCGTTTGTTGTTGTCTGCATGCTAATGGTAGGCCATTTAGCTCCCTCAATAATACCATCTTTTTTGTCCTATAGTAACTGCTAACTCTCAACATTCCTCAATTCGAGGCTCCTCCATAGCCTTAGCTGCCCTTAGAGTGACACAACATAAGTGGTAGGATCTATGACCTCCATAGTACGACGAATCTTTGCGTTCAAGCCCAGGATGGACCTCTCAGCCATCTTCAATTTAGTGTCCACCAGCTTCGGTGCAAACTATTTCAACCTCATAAATACTCTTGCATAGGTGTCAACAGGGCGTCAACCCTGTGTCAGCTTGGTGAACTCCTATTGCTTCGATGTTGGGCTACCTTTGGGTAATACTCTGTCATATATACCTCTTTAAAATTTGACAATGGTATCAACTTCTATTTGAGCTGAGAATCTCTTAGCTATCCATCCACCATAGCTTTGAGTCATTTTTCAGCATAAACGACATGCATGACACCTTCTCATCATCCAAATAGTTCATTAACAAGAAGATCGTCTCCATTGGCATTAACCACAATTGTGCCTCTGTTTGGTCTCCTGAGGTCCCATTAAAGGTACATGGATCATACTGCTTAAAATTTTATAAGTACCTTGCTTCTCGCATGGACGGCGTACTATTGGCTTGTTGCGTGGCCACCACAATTTTCATCATGGCTTAGAATAATTCCTACATTAGGTTAGTAGTGGGGTCAATTCTAGCCTCCAATGCTGTTGAGGGTGATGTAGCTGCAACAGTTGAGTTACATATCCTTCACAAGCTAGGTTCTCTCTACCTCTACTCGTCCTTTAACCTCCCCCCTTCCTCCACGTCCTCTTTCGTGGCCTCTAGGTGCCATGATTCTAAAATTACCATATATGTATTCTTAACGTTACTGCTTTTTGGTTTAAATCATATTGCACATAATATCATGACAAATATTGAACTCAATCAACAGTTGTACAATCAATGGTGACACATTCAATTAGAAATTACATCCGACAATGACCAAGCAGCAACAATATATTTAATAGGTGACATTTACCTTAATTTTTTTGCTATCTTATGCATAACATACCTGATGGTGACAGAGTATCAACGGTGGGACCATGGAACATGTTAAGCTTACCTCATATGTTAGTCTATAGAATCTATAAATTAGAGCTTTGATACCAATTATAACGACTCGAATTTCCTACTGAAATAGAGTCGCTACTATATGCATGACACAAACTTTCTATTTGGAAACATTCATTTAAAATCATTAATAAAATGATGTCATCGACTTATCATTTGTATTAAAAGATTTAAAACAAAATAATGAAATAACAAATGTGAAATGTAAATAAATGAAAAAGAAGATTCAGAACGATGTCTAACTTAAGATCTACAAAAATAAAATGCAACTACCCAAACACAAGTTTCGTGGTCTTCAACACGACGTCGCCGTCAATTGTACAGGAGTATCTTGCCTTTACCTGAAATTTAAGAATAACACAACGCTTGAGTATTTTAAGAAATACTCAATAAGTAATCCCAGTATTGGGGTCAGGGAATGAAAACACATGCAATATGAATGAGACTTATCATTTAAAATCGTATTCTCTTAGGCGACTTTTTAGTCCGAGCAAATTAGATGTGTAGTACTTCTTTACACACTTCTACACACGATCCACACGTGCGAGTAAGAGCCCACCACTCGCATACCCCTGTGTTGCCGGTCAGGCTACCAACTATAGTGTTGTTGCCAGAAACATAGAGGGAATAGCGAACATCGTAGCACCATAATGAACATGATTATCATTTTTATCTCATATTGTACTCGTTCATACATATATTAAAGGGTAAGTATCCCAATGCATGTGAATATACAATTATGCATGTGGTCCCTATAATTTTCCATTTTAAGTAAATCATGGAAGACAATCTCTGTTTATTCCTCAATCTTATAAAATCATTTCTTAAATGACCCTAGTATTCTACTAACTTAAACTCAAGTCACTACCACATGCATGACGTAACATCTTGGATAGAAATATTCATTTAAAATGTTCATAAAACTATACCATGGACTTGTTTAAGAAAAAAGTCTTAAAATAATAAAAAGAAAAAAATTAAAATAATCATAGGTAAGAATAAAACAACACTGCCCTGTACTAACCTAAAATCTACGAAATTAAATGTGACCACCCTATGCATGTGCCATGATCTTTAAATTGCGATGCTGCTATCAAACGTGCATGGGTGTCTTGCCTTCAACATATCATATAGCTCAACATGTCACATCATAACATGTATCATATCATAGACATATATCATATCATATCATAGACATATCATAGTATAGACATATCATATCATAAACATCTCACACATATCAAACATATGACATGTGTAGAGTCACTGAGCACGTGTCATCTTACATAACACAAACTTCTAACCATGCCTATTGTAAGACCACTTACTTAGATGATCTTGATCGACTTTCTATCTAATACTCGAATACGCTTGATTTCATCCCTCAGAGTTTGCTTCAAATATCGTAGAGATGTTTCACCTATTAGAACATTCATCTAGTTTCCTTAGAAAATTCTAGTTTCCTAACTTAATTTAACTTCAATTGAGAAATTGAATATTTGTATTCACATTAATTTCCGTTAAGTAAGGTCAAATTCAACTTCGAGAGGGTCAAAAATATTGAAATCATTTTTAAAACGTCTAACCCAAATCGAATGACTTTTTTCCAACCGTTAGAGCCTAGCGAAATCGAGCCGAGTGAGCCAGTGGCTGGGGATAAGACATGTGTCGGTAGTGTGCTAGTGCATGCAGGTTGCGATTCAGGTCGAAGCGTGGACTTCAGATCAGATTCTTGGCGTTGCGGGTCACGTATAATAATTATGGGCAGAGCTGTGTGGGTAGTGTCTGTGATTGTTGTTTGGTCCAAGGTTCCTGGCTTCGTGGGCTATAGTAATTTGGGCCGCAAATTGCAAATGGATCTCTAGATCAAATGGAAAGTTGGGCTGTGGGCTGGCTGTTATGATTGGTTGCCCGAGTCCATGTCAAATATGACCCAAATCTCGTCGTCTTCCATGCCCGATTCACACGTCCTTCTGTCTGCCCTTTCTCTCTTCTAGAAACAGTGTTCCGACGTCTTCGTTATTTCGTGGCCTAACATAATCATATCATAGTATATCATGGCATCTCATCACATAACATAATTCATCGTAACATAATTTGACATTTCTTTTATACCATAATGTTATTTGACATATCTTAGAATATCATATAGAGACACATATCATAACATCAAACATACCAACATATCACACATATGACACGTGTAGGACCATTGGGAACGTGTCATCATATATAAACCAATTTTTCCAACCCAACTTAAAGTAGAGCTACTTACTTGGTTGGCCTTAGCCGGCGTTCTATCTTATTTCTAAAATTGGCTTGACTTCATCTTTTTAAGTTTGTATCAATCTACGTGGAGGCACTCCACCATATTAGAAATATTCACCTTGATAATTCTACTTCCTAACTTAAATTGAATTATGAAATATTATACTGATCTTAGTTGTCTTCAATAAGGCCAAAATAAGCTTTGAGAGGGTAAAAATGTGGGAATTGGTACAAAATTCTTAAACCCGAGCCGTTTAAGCCATTTTCCAATCGCTGGAGTTTTTGAGCCGAGCCAAAGTCGGTCAGTCGAGCAATCGAGCAAGTCAAGAGGAGGCACACCCATGCACGTGCAAGGGGGCTAGAGGCGCAGGCGGGTTCTCGAGTGGGTCGGGTTATGTTGCTCGGGTCACTCTTGCGTCTGTGGGCTTTTAGTGGGCCGTGTGCATTCGTAGCTTGCAGGTGGGCTTCTTGTCATGTGCATATAGTGGCTGCAGATGGGTACACCCCGAGTCTAGGTTTGACCCGATTTCGACAACGCTTGAATCCCTTGAATGCACCTACAATAATGATTTTTTTTAATCATCATAAACCTCTCCATAAAACACCCACCTTACATGCACACAAAATGTAGCGTAATCGACGTAACACACGGTCAGGCTTACAATTTATGATGTAGTGAGTATATTATTCGATAATGATGTATGATATATGATGATGTGATTGTGTTATATGATGATACTATATGATGTTATATGATGCTCTACATTGTTTTTACATCATGATGTTTTATGACGATGATGATGCATGACAACCTAACGATGTAAGACGTAAGATTATGAGATTACTTAATATGACATTATTCAATATTAAGACGTGGTGCATATTTTAAATTCCATGATACATTATGATGATTATTTTTCTAATATATAACCCTAGTTAATGTTAATGATGATGAACGTAAGAAGACCAATGCATGCATTAGGGTAATATGTGGACGGAATATATGGTTGTGTCATATAGATGTAATAAAGATGAAAAACTATAGGGATTTCATGCATTTTGTGTATACATATACATCGAGCTACTTTCCTTTTTATAATGATGAGTGCAGACGCGTACACTATGATGATGATGATGCTCATGTCTTGCATGATACTCAAAGGTCTGCTGACCTTCAGATGTCGTCATGTACAACTAGCTCGCGCTCGTACTTGTTGGTCTAAAGGGGTGCGAACCGCCTGGGGATCCACGCTCGTACGTGTTGGTCATGTGTAGGAAAATACTACACATCTAATTTTGTCTGGACTGGAGGTCACCCTTGATGGTTTTAATGATAGGTCCCTACATCATGATCATGAGTTGCCTGTGTTTGCATTACCAGACCCCAACAGTGGGGTAATGTACTGAGTATTTCTTAAAATACTCATGTCATATGCTACTTCTATTTTCAGGTAAAGGTAAGACACCCCTGTACGGCTGACGACAAAATCGCAAGTAGAGACCATGACACTTGCATAAGATAGTAGTATTTTATTTTCTTAGAGATAGGTTAGTATAGGGTGTTTTACTTTTGATGTTTTAATTATTTTTTTAATTTATTATTTCGTTATGTTGTTTTAAAGATGCTTTCAAACGCCTAAATCTATGGGAGTATTTTAAATTTATATTTTAAGATAAAGTTTTAAATGTTTAGTTTAAGAGCATAGAGTATGATGACAGTAGAGAATTTAAGTTACTAGAAATCTAGGATCGTTACAATCTTTCATCCTACAAAAGTAAAAGAGTGGTCAGATTCTAGATTATATTACTCCGACAAAGAGGTTAATTAAATATTGAGTTTCTTATGTGTATGTATTCTTACTTTTGCCTTAGTCATTATCAACCAAAAAATCATTATAGGGTAGGTTTGGTTGGATTCAAACACTCATCCAAATATAACATATTTTAACTTGGATGTAACAACTTGCTATATATTTTACACCGTAATAATCATTACATGTATTGTATATATTTAGATAAATAAGGTTAGAAAAATAGAGAGATTTAGATAGTATAACTGGTCAATCTTTATGGTATACCACTTTGATTTGGCTATATATACAAGTGTACAAAGAAAAAGTTACCAACTTAAACTCCCCAAAAAAGATGAAGCCTCAAAACATATTACGTCTCCTCATATTGCTTGCTTTTAGATCAAACATGATTATTAGCTCATGTTTTGCACAATCTGATTCAAAGATACAACGTCCATTCTCCCCATGGGAAATTGTGATTTGGAATCATATGAAGGATTCAACTCTCTTGACTCACTGCAAGTCTAAAGACAACGATTTAGGGGAACATGAAATCGGCCTTGGAGAGAAATACTCTTGGACCTTCAAAGAAAATTTTTGGCAATCAACACGGTTTTGGTGCAATTTTAGTAGCAAACAAGGACATACTTCGGGTGAAGTATTTTGGCCAGAAATGGAAAATTGGTTTAGTGATCAATGTTATAATAGTATTTGTACTTGGACAACAGAAGACAATGACATTTTCTTACGTCTTGGTTCTAAAGAACTATATCTATTAGAGTACCCTTGGAAATGATGTTGAGTTTCATTGGATTGATTTCAACACAATTGTTCATTTAGACACAAGAAAACCCTTATTACTTTTCTATTTTGAGATTGGAGGTCAATCCTTTTGTATTTGTTGAGCTAAAATGTATATTGATGATAATAAAAATAAAACATGATATAGTTATATTTTCTTTTTTTTTTCTTTTTTGAAAAGATACAAGTTATAAGGACCGAGCTGACTCGATGACTTTATAAAAGATGGAATTTTTTTAGTGAAATAAAATAAGAAAATTTAAAACATAATATATATTACATCAAAATAAAGTTCATATATAAGTTTTTAAAACACAACCCAACTGTTTAGACACAAACATTTTAAAATAAAAAGGTTGAGGATGACAGGTAAAATTTGTCTACAGCACCTACTCCAGAGTCCGCTCTCGACCTCAAAAAGCTCCTTATTACCTGAAAATATGAAAAATAAGGAATGAGTATAAAGACTCACTAAGTAGCCTACTTGTAGGCTGTTAATCGTGTCCTTGATATGCTAGAGTATCAGACTCTTTCTTTTCTTTTTCTTGTTCTTGTTGTAAGTACTTATGCTCTTTAGTTCTTATCCTTTATTTGTGGGTTCATATCATGATCTATCCTGAGGACCTTGGTCCTTGGATCCTTAAACTTTAGTTCTAATCCAAGGGCCTTAGTACTATGGTTCTTAGAGGTCTTGGTTCTTTTCTTGGTCTTAGAACTTAGATCTTGATCTATACTCTAGTCATTGATCTTTGTCTTATTCTTGGTACATTCTAAGTTCTTGTTCTGCTCTTTGTTTGTTAAGAATATTTAATACTAAATTATAGTTTACCATATATATCATATTTGATATTTTATTATAAGCAAATATCTAAATATTTTCCTTCCTAACGATGCATGTTTCATATTCTGGTAATTTATTTGATTATAAAGAGAGAACTTTTACACACCATTTACTTGTGGTGGTTTAGCAAATATTCCCAAGTTCGTTCTCCAAGACACTCCCCCTAAGATTTACAGTACAAGTCATGTACTTGACAACCTTTGTCCAAGGTTTCATGCGTTCCAAAGGACAGAGTTTCATAATATTTGGAGGTTATCTAGTTCATGAATCGAAGCTAAATTACCTTAGGGGTACTATGGTCATTTTACCTCATTTCTTGGTTTACCTACTTAACCTTGTCCAATGACCACCAAATTTCATATATAGTCTTAACATACCATAATATGCATTTGAGTTACCATGCGGCAGTTCATCCAATATTAACAAACATGCTCAATGGGAAGATACCGTTCATCTTCATCGGGAGCGCTGATTTCACAAATTTTCTTTCCTCCTTTATCACGCATATATTTAGTATCAAATTCTCACTTTAAAATGATTTCAGAGTCGATCATATCTAGATCTCATTGATTTTCTTAATTAATTTATTTTCATGGCTTACATGCTAATATGCTAGGTCCGCTAGCTAGGTTTATCAATTTTACAGCATGCATGTTTAATCCAAGCAGTTCCTATAAGTACTACTCATGGGAATTCAAATGGTTACTAACTTGGTTAACGCGTGTTCTCCCGATCTCGAGTCTCTCACTGGAGAGGGTTCCAAAAATTATGAAATTTACTTGACGGGTCCTAATTCACTAATAATAAGGTCAGTATTGAAATTGGGATGAAAAACAAGCAAACAGGCAAAAAACGGGTGAGAATAGGGAGCGCTGATTTCACAAATTGAAATTGCTCTACGTGCTTGCACACACAAGCAAGCTCCCCCAAGCGCTGCCACGTGCCCCCCACGCGCAATAGACACACGCGGTCTGCTCGGACATTGAGTGAGCAGTGGCGCACATCAAACACCAACGACGCAAACTTACCCTTCAATTTTTTGGGTGTCACCATGGCGCACAGCGAGTGGCGAGATCGTTACGTTGGACTGTGAGTCGCTAGATCGGTCACGGGCCAGTTTGGTGGTTCCATACGCTGATCGATTCACGTGAGCATTTTGATTTCAGTTTGACCCGAATCTGAGCGTGCTGACGCGTGTCAACAGATAGGCTGAATGCATTTCTCTAGCGAAATGCTGCCACTTGTCACTCACCCGCTCCGCCGCGCTCCTTTGTACATTAGGCGACGTGTAGCTTCGATTTAATCCAATGCTTTAGAGGTTGGGTCAAATCCGAACTATTCAGAAAAGAAACCACATTGTAGCTTCGATTGTTGGCACATTGTACCTTGGTTACGTTTACTCCTCCACATCGTGGTTCTGCCGATGAGACAGTATTCAATTCGTGATGACGACAACAATTCAATGCGCGACGGCGACTGGCAGTGGTTGTTGTTTTTTGACAATCGGCAAGGGGAAATCCCTTTCCACAATTGGTGTGAGAGGAAATCGTTTGACTGAAAGAGAGAAGAGAGTTGTTGGAAGAAAATAAAAACGCGCAAAAATAACAGAGAAAGAGAGAGAATTGAGATTTGACTTTGCTTAAAAAGAGGTGATGTTTTCTTTCTCAATTCACCTATTTAAATAATTAACTTATCCTAAAAATTGACAAGAGTGGCCAACTAAATCTGTGCCACTTTCTTCAAAATGGCCACCTAAAAGTTGGTAATCCATTCGTGTTTGTCAAATGGTCAAAGGAAGATATTCACTTAACTAATTAAAACGTGTAAAGCTAAATAAGAAAACCTCAGGCTTTTATTTAACAATCTCCTACTAAAACCTGTGGTATATCTACCTTATTATTTGAACTCCGATCTTTGAATGGAGTTCCTCAAATTTTACCCGTGCCAGAGACTTGGTGAAGATGTCTCCAAGCTGTTCCTCTGTTGGGATGAAGTAATGGAACCTGATCTCTATGTGCTTGCTTCGGTCATGCAAAACTGGATTTTTGATCAGGGAGATCATAGCTTTGTTGTCCACATAAAGCATTGGTGGATCGCCTTCTTTTCTGAAGAGTTCTTCCATCAGTCGAACAAGCTAGACCCTCTGTGTTGCTGTCGTCGAAGTGGCAATGTACTCTGCTTCGCAAGAAGATAAAGCAACTACCTTTTGCTTAGATGATTGCCAGCAGATCGCACCGCCTGAGAGAAAATAAATCATCCCGCTGGTACTCTTACGATCATCAACGTCACCGGCCATGTCACTATCACTGTAGCCGACCAGCTCAAGCTTCTTCTTTCCTCTCCCTACATAGTATCTTACACCCTAGCCTCTGGTTCCAGCTACATAGCGCAAGATGCGCTTGAAAGCTACTAGATGCTCCCCCCTAGGTGCTTCCATAAACCTACTCACGTATCTAATGGAATAAGCAAGATCAGAGCGAGTGTTTACCAGATAGCGCAGGCTCCCGACAATGCTGCGGTAATTGGTGGAGTCGACTACCGTCGTAGTGCCGGCCTTCCTCAGCTGGAGTCGGGCCTCCATTGGCGTCCTTGTAGGGTTACTGTCTGCTAGCCTAGCAGTGTCCAACAGCTTCTTTGCGTACGCACTTTGACAGATGGTGATGTCGGCAGTACTCTGTTGCACTTTGATGCCGAGGTAGTAGCTAAGTACGCCGAGATCGCTCATCTTAAAGTTCTTTGACATCTCCCTCTTGAATCTTCCAAGGACTTCTATGTCGCCTCCAGTGATTATAAGGTCGTCGACGTACACTCCCACAATCAGTTGCTGCTCGTCGTGGCTGTGCGTGTACATGCCATGCTTAGAGGCACAACACTTGAACTTTAGTGACAGTAGGGTACTGTCAAGCTTCGTGTTCTAGGCTCGTGGTGCTTGTCGAAGCCCGTAGAGTGCCTTGTGAAGGCGTAGTACCTTACCGGAGTTGTCGTTGTCCAGGGAGCCAGGTGGTTGTCGGACGTAGATGGTCTCCTTCAGCTCTCAATTAAGGAAAATGGACTTCACATCCATGTGGAGGACCTCCCAAGAGCAATGTGTCGCGATTGCCAGCAAAAGGCTGACGGATTCTAACCTTTCCACCGGCGCAAATAACTCTTCGAAGTCCACACCTTACTTCTGGACGTAGACCTTCGCCACCATACGGGCCTTGTGCTTCACAACTTCTCCCTTTTCGTTGCGCTTCAGTTTGAAGACCCATTTGAGCCTTATGGCTCGGTGTCCCGACGGCATATCCTCCAGACTCCACGTCTGGTTCTTGGTGATGGATGTCATCCCCTCCTGCATTGCCTTCATCCAGCACGGGTTTCTTTCTGCTTCTGCGAAGATGTTCGGTTCATCTGCGCTGATGGCATGCAGTTTGGCCACCTCTTGTTCGAGTTCTTGTGGCGCCAATCTACGTGGTTCACCTCCTCCCACTCGGTCTTCCATCCTCTGATACCTGGCCACCAGATCATCATCGTGATCGGCATCCAGCGTCGAATTCGCAGTCCGTGGTGTTGCAAACTTCACTGGTTCAGGGGGTGTTGCTGCTGGCGCGGTGATGGTTCCTCATGCTGGACTCCTCCTTATTGCGGCTCGGTGACGAGGTACACCACCGTGAATTGATTTAGGTTGTGGTCTGCCTCGATCACGTCGTTCCACTGTCTGAAGGTGCTTTCGTCGAAGATGACGTCGTGAGACACGTGAGCTCGCCCCCCCCTACAGAATCATAGAGTCCGTACGCCTTGCTCCCGGGTTCGTAGTCGATGAAGACGAATTTCAACCCCCTGGGATTGAGCTTGGCGAGGTGGGGACGCGCTACCTTCATGTATGCAATGCAGCCGAACACTCGGAGATGTTGTACCGTTAGCTTCTTGTTCTACCAGGCCTCATGTGGCGTCTTCCCGTTGAGACTTCGCGTTAGCGAACAATTGAGGAGGTAGACTACCGTCATTACCGCCTCTCCCCAAAATCTCCCAGACATCCCGACCGTCATCAGCAAAGATCTTGCTGTCTCGACGATGGTCTGATTTTGGCGTTCCACCACTCTATTCTGCTGGGGGGAGTAGGGCGCCATTAGTTGCCGCTGCATGCCGAACTCGTCGCAGTACTTATCGAAGCTCACTGAGGTGAATTCTCCGCCTTGGTTCATGCGTAGCATTCGCATCTTCTTCCCGCATTCGGCCTCTGCTCACGCCTAGATGCGCTTAATCGCCTCTGCCGCCTCACTTTTCGCTTGCAGCAGGATCAGCCACATGAAGTGGCTTTCGTCATCAACCAACAAAAGGAAGAGGGTCTTGCCGCCTGGGGTCGCCGGCTTGATCGGCCCGCAGATATTGCCATGTACAAGCTCCAACGGCTCATCGTCGCGGTAGAATGTCTAAGACGGAAAGGGGGTGCGCTTCTGTTTGCCGATGAGGCACCCGTCGCACAGCTTGTTCACGCCTTTGATTGCCGGAAAACTGTGCACCATCTCCTCCTTCTATAGTTTTTCTAGAGCAGGAAAGTTTAGGTGCCCATACCTTGCATGCCACCTCCAAGATACTTCTTCAAGCACTCGTCGCACAGCTTGTTCATGCCTTTGATTGCCAACAAACCGTGCACCATCTCCTCCTTCTATAGTTTTTCTAGAGCAGGAAAGTTTAGGTGCCCATACCTTGCATGCCACCTCCAAGATACTTCTTCAAGCACTCGCCGCACAGCTTGTTCATGCCTTTGATTGCCAGCAAACCGTGCACCATCTCCTCCTTCTGTAGTTTTTCTAGAGCAGGAAAGTTTAGGTGCCCATACCTTGCACCGTGCACCATCTCCTCCTTCTGTAGTTTTTCTAGAGCAGGAAAGTTTATGTGCCCATACCTTGTGTGCCACCTCCAAGATACTTCTTCGGTCCTGACCGAGAAGCTGACTGATTGTTCTATCTCCAACTCCAGGATGTAAAGGCGGTTGGTTTGTCGTGCGCCGAACTTGCGTGAGCGTCGTTGATCATCGCAGAAGTTTAGGTGCCCATACCTTGCATGCCACCTCCAAGATACTTCGAGAACGCAGATCTATTAGCCCCGGTCATATGGTTTGTTGCCCCTTTGTCGAGGACCCATCGCTGGTGCTCATGCTTGCTCGTCCCTCTCGCCGATTACCTCCACCTCCGTGGATTTGGAATCGAAATTGGGGACATCGGATAAGACCGATGCACTTACCATGAAGAGAGCTGGCTCGTCCTCCGAGTGGTGATGCTGTTGGCAAGCTCCTTGATCCGGCATTGAAAAGTCATCGACGGATTCACCACCCTTAAAGCGAATCTCCAAGAGCTCCCTTCCCACAACTGCTCGACATAACCCTTGCGCCTGTAGGTGACGTGTATTTTCACGCTTTGCATTTTCTTCTACTTGATGAACTTGAGACATATGTGTTGTTAGGTCGACGCTCTAACCACTTGAGCTATTCAACTTGACTATTGATAAGGTTGACTCTTCCGTAATGATATACCATCGATGGATTGAACCAGATTTTTTGACCATGGGGAAATCCCTTTTCACAGTTGGTGTGAGAGGAAATTGTTAGGCTATGGAGCCTGATACTTATTTATAGCTTGGTCAACGGTTATATCCGGTAAAGCTATATTTGGTAAAGCTATATATAGTAAAGCTATATATGGTAAAGCTATATCCGGTAAAGCTATATATGGTAAATAGCTATATATAGTAGATGGCTAAATCTGGTAAAGCTATATATAGTAAACTATACCATATATATATCTGGTCCGGTAGAGCTTTGAAAATGTACTTTTTCTATTCTCTGTACTCTCTCTTGTTGTACATACCTGAAGTCATCAATACAAAATCCTTTTAGCCAGATTTTCCTTGCAACTTTTCTCTATCCTTTTTTCTTTGTGTTCATCTAGATCGAGCGTGTGCGTTGTTGTGCGATCCTAACAACTGGTATCAATCCTAACAACTGGTATCAGAGCCAGGCGGTGTCAGAGCCAGGCGGAAGTCAGAGCCAGGCGGTATCATAGCCAGGCGGAAGTTAGAGCCAGGCGGAAGTCACCACGATCTGTGAAGATGGAAAGTTCAAAGATTGGAATTGAGAAGTTCGATGGATCCGATTTCGGTTTCTGGAAGATGCAGATTGAAGATTATCTGTACCAAAAAGATCTTCACGAACCTCTGTTGGGGGTGAAGCCGGATACCATGACCACGAAACAGTGGAAGCTCAAGGATCGATAAGCCTTGGGGCTGATCCAGTTGACGCTATCCAGAAACGTGGCGTTCAACATTATCAAGGAGAAGACAACGTCAGGTCTGTTGAAGACGCTGTCGAATATGTACGAAAAACCGTCGGCTATGAACAAGGTGTATTTGATGCGGAGATTGTTATGAGTCCTTGTGAGAACTTCGTTATGAGCAAACATAAACGAGTTAGCTTCACAAAGACTGTTAGAGAATTGAAGAAAAGTACCGGAAGAAGCGTTGCTGAAACTCCAGAGGGGGTTGCGTCGACCGGAAGCGTCGCTGAAGCTCCAGAGGGGGTTGCGTCATCTGGAAGCGTCGCTGAAGCTCCAGAGAGGGTTGCGTCGGCCGGAAGCGTCGCTGAAGCTCCAGAGGGGGTTGCGTCGTCCGGAAGCGTCGCTGAAGCTCCAGAGGGGGTTGCGTCGTCCGGAAGCGTCGTTGAAGCTCCAGAGGGGGTTGCGTCGTCCGGAAGCGTCGCTGAAGCTGCAGAGGGGGTTGCGTCGTCCGGAAGCGTCGCTGAAGCTCCAGAGGGGGTTGCGTCGTCCGGAAGCGTCGCTGAAGCACCAGAGGGGGTTGCATCGTCCGAAAGCGTCCCTGAAGCTCCAGAGGGCGCTGCGTCGTCCGGAAGCGTCGCTGAAGCTCCAGAGGGGGTTGCGTCGGCCAGAAGCGTGGCTGAAACTCCAGAGGAGGTTGCATGGGCCTGAGACTCTTGCTGAAACACCAGAGGTGAAGCAAGTGGGAGTTGAGGTTGAGTTGCTGAAAGATTCACATAGTGATGTTGTAGCAGATACTCAAGAAACTCCTGAGACTCATGCTGTTGGCGAGGAACCCGGTCTATCATTCAAAACACAGAAGGCGATACCATTTCACTCGGAGGTTAGTTGAAGATGGTGATGTGTTTTGAGAAGATAGAGGGTGCAAAGAATCCAGCAAACATGTTGACAAAATGTGTTGATGTTGGAATATTGAGGTTGTGCAAAACCTCAATTGGTATGGTGCAGTGAAGATGCTCATGGTCGTTTGAGAGTGAAATTCTTGGTTGACTAGATCAGTCTCCAAGTGGGAGAATTGTTAGGCTATGGAGCCTGATACTTATTTATAGCTTGGTCAACGGTTATATCCGGTAAAGCTATATTTGGTAAAGCTATATATAGTAAAGCTATATATGGTAAAGCTATATCCGGTAAAGCTATATATGGTAAATAGCTATATATAGTAGATGGCTAAATCTGGTAAAGCTATATATAGTAAACTATACCATATATATATCTAGTCCGGTAGAGCTTTGAAAATGTACTTTTTCTATTCTCTGTACTCTCTCTTGTTGTACATACCTGAAGTCATCAATACAAAATCCTTTTAGCCAGATTTTCCTTGCAACTTTTCTCTATCCTTTTTTCTTTGTGTTCATCTAGATCGAGCGTGTACGTTGTTGTGCGATCCTAACAACTGGTATCGATCCTAACAGAAATCGTTTGACAGAAGAAAGTTGTTGGAAGAAAATAAAAACGCATCAAAATAACAGAGAGAGAGAGAGAGAGAATTGAGATTTGACTTTGCTCAAAGAGAGATGATGTTTCTTTCCCAACAAATTCACGTGTTTAAATAATTGACATATCCTAAAAATGGTGGAGGCCAACTAAATGTGTGCCACTTCCTTCAAAAAGGCCACCTAAAAAGTTGGTAATCCATTCGACGTGTTTGTCAGTCAAAGGAAGATATTCATTTAACTAATTAAAACATGTAAAGCTAAATAAGGAAACCTCAGGCTTTTATCTAACAGTGTTCGTCTGACGTGCGGTGGTGGCACGGGACGGCGTGGGCGATGGTGGCGCTGGACAACACGAGCGATGGATGACAACGATGACTTAAAGAAGAAGAAGATGATGATAAAGAGGAAGAACAAGGCAACGACTAGGGTTTGTGAGTGGCTGGCTCATCTCAGGCTTCGTGCTCTATTACATGGGTGGCTTGCTTTCGTGACTTTATGTAGTTGAACCCTAGAGTTTATTTTTTAATTTATTAGGCTTGGGCCTGGGGTTTATTTTTTAATTTATTGCTGGGCAGGGTTTATGTAGCTGAACACTAGGGTTTATTTTAATGTATTGAGCCTTCAGGCCAGAATTTGGACTTTACGCATCCAACCATGTCTGGAATTGGAAAGAGTCCAAGGTCAAGTAATGGTTTTAAAGGATATGTCCCATCAATAAATGTGTATATTGCATTACTAATCCCAACAATGAGGTAACTTATTTAGTATTTCTTAAAATGTTCAAGCCACATGCTACCCTTATTTTTCACGTAAAGGTAAAGTGACCCTACATAGATGACGATAATTTCTAAAATGAACATGGAAGAAATTGTGATAGAGAAGTAGTATGCAATGATTTTCATTTAGTAGTTGATAGGATGTGTAACACTCACTCACCGGCAATGCGATTAACAGAAGTTACCACGGACACCGACAACAAACTCTGGCAACCAATCATAAATTTTTAAAAATCAAGTAAAACATTTAAAACCAGTATTAGTTAAAACCGAAGACAACCATCATAAATTTTAAGAAAAAGAAAGCATAAATACACAAAACAGACCCAGACATGGATTTGCTAAAGTCTCTAGCTCGCTGGTCTCGTCCTCGTCCTCGGTTGGCCTGCATCATCTAAATCTGGAAAGAGAAGTTAAAATAATTTTAATGAGTAATTAAATTACCCATTAAATAGCCAACTTATTTTTCATGAGTTATAACTGATCTTTAGAGGTGTTTTTAAGTTTTATTCATCATTGACTCCTAGCTTCTCTTACCAGAGTCATCTGTTCATTAATGAGGTATCTAAGCTACCTCTAACTTAGGTTATTGACTCTCTCTCAATATACTTATCTAGAATTTTTGGACTCTATGTAAAACTCGCTCTCGGTCAAATACGACCCGTCTACTAATTTCTCTAGCGGCCTGTAAATCTCATATACCAACGGTCAGAAGTACTCATTCTCTCTGACTTAGCACACAGCACGTTGGTCAGGAACTCTACGGGAATTAGTAGACTATAATACTCATATAAATAAGTCTTGGCTCAATAATCTATAAACATATTCTAGAGTCATAACATTTCTATTAACATGCTTAGCATACTCACATCTGATGCATGCTTTCATACGTTTATAATGTTCGACACATAGAGCATTCTAGTAATCATTTATAACATGTTTACATCGCAGGCAAGGAGTCACAATATACAAGTAAACATTCAATAACATCAAAGCTCATTTTAACATACTAAGCTCTTACTTAGTAAACAACATACTCACATGTTGTAAACAAGTTAAGAACTAGTTTAAAGAACTACTTACTTGGTTTCGAATCCCTTTTTCCCTTGGTTGTAGGTTTAATAGGGTATTTCAACCCACTTTCTTCCAATTAAACCTATATTTCACAATTTTCAAGATAAATATAGACCAATCTTGATAGCACAGGTCAAAAGGAGTCGAACGGAATAAACCGGGAATCAAAATAGCATCACACGCGTCTGCACACGCTCGGTGTGTTCTTCTCATGCGCCTGATCTGCGCACAGTGGTGCTCTCACTCGCAGACTCCCACGTGCCTCGCGTGTCTCTCACGCGCTCGTCTTCAACCTCGCATTTCTGCAATTTTCCAGTTTTTTCATTAATACCCGTTGTATCCCTAAGCCATATCCTACTTCTACAATCCGAATTTCATCCTGATTCCTTCTATAAATTTATAGATCTCCTTATTACGATTCTAACAAGCCCTACTTCATAACTTATTACGTAATATAGACCAAGATATCGGGATTTAAAAATTTGGTAATATGGGTTTTCTCACCTTCGGTAATTCTTCAATACCAACTCAAGACCACGAAATTCCTCACAAGAAAGCTTATGCGAACATCCTACTAGCCTCTGCCTTGCTCCTCATCACGAATGTTCACAAATCACCAGTTATTTCAAGGATTCCCAATTTTAGTCTTCCTCCCCTGTTTTCCCCTTTCTTTTCCTTGTTTACCAGCCCACGTTAACTTCACCAATCTTCCTTTCACCAACATCACACTCCTACAAGCATTCATTCGCACCAAATTCCATTTACATGTGTCTCCCTCTCCCATTTCTTCCATTAAAGCAGCTTTTTTTTCTTTTCTTTTTCATTAGCTTTTTTTTTTCTTTTTCATTTTCCTTATTTTTCTGTTTTCCTTTATTATTATTGTTATCATTATTATTTTGAATATCAGCACACCAAAATATATACATACATATACATATTTTATTTTTATTTTTTTTTCTAGATTATGACAATTTTACCCTTCTTTTAAAAACTTTCGTCCTCGAAAGTTTCTAACTCCACAAACAAGTGTGGATATTCTCGTTTAAACTCCTCTTCACGTTCCCAAGTAGCTTTATTAACTTGCTGATTTTCCATAGAACTTTAACAAAAGGAATATCTCTACTACGCAAAGATCTCCCTTCACGCGCCAAAATTTTAACAAGTTGTTCTGTATCGTCTCATTGGTCGTCCGTAACAAATCCGAACCTAACAGTTGTTTACTACCCGCCTCCGTGGTTGCCTAATAACTATTGTTATAGGCAAATTCCACCTTATGTAGGTAGGTGTCCCAATTGCCAGCAAAATCAAGTACACATGCACAACATGTCATCGAGAATTTGATTTAATCTCTTTGTTTGTCCATCTGCCTGAGGATGGAACGATGTACTAAACTTCAGTTGTGTACCAAGGGCTACCTGAAGACTCTTCCAGAATCGAGAAGTAAACTATACATCCTTATCTGACACACTAGAAACTGGTATACCATGCAACCTTACAATTTCCTTTAAGTACAATTGTGCCCACTTGTCAACGGAATACGTTGACTTCCCTGGTATAAAATGAGTTGTCTTAGTTATCTGTCCACAACAACCCATATCACTGTAAACCCTGACTGGGTTCTAGGTAGTCCTGTAATAAAATCCATGGTCACCTCTTCCCACTTCCACTAGCATATTCAGAGGTTGCAATAATCCAGTAGGTTTCTGTCAAGGTGCCTTAACTTGTTGACAAGTTAAACACCTACTCACATATTCAACATCATCCTTCTCTTCCTCAGGTTACCAAAAGCATGTTTTCAAATTCTGATACATCTTTGTGGTACCTACATGTACGGTATAGAATTTTTTTCTTGATCTCCACATCGTTGGGCACACAAGTTCAATTTCGCCACTTCAAACATCCATCATTTGTCATTAAGAAATCCTTAAATCGTTTCGTCTCAAGTTGCTTCATGACTTTTGCAAAATAAGAGTCTCTTTGCTGACCCTGAATAATTAGTTACTGCAACATTAGCAGATAGTCATAAGAGCTAGCTGAGTTGTCGCTTCCCTGACCAAAACAGCTATCTAAGCTCGTTCGAATTTCATCTGAATGTTGGGTTGTCTCGTCAACATTGTAGATGAGTGATCTATTTTACGACTCAAGGCATCAAATACCACATTAGCTTTACCAGGGAGATGTAGGATCTCCATATCATAATCTTTTACTAACTCCAACCATCATGCTGCCTCATGTTAATCTCTTTCTATGTGAACAGATATTTGAGACTCTTATGTTCTGTATAAACTTGTAACTTTTCACCATAAAGATAATGTCCACATAACTTTAGAGCAAACACCACATCAACTAACTTTAAATCATGAGTTGGATAGTTGCGTTCATCATCCTTCAACTGTCGAGAGGCATAAGCAATAACTCTCCCGTTCAGCAGAAACACGCAACCCAACCCATTCTTAGAGGCATTACTATAAATTACTAGATTCTCAGTACCGTCAGGTACATTAAGCACTGGGGCTGACGCTAGTCCTTCGATGAGTTCCTGAAAACTCCTTTCACAGGCTCGACTCCACTCAAATTTCTTTCCTTTTCAAGTTAACTGAGTCAAAGGCACTAATCTTTTAAAGAACTAGTTTAAAGAACTACTTACTTGGTTTCAAATCCCTTTTTCCCTTGGTTGTAGGTTTAATAGGGTATTTCAACCCAGTTTCTTCCAATTAGACCTATATTTCACAATTTTCAAGATAAGTATAGACCAATCTTGATAGGATAGGTCAAAAGGAGTCGAACGGAACAAATCGGGAATCAAAATAGCATCACACGCGCCTGCACACGCTCGGTGTGTTTTTCTAACGCGCCTGATCTGCACACAGTGGCGCTCTCACTTGCGGACTCCCACGCACCTTGCGTGTCTCTCACGCGCTCATCATCAACCTCGCGTTTCTGCAATTTTCCAGCTTTTCCATTAATACCCATTGTATCCCTGAGCCATATCCTACTTCTACAATCCGAATTTCATCCCGATTCCTTCTACAAATTTATAGATTTCCTTATTAAGATTCTAACAAGCCCTACTTCATAACTTATTATGTAATATAGACCAAGATATCGGAATTTAAAAATTCAATAACATGGGTTTTCTCACCTTCGGTAGTTCTCCATTACCATCTCAAGACCGCGAATTTCACAAGAAAGCTTCTGCGAACAATCTACTAGCCTCTGCCTTGATCCCATCACGAATGTTCACAAATCACCAGTTTTCCCCTTTCTTTTCCTTGTTTACCAGCCCACCGTAACTTCACCAATTCTCTCTTTCACCAACATCACACTCCTACAAGCATTCATCCTCAGGGAATTCCATTTACACGTCGCTCCCTCTCCCATTACAGCAGCCGCTTCAAGCCACTGTTGTCCTTTTTTTTTTTTTCTTTTTTCTTTTCTTTTTTCTTTTTTTTTTTTTCATTTTCCTTATTCTTCTGTTTTCCTTTATTATTATTATTATATTATTATTTTCAATATCAGCACACCAAAATATATACAGGCATACACACATATTTTGTTGATGATTATTTCATTTTAAAGACTATGTTAGTTCTATTTTCTTATTTTAAATTAAACTGTAACTTCATGGCTTCATTTGCAAATATTTTATTTCAAACTTCCACCTATGTTATTTATGCTATTCATGTGATGATGCCTCTAATTTAAGCAAGAATATTACGGGTGTTGCATTACGAGGGTGATATGTGATGAAAGAATGAGGGTTGCCCTACATGATTTATTATGCTACGAAGAACAATATGGAGACCCCATGTATATTTGTATGTTCACGTGCACCGGGATACTAACTCTTTATGATGAAGTATGAATGCGTATACTATGAGGCGAAAATGATTATCATGCTGACCATAGTACAATGACAATCACTATTTCCTCTGGGTCTCCGACAATAGTCCAAAGGAGCTAGTACGACCAGTAGGCTAAGAGGGTGCGCAAGCCCACCTAGTGGGCCCATGCTCGTACATGTAGGTCGTGTGTAGAGAAGTACCACATATCGAATTTTTCCAGACTGGAAAGTCAGCTAAGAGAATACGATTTAAAATTATAGGTCTCATCTATGTATGTGTTTGCACTGACCAACCCCAATAGTGGGGTCACTTAATGAGTATTTCTTAAAATACTCAACCTTGTGTTATTCTTAAATTTAAGGTAAAGGCAAGACACCCATGTATGGTTGACGACGACATCGTATTCAAGATCATGGAATCTATGTTCGTGTAGTTTCATTTTCACTTCTTAGATATTAGATTAGATTAGGGCATCGTTTTAATTATTTCTTCGGTTTTATTTACATTTCACATTGAATATTTTTCGTTGTTTTGTTTTAAGACTCTTAATGCAATCGTACAAGTCCATGACATTATTTTATTAGTTATTTTAAAGAATGTTTCCACATAAAATAGTCACGTCATGCATATGATATAAAACCAGTAAAAAATAATTAAAAAAAATCAACTAATCTCATCTCTCCTCCAACCTCTCACACGCCCACTTCCCCTTAATTACTCAACCAACTCCCCTCCCTCTCTCCCTTTCTTCAAATTCTCATTACATTATGTGCACCATTGTCCTAACACCACCAAATCTCCAATCATCAAAAATGGAAATCTTTCTCTTACAATTACAACATGAATCAATTCTCTCACATCGTTACAAGCTTCTAGGGACAAGTCAAGCCAATCTTAAAAATAGAATAGAACGTCAGGTCAAGGCCAACCAAGTAAATAACGTCATTATTGACATGGTTATATTTGATGCTGACACGTGCCTCATGGATATGCACATGTCATATATTTGATATGCGTGAATTGTTTATGAATCGATATGATATGATATGATATGTATATGTTATAATATGTGAATGGTATGATAACTCTTACGTTATGATATGTTTGAGTAGGATACGAGAATGATGCGATGAACGTAATGTAATGATATGACTAAAATATTATTAATATAACGATACGGTTAGGTTATGTATAGAAAATGATATGGTTATGATAGATCGAAAAAACAATATGTATAGGTTATGTATAGAAAATGATACGATTATGATAGATTGATAAAACTATATGGTTAGGGTACATTTGGAAAACAATATGACTAAGGTATGTCCATGAAATGATACGACTATGAGATGTATAAGGACAATAAGGTTATGACAAGATTAAAATTACGATATGACTAGGATACGCATATGGAAACAATATGCCTATGAAATGTTTACAAAATGATACGATTATGATATGACATGTGAATGACGTGTATATATATATATATATATATATATATATATATATATATATATATATATATATATATTGTGGTACGATATGTTATGGTATGATATGTATACAATGAAAATTGTTATGTCTCGAAATATGGAAATGTTATGATATGGCATATGTATGTAAAATGATTGATATGATGTGATTGACATGCAAAACGATGAACTAGCATGAAATACAACCCTAATATACGCATGAAAGATATGATAAATGATACAACAAATGATATGAGAAATGATATGATATGAAGGAAGACGCTAGCGAGATTGTATTAAATGATAATGAAAATTGAAAAATATTGGGACCTTATGCATTATTGTGTGCTCATGCATTGGGGATACCACTTATCCTTAACGATAGTACGGACACGTATGCTACGAGACAGGAGAACGATCATTATGTTAACATAATGCTGCCGTGATGATCACTATTCGTAACGGGTGTCTGACATCAAAAACTACCCGAGAATGCTCGCCCGATCAGAAAGGGGGCCTAGGAGGCGTGCGAACTAACTAGTGGGACAATACTTGCACATGTGAACCGTGTGTAGGAAAATTAAGTACACATCCCAATTGCCCATTATGATGGCCGTTCGCAGGAAAATATACTGTTATGATAGGTCACTTTCATCAAATTGTATGTGTTATCATTTAAACCCAATAGTGGGTCATTTACTAAGTATTTCTTAAAATACTCAAGCCAACCCACGTGCTACTTCTATTTCAGGTAAATGCAAGGCATCCCTGAACGGCTGACGACGACATCACAACTGGAGACCATGACACATGTATAGGGCAGTCCTATTTATTTTCTTAGACTTAGTCAAGCTCAACACATATCTGGAACATCTTTTGAGAGCCTAACGAAGGATGTTCAATTGAGTCAATTAGCAACTGAGTTACGAAATAGACATCTTGGAAAGCTGCAAGCAGACATCAAAAGGCCAAAAAGAGAGGGCAAGGAACAATGTCAAACAATAAAATTGAGAAGTGGGAAAGAAATACCCTACAGAAGAGGTGAAATTAAAGAACACATTAGCAATCACTCTGCTAATATGTATAGAGAAAGGAGGAAAATGCTGGATAAAAGAAGCAGGCTCGAACACAAGAATGAAGAGGGTAGTAGCATTAAATGAAGAGTGTAGGTGAATGAAATGGTAACGTACACAAAAATTAGGAAAACTTACATACCTACCAGGCTCGAACATTACAATGTAGGTGAATGAAATAGTAACGTACAGAAATATAAAAAATAAAAAATGCCAGTTCGACTACATGATACTACAATCTTGAACACTTGTGAATTTTTGTATTTTTTCTAATTAATTAATGTTGTTGATAATTATATAAGGGAACCATCAACAAATTATTAAATATTTTATTTTCACAATTTTTTGAATTTTTTTTATAGCATCTATTATAATTACACAAAAATAATATAAAAAGCCTCAAACTTGTAATAAACGTCCACCATCAAGATCTTAAAAAAAAAAAAACATTATAAAAAACATATTATAGCATTTTGTTTAGCTATAATTTTTACACCTACAAGCAAAGTAGAGAGAAAGCTCAAATATATACAAACAAACCACCATCCTTGCCAACATGAATGGTAGCTAACACAATAACAAACATAAACCACAAATCCCTTAATTAATCAAAGCACTAAGCCAAGCATTATAAATTCATAAAATCCATTCACAAACTGCTATTAACTTCTCGTGCGGTAGTCTTAGACTCCATGACCGAGTCATAAGAAGCATGTAACCCAATCAAAATATAGTAAATCAACAGAATCCTAGTCCATATTTCAAACCTTTCAAATGAAGCTTTGTTGATGGAGCCAAGAAGAAAAAGGTTGATAGCGATCGATAGTGAAGGCAGCCACGGGACGAGCGGCACGCCCCACACGCGAGGCTTTTTGGCCTGTGGGACACCGAGCCATAGGGCCAGAGTTGAGAGAAATATTATGGAATTGGACACCACCGAGTCGATCCAGCCGTCACTTGAGACCTAGTATACGGTGGTTGCTATTGAAGATCCCAGGATTAGAACCAGGCAGATTATGTGCTTGTTTCGGTCGGATGGTGTCGTTTCACCGCTGACGTAGTAGGTCGAACGATCAGGCCGATGGCTACCAGCATGAAGATGAAGAGGGTGGAGATAGAGAGGAGGTTCGAGAGGATTCCCAAGCTTGTAAAGAAGGCGATTATTGCTGTTGCAACGAGCATTGTGGCTGTTGCATTCACTGGAGTGCCAGTCCTTTCATGCACTTTGGCGAACCATGGTGAGATCATGTGGGTTCTGGCAATGTGCGTGAGATAGCGTGTCTGTCCAACAGCATTAACCAACAACACGGTGGTCATGCCTTTAATAGCACCAGCAGCCACAATGTACTTAGCCCAACCCCATCCAACAGCCTCAAAAGCCACTGAAAACGGCGTGTCCTCATCAATTTGTTGGTATGGCTGCATCAAGCACAAGGTAACTGCAAGAATGCAATAGGCTAATGTGATGATCACCATTGACCCAACAAGACCAATAGGTATATCTTTAGCAGGGTTCTTAGTTTCCTCAGCCATTGTCGAAACAGCGTCGGCAGAGGCTACCAAGATGCCACGAGGGCCATAGGGGGCAAAGGGAGTGAAGTTTTTCGGGTTGGCCTTGGTGAGGCCGGCAATGACAATGAAGAGGATGATGGCAACGTGGAAAATGGAAGCAATGTAGTTGAAGCGGGAGGAGCCTTTGGTGCTGGCTACAACCAAGGTGCAAATGACGATGATCACAATGATAGCGATGGGGTCGAGCTGGTTGTAGGAGTCGGGGAAAGACGAGACGTGGATGCGAAAATCGTTCGGATGGTGATTGCACAAAGTGACAAAGTATGAAGTCCATGAACAGGCCACAGCAGTGCTGGCAATTACACATTCGAGGAGGATGTTGCCCGCTGCGATGAATGCCACGAAGTCTCCTAATTCTACCCTTAAGTAGGCAAATGATCCACCTGAACAAATAATTACAATGAACTCGTGTAGTTAGTAATTTAGGAAAAACCAAAAGAGAAGCTAGAATAATTTTATATTTGGATTATTGTAAAATTATTGTAGAATTCAAAATATTTTTACCCTTTATGCTTATAGATATTTTATACTTCTTGTTTTCACATGTTATAGAACTTTTTTAATTTTTTTTAAATATTCAAAATAGTATTACTGTTAGTACACATTTCAAAAGTAACATTAACATCCTTAACTAAAAAAAAATTATAAATTACCATTAATACTCTTACAATTAAAAAGGGAGATGATCTATAAGAAATAGATAAACCGTCTCCATTCCTATATTGAATATGAATCTTTTCTATAAAAGTTAAGGTATAATATATGTGATAAATTTTTTATATGATATATGTGATATGATATATGATATATATTTTTGAATCATTTTAAAAATACTCAGGAGAACGATCATTAGTTAACGTAATGCTGCTGTGACAATCTCTATTCATAACAGGTGTCCGACATCAAAAACTAACAGAGAATGCTTGTCCGATCAGAAAGGGGGCCTAGGAGGAGTGCGAACTGACTTGTGGGTCAATACTCGAATGTATGGACCGCGTGTAGGAAAATTAAGTACACATCCCAATTGCTCGTTATGATGACCGTTGTAGGAAAATAGACTGTTATGACAGGTTTCATTCATGAAATTGTATGTCTTTGCATTTAATCTCAATAGTGGAGTAACTTACCGAGAATTTGTTAAAATACTCAAGTCACGTGCTACTTCCATTTTAGGTAAATGCAAGTCATCCCTGTACGGCTAGCGACGACATTGCAACTCGAGACCATGGCACATGCCTAGGGTAGTCACATTTATTTTCTTAGACTTAGGCTAGAATAGGATGTTTTTAATTTAAATGTTTATTTATTTCATTTAGTTTATTGTTATGTCGTTTAAAGATGTTTTCGAATATGTAAATTCATGGCTGCATTTTAAGATGAAATTTATGTTTTATGAAGAAGTTTAAATGAAGTATTTTCGCATTCAATGTTCATGGTATGTATACAGTAGTGACATTAGATTAAGTAGAAAATTTAGGATTGTTACATATGGTAGCAGTTTAGGGTCATTACAATTTAAACTTGTTAGGAACCTATTGGACGCAGAACCTATTAAACACTTTTGAAAGTTCAGGTTCTAAACAAACAAAAATTTCAAAATTCGAGAATTAAACTTTTGAAAAGTTTGACTTAAGTTTGATCATCGGGAGAGCTTGGTGTGCAAGGGAGTTACATCCAGAGGTACCACGAGAGTTGTCACAGCGTTAAAAGTCAAGAAATTGATACACCAAGGTGCATTAGAATTTTTAGCTATCGTGACAATTGACTATGGGGGTATAGTTGCCAGTTTCCTCAATCTCGGTGGTCAGTTGAGGGTGTGTTTTTTGAGAAGTTGCTTGGGTTGCCGTAATACAAAGAACTCACTTTGGAATCGACTTCAAACAAGGTAATGTGTCAATCTTCTTAGTATCTATCTATTTATATATATAGATATAGATATCCTAATGTTTCGTTTTGTGACTAATATATCTGAAATACATTTAAATTTTAAAGTTAATTGATCTATTCGATATAAATTTAAATTTAATGTCCATAAAACGACTCTAGATTTCTATTAACCTAAAGTTGCTACCGTCATCATAACATACTCTCTTATAAAGAAATAAACATTTAAAACTTCATCATTAAACCTTGTCATGCACTTTTTAAAGTAACCAAACAAATATTAAATAAAATAAATAAAACATTAAAATTAAAAACATCTATACTACCTAAAGCTGAAGTAGATGTAGCACACCTTATTTTAATAAATACTTAGTAACTTACTCCACTATTGGGGTCAGGGCAAACACATGCTGCTCATGAATAATGACCTATCTTTAAAATCATCATAGGGATGACCTCAAGTCCAGACAAAATTGGATGTGTAGTATTTTCCGACGCACGTGCAAGCATGAGTCCTCAAGTAGCTTGGACCCCGAGACCCATCATAGTCGGGCTAGTTGTTTGTAGTCGAACGTCCGGAGTTCAACAAATCCCTGAGTATCATGTGAAAAATGATTATCATCACCATCATCATAGTGTACGCATCCGTACTCATAATCATAAATGGAGAAGTAACCCAATGTATGAACACACAATATGCATGATGTTCCTGTAGTTTTCATCTTTAAATCATTCTTTTGACCTAACCCTATACATCTTCCACACATTACTCTAGGTAACATGTATGCATTGGCCTTCATAAATTCATTATCAATAACATCCATTAGGGTTGGGTCATAGAAAATAAAAACTTAGAGTAAAATTTATGAGACTTATTTGCCTTTCTTAAATTTCATGAACTATATACTCAGTAACTATTCCAAAAGGAAAAAAAAAACATATAAGATAAGAGAGTTGAGTCCTTCAGATAATTTCAAATTGCCACTTCCTATGGGGAGAATCGAGGTTATACTCAGCTTTGTACAAAACATGAGTTAATAGTCCAAGTTTGATTCAAAAGCAAGCAATAAAATAAAACAAAAAATGTTTGGAGATTTTTTTTTTTTTTTAGAATTTAATTTGGACACTTTTTTTCTACACAAATGGTATGATTAGCATAAATCTATTTTGTTTTGTTTCACATGTATACCAAATCAAATTGGTATACAATGAAGATTCACATGTAATAATTTAAATCTCCTCAATTTTTTAACCTTATTTATCTAATTGTTGCAGCTAAGTTAAAATATTTTATATTTAGATGAGAGTTTGAATAGGACTAAACCTAACCTATAGGGATGGTGTTGTTGATCATGACTAATGCAAAAGTAAACAATACAAACACATAATAATTCATTCTTTAATCAACCTCTTTAGTGGGTGACATAATCTAGAATCTGAATACCTCTTTTACTTTTGTCAAAGGAAAGATTTTGATCTAGTTTATGTTGAGGACATAATTCAAATTATGCAATGGCTTCTTAAGTACTATGATCTAAATCAAAATATTGAAGTTTTTATGAGATTTTTAACTTTCGAACATATATTAGTACGTGGGATTCAAACAAGAGAGTTGTTTTTAATCATATTATATTACAAATAAAGGAAAACAAACCTATCACGATCGTTATATTCTCCGTCTCCATCCCCGCCCAATTCTTCGACCTTTTCTATCCTCGTTCGACTTGAAAGAGAGAATTTTTAAGTTTCATTTCCAAGTCTCATGATTCAAAGATCGAAGAAAACTTTCTATATCCCATTCCAAGTTCTAATAGATTGTTTGAAGTTCCAATGTGTTAAATGTCTTGATTTTATTTATTTGATTGGTGTAGTAACAAATGTTGGATTAGTTTTTGTGCTAATTAGCTTAATTTATCTGTCATTTGAGTTATTTTGTGTGTTAATTAGAAAACATCCAAGAATTTATTCAATATTGGTACCACAACCAAGGTCTTCTATTACCCTTTGGTATCTACGACACTAGCCAATATGGCCAACCTCCTTGTTGGATCAATTTCATAGCTTTTATCATTGAGACCACCTTAGGGGCAATTCCAGTACAGGTGCTCTTGAATTTAAAGTTAGATCCATATGGTGGTGAGAATATCACTTCCCTTTTATGACAATCTATGATAGCGTGGTTCTCAACCAACTAATTCATTCCTAGTATTATGTCGAAATTTGTCATGCTAACAACTATCAAGTCTACGTCTAAGGTCTATCCTGCCACTATTACTTGTCAACGTTTTACTCTACTCTTATCAACTAGGTCTTCCCCACTTGGGTATTGACAGTCAATACATACTACTTGACTAACAAATTGTACAAATATAAACGAATGTGTAAAGCCTAAATCAAATAAAGTGAAAGTTAGTGTCCTGGGATAGATAAAGTATTTATCACCACTGTGTCACATTTCTTGATTTCTCTATTAGTCAAAGCAAATGCTCTTCCTGAGGGCGAGTCTGTATGAGTGTCTCTATACCACCTAAGTCCCTTGGCAGGTTAACCGAGTTTTCCATTCTCCTTATAATAAAATTCTTAGCAACATTGCCTTCCCGACAACACCTGGAACAAGCTTTGGATTTGACCATACAACTACCTCAAGGATGCTGTCCACATGCATCGCATTGTGGTTTCTCGTTTCCTCTTGCCCTCTCTTGGTCCCTGCGATATCTATTGTTTGTTGCTGTCTGCATGCCAGTGGTAGACCATTTAGCAACCTCAATAAATACAATCTCTTTTGTCCTATAGTAATTGCTAACTCGCAACATTCCTCAACTCGAGGCTCTTCGATAGCCTTAGCTGCCCGTAGAGCGACAACATAAGTGGTAAGATCTATGGCCTCCATAGTACGACGAATCTTTACATTCAAGCCCAGGATGGACCTCTCAGCCATCTTCAATTTTGTGTCCACCAACTTCGGTGTGAATTGTTTCAACCTCATAAATACTCTTGCATAGGTGTCAACGGGGCGTCAACCCTATGTCCGCTTGGTGAACTCCTATTGCTTCAATATTGGGCTACCTTTGGGTAATACTCCATCAAATATACCTCTTAAAATCGAGACCATGGTATCAACTTCCATTTGAGCGGAGAATCTCTTATCTATCCATCCACCATAGCTTTGAGTCATTTTTCAGCATAAACGACATGCATGACACCTTTCTGATCATCTAAATAGTTCATTAACAAGAAGATCGTCTCCATTGGCGTTAACCATAATTGTGCCTCTGTTTGGTCTCCTAAGGTCCCACTAAAGGTACATGGATCATACTGCTTAAAATTCCATAAGTACCTCGCTTCTTGCGTGGACTGCATACCGTTGGCTTGTTACGTGGCTACCACCATTTTCATCATGACTTAGAATGATTCCTACATTAGGTTAGTCGTGGGGTCTATTCTAGCCTCTATTGCTGTTGAGGGTGGTGTAGCTACAACAGTTGAGTTACATATCCTTCACAAGCTAGGTTTTCTCTACCTCTACCCGTCCTTTAACAGGAGGTTGTCCCCTTCTTCCATGTCCTCTCTCGCCCTCCCCTTCCTCCATGTCCTCTCTCGCGGCCTTTGGTGCCATGATTCTAAAACTACCATATATTTATCCTTTAAGACTATTGCTTTTTGGTTTAAATCATATTGCACATAATACCCTGACAAATATAAAACTCGGTCAACAGTGGTACCATCAATGGTGACATTCAATCAGGAATTACATCAGACAATGACCAAGCAGAAATAATATATTTAATCGGTGACATTTACCTTAATTTCTTTGTTATTTTATGCATAACATACCTGACGGTGACAGAGTATCAGCCGTGGGACCATGGAACATGTTAAGCTCACCTCATATGCTAGTCTATAGTATTTATAACCTAGAGCTTTAATACCAAATATAACGACTCAAATTTCTTACTGAAATAGAGTCGCTACCATATGCATGACATAGACTTTCTATTTGGAAACATTCATTTAAAATCATGGACTTATACGTTTGTATTAAAAGATTTAAAACAAAATAATGAAATAACTAAGGTGAAATGTAAATAAATGAAAAAGAAGATTCAAAACGATGTCTAACTTAAGATCTACAAAAATAAAATGCAACTATCCGAACACAAGTTTCATGGTCTTCAACACGATGTCCCCGTACAGGAGTATCTTTTCTTTACCTGAAATGTAAGAATAACACAATGCTTGAGTATTTTAAGAAATACTCACTAAGCAACCCCACTATTGGGTCAGTGAATGGAAACATATGCAACATGAATGAGACTTATCATTTAAAACCTTATTCTCTTAGGCGACTTTCCAGTTCGAGCAAATTAGATGTGTATTACTTGTCTACACATCTCTACACATGACCCACATGTGCGAGTACGGGCCCACCACTAGCACACCCCCTGTGCTGCCGGTCGGGCTACCAACTATAGTGGTGTTTTCAAAAACATGGAGGGAATAGCGAACATCGTAGCACCATAATGAACATGATTATCATTTTTATCTCATAGTGTACTCGTTCATACACATATTAAAGGGTAAGTATCTCGATGCATGTGAACATACAATTATGCATGAGGTCCCTATAATTTTCCATTTTAAATAAATCATGCAAGACAATCACCGTTTATTCCTCAAATATTATACACGGCAATATGCGTGCACAAACTCTTATAAAATCATTTATTAAATGACCCTAGTTTTCTTCTAACTTAAAGTCGCTACCACATGCATGACGTAACATCTTGGATAGAAATATTCACTTAAAATGTTCATAAAACAATGCCATTGACTTGTTTAAGAAAAAGGTCTCAAAATAATCAAAAGAAAAAATTAAAAATAATCATAGGTAAGAATAAAACAGCAATGCCCTGAACGACATTAAATGTGACCACTCTATGCATGTGCCATGGTCATTAAATTGCGATGCTGCTATCAAACATGTATGGGTGTCTTGCCTTCAACATATCATCTAGTTCAACATGTCACATCCTAACATGTATCATATCATCAATCATATTATATCATAAACATATCACAGTATAGACATATCATATCATAAACATCTCACACATATCAAACATATGACATGTGTAGAGTCACTGAGCACGTGTCATCTTACATACCATAAACTTCTAACCATGCCTATTGTAAGACCACTTACTTGGATGATCTTGTTCGACGTTCTATCTAATACTTGAATATGCTTGATTTCATCCCTCTGAATTTGTTTCAAGTATCATAGAGATCTTTCACCCTATTAGAACATTCACCTAGTTTCCTTAGAAAATTCTAGTTTCTTAACTTAATTTAACCTCAATTGAGAAATTGAACATTGTACTCACCTTAATTTTCTTTAAATAAGGTCAAATTCAGCTTCGAGAGGGTCAAAAACATTGAAATCGTTCTTAAAACGTCTAACCCAAATCGAATGACTTTTTTCCAGCCGTTAGAGCCTAGCGTAACCGAGCCGAGTGAGGTAGTGGCTAGGGATAAGACATGTGTCGGCAGTGAGCCAGTGCGTGCAGGTTGCGATTCGGGTCAAAGCGCAGACTTCAGATCAGATTCTTGGCGTAGCGGGTCACGTATAATAATTATGGGCAGAGCCGTGTGGGTAGCGTTCGTGATTGTTTGGTCCTAGGTTCCTGGCTTCGTGGGCTATAGCTAATTTGGGCCGTAGATTGCAAATGGATCTCTAGATCAAATGGAAAGTTGGGCTGTGGGCTGGCTGTTATGATTGGTTGACCGAGTCCATGTCAAATCTGACCCAAATCTCGTCGTCTTCCATGCCCGATTCACACGTCCTTCTGGCTGCCCTTTCTCTCTTCTAGAAACAGTGTTCCGACCTCTTCGTTATTTCATGGCCTAACATAATCATATCATAGTACATTATGTCATCTCATCACATAACATAATTCGTCATAATATAATTTGATATTTATTTTATAACATAATGTTTTTTGACATATCTTAGCATATCATATAGAGACACATATCATACCATCAAACATACCATCATATCACACATATGACACGTGTAGGACCATTAGGAACGTGTCGTAGAGCCACTTACTTGGTTGGCCTTAGCCGAAGTTCTATCTTATTTCTGAAATTGGCTTGACTTCATCCCTTGAAGTTTGTATCAATCTATGTGGAGGCACTCCACCATTTTAGAAATACCTTCGATAATTCTACTTCCTAACTTAAATTAACTTAAATTGAATAATGAAATATTAGACTGACCTTAGTTATCTTCAATAAGGCCAAAATAAGCTTTGAGAGGGTAAAAAATGTGGGAATCGGTACAAAATTCTTAAACCCGAGCCGTTTAAGCCATTTTCCAATCGCTGGAGTTTTTGAGCCGAGTCAAAGTCGGTCAGTCGAGCAATCGAGCAAGTCAAGAGGAGGCACACCCATGCACGTGCAAGGGGGCTAGAGGCGCAGGCGGGTTCTCGAGTGGGTCGGGTTATGTTGCTCGGGTCACTCTTGCGTCTGTGGGCTTTTAGTGGGCCGTGTGCATTCGTGGGTTGCAGGTGGGCTTCTTGTCATGTGCATATAGTGGCTGCAGATGGGTACATCCCGAGTCTAGGTTTGACCCGATTTCGACCCATGGATCCTTTCTTCCTCACTTGACTCCCTCGATCCTCTGTCTTTTTTTTGTTCTCTCTTCCTGACGCCCTTAATCTCCTCTCTCTCTCTCTCTCTCTACGTACCTTCCACACCGACAACGCTTGAATCCCTTGAATGCACCTACAATAATGATTTTTTTTTAATCATCATAAACCTCTCCATAAAACACCCACCTTACATGCACACAAAATGTAGCGTAATCGACGTAACACACGGTCAGGCTTACAATTTATTATGTAGTGAGTATATTATTCGATAATGATGATATATGATGACGTGATTGTGTTATATGATGATAGTATATGATGCTCTACATTATTTTCACATCATGATGTTTTATGACGATGATGATGCATGACAACCTAACGATGTAAGACGTAAGATTATGAGATTACTTATTATGACATTATTCAATATTAAGACGTGGTGCATGTTTTAAATTCCATGATGCATTATGATGATTATTTTTCTAATACATAACCTGCCACACCCCAAAAATGAAGGAAAGCCATCTATGCAAGACCCAAAAGATCCAAAGAAAGAAATTAAGAGGATTAAGTAAGTCATTTCTATACCCCTAAGAAGTAATCTTAAGGACTTAAGGCCTTTGGAGAAAAGATTGAGAACGAAAGCGTGAGCAAAAAGGACGAAAATGTTATTCTTCCAATTATCAAGGATCTAAAATGAATTAATTAATATATAATAGACTTTATTAATTGATTAAAATTAATTAAAATGAGATTAATAGCCAAAAAGCCAACAATCCCCTTCTTAATGATGACATACCATTTCACGAAGAATTCATAAAAACGAAAGAAATACACTTGTCCATGTAAAATATCAATACATGCTAATATATCACCTTAAATTTCATACTTCAAATTCATTCGAGCATATTCTCCCCTCATATTAATGACTTAATAAATTATCAAACATCATAAGTGATTCATAAATTATAAAACAACACATATTTTTCTTAATTTTCTCCCATTTGTAATCATGGAAAATAACAATTGCAAAATAATAAATTAAGAATGAAGGGCTCCCCTAGCAATATCCTTCAAAAATTATAAACAAGATTATAAGATTCTAGATATATCACGAATAATTCCAAGCTCAAACCTATTTTTGGCAAAAAATTTCTTCATTCAACGTGAAAATATCGGTTAGTTGAATATTAGAGTTTACAAAATTAAGAATAATATGTCTATTTTGCCCATACTCTCTAATATGATGTCTAATGTTACTATGTTTAGTTCTAAAATGATGAATAAGATTTTTAGTTAAATTAATAGCACTTTATCACAAAATAGAGACACACTATCAAATTTTAATCCAAAGTCACAAAGAGTTTGTTTCATCCAAAGAATTTGAGCACAACAACCAAGAAATTCAACATATTCCGCTTCGGTAGTATATGAGGCAACCGAATTTTGCTTTTTACTAAACCAAGAAACTAAGGAACTACCAAGAAATTGACAAGTTCCACTAGTATTTTTACAATCAACTTTTACAATCAAGTAAACTTCCGTCAAAATCCACGTCAGAATATCCTACCAATTTAAATTCAACATACCACAATCCTAAATCAACACTACAAGTAAATATTTAAATATTTAAATATTCTTTTAACATCATGTAAATGAGATTCCTTAAGATAAGATTGAAACCTAGCACAAAGACAGACACTAGACATAATATCAGGTCTACTAGCGGTCAAGTAAAGTAAATATTCAATTATACCTCGATAAGATTTAATATCCACACATTTACCTTTTTCATCGTTGTCAAATTTAGTGGATGTGCTTATGGGAGTTTTTGCAATCTTACCTTGATTGAACTTGAACCTTTTGAGAAAGTATTCACTTCTTTGATTTGAAGTCCAAGAAAGAAACTAAGTTCTCCCATCATACTCATCTCAAACTCACTATGCATATATTTAGAAAATTCTTCACATAAAGGAAAGATTAGTAAAACCAAATATGATATCATCTACCTATATTTACACTAAATAACATATCATTTTTTTTAATCTTAATAAGAAGTGTAGTGTCGAGTTTATCCATTTTAAAATGATTCCTGATAAGAAAATTACTAAATCTATCATACCAAGCTCTTGTAGCTTGTTTTAAACGAGTCTTTTTCAACTTGGAGACGTGATGAGGAAAATCAACATTTTCAAATTTGGGAGGTTGTTTTACCTACACTTCCTCCATAGTACAACCATTCATGAATGCCCTCTTTTCGTTTAAGATCACTTCTTCATTACTTAAACAATTTCTTTGTCTTTGTCACGAACAAGTAAATCTCTAAAATTTCTTTTTAAATCATCACTACAAATAGACTCATTAGAAATATTATCGCAAGATTCATCAAATACCGCATGCATAGATTTCTCAATAACTAAAGTTCTTTTATTGAAAACTCTGTAAGCTTTACTATTAGCGGAATAATCAAGAAAAATATCAATAAGTCTAATTAAAACTCTATTTTACATATAACAAGTCAGCCCAAAAATATTTAGGTAAATCATACTCATTTAACATTGATCTATCAAATTCTTGTAAAGTACTATTTTTCCTTTCCACCACACCATTTGGTTGAAGAGACTTAAAGGAGAGAAGTCATGAGAAAAGCCATTATCTTCACAAAATTTTATCAAATTCTCTTCCATTGTCACTTGTAATTTTAGTAATTAAAAAACCTTTTTCATTTTGAACTCGGAAACCTTTTCAAAACATCATTCTTATCTTTTATCATCAAAATACAAGTAAATCTTGAAAAATCATCAACTATCACATAAATAGTTACTCCATAGCTAGCTATTTTAGAAAGCCAAATACCATATGTAATAGTTGAAGAGGTCTAGGGTAGAAATCATATTTTTAAATTTGAAAGAGGGCTTAGTTTGCTCCCCATTTCAGCATCACAAATTTTATCTTTTCAAAATTTTAATTTAGGAAGTCCTCTGATGAATGAATTTTTTGAAATATTTGAAATCAAGTGCCTAGTATGCCATAACAAGTTATCAAGCAAAACCACAAAACCAAAGACATTTACCATTTGTAGGACAATCATTTAAATGAATGGTGAACACATTGTCATCTTTGTTTCCTACCAACAAAACTTTCCTATAAATACTATTTTCAATTATGCAATTATTTGGGTCAAATACAACTCTAAAACTTTTATCATATAATTGACTAAGGTTAAGTAAGTCATGCTTTAAACCATCAACTAAAAGTACATTTTTAATGAGAGTACGAGAATAATTACCTAGTACCTTTACCAATTATTTTACCCTTCTTGTTATCACCAAAGGTTACTAAGTCACCTTCCTTCTTGGAAAGATTCACAAACTTGGATTGATTTCCCCTCATGTGTCTTGAGCAACCACTATCCAAGTACCACTTAATTCTTGGTACCCATGCTTGTTTGGGTCCTAAAAAGTTAGTCTTCACAAATGTAGGAATCCATTTCATGTTTGCATTCATATTATAAATATTGTATTTTGAAAATCTATGTCCATACTTACCATATGAGAAACAAACAACATTATGCAAAAACTTATTTCTTGGACTAAATTTATGGGTTCTAGTTTCAATAGAAAAATTATTTCTTGTTAAATTTTATATTTTGAGAAAAAATTTCTTGAAGGAATATTTTGATAATTTTTCAATTTAAAGCACTTATGTCTATTGTGACCTTCAACCCCACAATAATGACACGTAGGCACAAATCTAGATTTATCGTACTTAATACAAATTTAGTGGGTTAGATTTAGACATGATAGGAGATGCTTTAACAAGGTGTAAAACATTAATCAATATAGCCTAATGCTCTTTTATCATCATAAGGCTTACCTCCTTAAGTATTTTATCTAATTTTTTTTAGCACCTATTGTTAGCCTTCACAAGTTCTTGCAAATAATTTGATTCATTTTTTTTGAGCAATTTAATTAAGTTATCTTTCTCACAACAATCATGCTCAAGAAACTTAACTTTATCAATTAATGCTTTTTTCTCGTCACTATCAAATACATGTTTTTCACAACGCACATCAAAATTTACCATATTATGTTCCTTCCCTTTTAAGCAAGAAACTTCATTGAGTAAAGACTTATTTTTATTTATTGAAGCTTTATATTTCTTTTGAAGCACAGCATACTTTGAATTAAATTTTTCTAGATCAATTTGCATCTCCTCAACAACTTTAAATAGTTCATGATAAGAAAGAGATTCAAGAATTACCTCATGTTCTTGTTCATCCTCTTTGTCACTATGAGCCATGAAGCAAAAATTTGCTACTTCTTCGTCACTCCCACTTGCACTCTCATCACTATCATCCCAAGTAGCCTTGAATGCTTTCTTCTTGTATTTCTTAAATGATTTGAGGAGAGGATAATCCGTTCTGACCAGGCTTTTCATATTCATAACATATTACCTCATTGTTTTTACTTTTTTCAACTTCTGACTCTTTTTAGTAGGTGAAATGTTTCTTGAATTGTTTCTTCCTCTTAATAAAATTTTTATACTTACATGTCAAGTAGGCGACATCATCTTCATCAAGGACTTCCTCATCTTCGGAGTCAACTCTAATGTGATGGACTTTAGTGCTATACTTTTCTTCTTTTTGGATTCCTCTTCCATGTGCTCTTTCATGGTAATCTCATGTGTCATGAGAGAACCAACAAGTTCATCCAAAGGAAGCTTTGTGAGATAGTTTGCTTTCTGAATAGCCGTTGCCTCCCAACTTTTAGGTAGAGACCTAAGAATTTTTATGTCAGGAGTAAATATATTTTTTCAAGATTTTTCAAGGCATTTATAATATTAGTAAATCTATTAAACATATCGCCAATAGATTCATTTTCATCCATTTTAAATAGTTCATACTTATAAACTAGCATGCTAATTTTTGTTTCTTTAACTTTGTTCCCTTAAAAGTTATTCCAAAGAGTTTTCCAAATTTCATATGTCCAACAGGACATGCATACTTTATTCAATTCATCATTACTTAGGGCACAATAAAGATAATTTATAGCATTAGCATTCAAAGAACATTTTTTCATATCATGCTCATCAAATTCGATTCTATTTTACGCACCTCAATATTATTAACAATTTTAATTGGAATGTAAGGACCTTACTGACATTGAACCACAATTGATAATCAACCGATTGCAAATAAATTTACATTCTAGATTTCCAATATGTATAATTTGTTCCATCAAAATAAGGGGGTCTAGAGGTTGATTGTCCTTCACTAAATCCTTGAAAAAAGTCTACATAATCTAAAACCTAAATACTCTGCTACCAATCTGTCACTACTCGATTTTTAAAGTTTTGAAACTCGGACCGTGACCAAAAAGACGAAAGCGAAAAAAAAAAGGTAGAATAAAAGATAAAAATTCAATGAAATTAAAATAAAGGAAATGGAGTTATTGTTTCAAATTTTAAAAGGGAGTACAAATATAAAAGAAAATACAAAAGACTCCAAAACAACTGAAAACAGACTGACACTCCGGAACGACTCCCTATGTGATGTACATCTCTCGAATGCTCTACCATCTTGATCTACAGCAAGCGAACACGTGAAAAAAAATAAAAAATAAAAAAAAAAATAAAAATAAAAAAACAGGTGTTAAGGATAGTTGACCATTCATTATAAGGCAAATATCTAGATATTTGCCTTACATTACGGGTTACCATATTTGCCCTTTTATTAAAGGCAAATATATTGTATTCATTTATTATTCTTTCATTTTATCGCTATTTCCATATTATTTGTAATTTACCATATTTCTGTATTCTGTAAATGATTATAAATAAGAGAACTCTCACCACCATTTAGGTTGGTGGATTCAGCAAACATTCACATGTTATCAGAGCCCTTTCGGTTTAACAACCCTGATCCTTTATTCTCTATGGCTTCCGAATCTTCTTATCATCTTCTTCCTTTCAATACTCTAATCCATATGATCACCATCAAACTTTCTTCTTCCAATTATCTTCTCTGGAAAAGCCAACTTCTCCCTCTCCTTGAGAGTCAAGACATGCTGGGCTATGTCGATGAAACTATGGTTCCACCACCTCGCTTTGAACCAGAAACCTCCTCAACACTCAACCCCAAATATTTGGCATGAAGAGCAGCCGATCAACGACTTCTCTGTCTCTTGCTCTCCTCTCTCACTGAGGAAGCCATGGTTGTTGTCATTGGTCTCTCTACTGCACGTGATGTTTGGCTTGCGTTGGAAACTACGTTCAGCCATCAGTCGAAAGCTCGTGAACTGAGACTCAAGGATGGCTTGCAGTTGATGAAACGTGGCACCAAACCTGTTGCTAAGTATGCCCGTGCCTTCAAAAAAAAATTGTGACCAACTTCATGCCATTGGCAGACCCGTCGAGGACATTGATAAAGTGCACTGGTTCCTTCGTGGACTCGGCACCGAATTTTCAGCTTTTTCTACTGCTCCGATGGCTCTCACGCCTATCCCCTGTTTTGCAGATTTAGTCTCTAAAGCAAAAAGTTTTGAGTTGTTCCAGCGCTCCCTTGAGTCCTCTGACTCCACTCCTACAACATTCACAGTCACTAATCGTGGTCGCACCCATGGAAGCCACCCTGCTTCCTTTACCAACCAGCGAGGTCGTTCTTATTCTCACAAAAACAACTCTTCTAATCGAGGACGAACCCACTCAAGTCAGGGTCGTCGACCACCTCTGCCAAATATGCCGCAAAGAGGGCCATTATGCTGATCGTTGCAACCAACGGTATGTTCGACCTGATTCTTCTCATGCTCACCTTGCTGAAGCCTTTAACACGTCATGTTCTATTGCTGGACCTGACGCTGCTGATTGGTTTCTGGACACTGGAGCTTCGGCCCATATGACTGCCGACCCATCTATTCTAGATCAGTCTAAAAATTACACGGGTAAAGACTCTGTGATCGTAGGAAACGGTGCATCCCTACCCATTACCCACTCCGGCACTCTTTCTCCTGTTCCAAATATTCACTTATTAGATGTCTTGGTTGTCCCTCACCTCACTAAAAAATCTTCTTTCCATAAGTAAATTAACGTCTGATTTTCCTCTCTCCGTTACATTTACTAATAATCTTATTACTATCCAAAATCGTCAAACAGGAAGGGTGGTGGCAACCGGTAAAAGAGATGGAGGGCTATATGTGCTGGAGCGCGGCAACTCTGCTTTTATTTCAGCCCTTAGAAACAAATCTTTACGTGCTTCATATGATTTATGGCATGCTCGTCTGGGTCATGTGAATCAATCTGTTATTTCTTTTTTAAATAGAAAAGGTCATATTTCTCTTACATCTTTATTGCCTTCTCCATCATTATGTAATACTTGTCAGCTTGCGAAAAGTCATCGATTGCCTTATTCTCGCAATGAACGTAGGTCGTCTCATGTGTTAGATCTTATTCATTGTGATCTTTGGGGTCCTTCTCCCGTCAAATCAAATTCGGGTTTTCTTTATTATGCTATTTTTATTGATGATTATTCTCGATTCACTTGGTTTTACCTTTAAAATTTAAATCTGATTTTTTTGATATTTTTCTTCAATTTCAAAAATTTGTGGAAAATCAATATTCTCCTCGTATCAAGGTATTTCAAAGCGATGGTGGTACCGAATTTACTAGTACTTGTTTCAAAACTCATTTACGTAATTCTGGCATCCACCATCAACTCTCTTGTCCATATACACCTGCTCAAAATGGTCGTGCTGAGAGAAAACATCGTCATGTGACTGAGACTGGCTTGACCCTTCTCTTTCACTCTCATCTTTCTCCTCGTTCTTGGGTTGACGCCTTCAGCACTGCAGCTTATATTATCAACCGGTTGCCTACTCCACTTCTTGGAGGTAAGTCACCCTTTGAACTCCTTTCTGGCTACACTCCACATTATGACAATTTTCATCCCTTTGGTTGTCGTGTTTATCCTTATTTGCGTGATTATATGCCTAACAAGCTTTCTCCCCGCAGCATTCCTTGTATTTTTTTTTGTTATAGTCCTGCTCATAAAGGGTTCCGCTGTCTTGATCCCGCCACCACTAAGCTATATATCACCTGCCATGCTCAATTTGATGAAACTCACTTTCCTGCTATCCCTAGCTCCCAGGCCCAACCTCTTTCCTCTATTCCTATTTCAAATTTCTTGGAACCACATCTTCATCATATTGATTCATCCCCCCCTACCACTTCATCACTGCACATTCCTCGATCCAGTTCATCCCCGTGTGATATTTGTTCTGACCTTGTAGATGAGTCTATGCAGGTTGATACTTCTCTTGCACGTTCCACTTTGCCACCCTCGACTTCTAATTCGACCTCTATTGAACCTCCTGTTGATTTCTATTCTTTGGGCACTCATCCTATGATCACACGAGCCAAAGCTGGTATATTCATGACTCGTCATCCAGCAAATCTTGGTATTTTGGGCTCATCTGGACTTCTTTTTGCTCTTCTTGCATCCACTGAGCCAAAAGGATTCAAATCTGCGGCTAAGAATCCTGCTTGGGTGGCTGCCATGGATGAAGAAATTCGAGCGTTACAACAAAATGATACTTGGACTTTGGTTCCTCGCCCTGCCAACACCAACATCGTGGGCTCTAATGGGTGTTTCGTATTAAATATTTGCCTGATGGATCCGTCGAGCGTTTCAAGGCTCGTCTTGTTGCCAAAGGTTATACTCAGGTTCCTGGTCTTGACTACACTGACACTTTCAGTCCGGTTGTCAAAGCTACCACTGTCCGTGTTGTGCTTTCTATTGCAGTCACAAATAAATGGCCTCTTTGACAACTTGATGTCAAGAATGCTTTTCTCAATGGAACTCTTATTGAACGTGTTCATATGGAACAACCTCCTGGGTATATTGATCCTCGATTTCCCACTCATGCTTGTCTATTAAAGAAAGCTCTCTATGGCTTAAAGCAAGCTCCTCGTGCTTGGTTTCAGCGTTTTAGCTCATTTCTTCTAACACTTGGGTTTTCTTGCAGTCGCGCTGACACGTCCCTTTTTGTCTTTCATCAGCAATCTAACATTATCTATTTGCTTCTTTATGTTGATGACATTATTGTTACCGGCAACAACTCATCTCTTATTGACAGCTTTACTCGCAAGCTTCATTCTAAGTTTGCTACCAAAGATTTGGGTTCTCTCAGTTACTTTCTTGGTCTTGAAGCTTCACCCACTCCTGATGGTCTCTTTATTAGTCAGTTAAAATATGCTCGAGATATTCTTACTCGTGCTCAATTGCTCGATAGCGAACCAGTTCACACTCCCATGGTTGTTTCTCAACACCTAACTGCTGATGGTTCTCCTTTCTCTGATCCTACTCTCTACAGATCTCTTGTTGGCGCCCTTCAATACTTGACTATTACGCGTCCAGATATTGCCTATGCTGTCAATTCTGTCAGTCAATTCTTGCATGCCCCTACTGCAGATCACTTTCTTGCTGTCAAACGTATTCTTCGCTATGTCAAAGGAACACTCCACTTTGGTCTTACCTTTCATCCATCCACTGTTCCTAGTACGCTAGTCACTTATTCAGATGCTGACTGGGCTGGTTGTCCCGAAACTCGTCGTTCTACATCTGGCTATTCTATTTACCTTGGTAACAATCTCGTTTCTTGGAGTGCCAAAAAGCAACCTACTGTCTCACGCTCCAGCTGTGAATCTGAGTATCGTGCTCTTGCCACAACTGCTGCTGAACTTCTTTGGGTTACGCATCTTTTGCATGACCTCAAGGTCCCTATTTCACAGCAGCCCTTACTCTTATGTGACAACAAAAGTGCTATTTTTTTTTAACTCTAATCCCGTTTCTCACAAGCGGGCCAAACATGTTGAACTAGATTATCATTTCCTTCGAGAACTTGTTATCGCTGGCAAACTTCGCACACAATATGTACCCTCTCATCTCCAAGTTGCTGACATCTTCACAAAGAGTATTTCTCGACCTCTCTTTGAATTTTTCAGATCCAAACTTCACGTTCGTTCAAATCCGACGCTCAGCTTGCGGGGGGGTGTTAAGGATAGTTGACCATTCATTATAAGGCAAATATCTAGATATTTGCCTTACATTACAAGTTACCATATTTACCCTTTTATTAAAGGCAAATATATTGTATTCATTTATTATTCTTTCCTTTTATCGCTATTTCCATATTATTTGTAATTTACCATATTTCTATATTCTGTAAATGATTATAAATAAGAGAACTCTCACCACCATTTAGGTGTGGTGGATTCAGCAAACATTCACAATAGAGATGAGTATAAAAATTATACTTAGTAAGCCACCTACTTGTAGACTCTCATCGAATTATAGGCTTAACTGATTCCCACGAACTTCTCATTGGCTCTAGAACATCTTGTTCTGGTTTTATCCCCTTAGGGTTATTCTAGTTCTTCGTCCTTTCATTTAAACCCTAAGAGTTTCTTATGTCGAGCTGTAAATGACTGGTGACCTCTGAGGAGCTACCTCATGCATGGCTTATGAGACTACTTGGTATCTTACTTAGGGGTGAGCTACAACCACCTAGGTCCATAATAGTCCCCCTCATGGGGAAGGGGCTCCCTTGTACCATCAAGCTAAATGGTCTGTACAACATGGGCTCATATTTTCCATGCGAAACAACTAGGAGCAGTGGGTACTAACCAGGAACCCATGGTCCCCCACAAAGCTATGACATCATTCACAGACCTTGTAGCCTAAGGATACTCCTAAGGTGGTTCGTATGTTGTTGTAATAGCCCAAAAAATAATAATAATAATAATAATAATAATAATAATAATAAAATAATAAATAAATAAAATAAAATAATTATAATAAAAATATATACTTCAAAATAATAAAAATAATAATAATTCATAATTAAATAACTAAAAAGATTACTTAAAAATAAAAATAAAAATAAAATTTACCCACCTCTCTCCACTAACTCCTGTCCCAACGGCATCCTCTTTCCTCAACCCCATCCTATCACAGTTCATCCAAAAATAAATAGAAAAAAATGTCAAATATGGGAAAGAGTAAAATGGTGTTTCAACAAGGATATGATGCAGATGAGAGATTTTGGTATGTTATTACGGTAAAATCCTATCTCAGATTTTCCTTTTTACTTTATAGTTATAGTTATAAGAAATCAATTTAGGATCAAATCTTTTTTCATATTTTACTATAATCAGATCCCATATTCAATTAATTATTATTATTATTATTATTTTTTTTTTTTTTTTTTTGTTAGCATTTGAAGTTATAGGAAATGAGGTTAGAATCATATTTTACTATAATCAGATCCCATATTCAATTCATTATTATTATTATTATTATTTTTTTTTTTTTTTTTTTTTTTTTTTGTTAGCATTTGAAGTTGGAAATGAGGTTAGAATCATATTTTACTATAATCAGATCCCATATTCAATTCTTTTTTTTTTTTTTTTTTTTTTTTTTGTTTGTTTGTTTGTTTGTTAGCATTTGAAGTTATAGGAAATGAGGTTAAAATCAATAAAATTTTAGTTGGCAAATCCATAAATCTAAGATAGTAGCCAAACAATCAATTCAAATTTGCCAACAATATCTGTTTACAGAATGAAAATAAATATAGAATTAGAGGAATATCTTATTTACAGAATTGAAAATGTTTACATAACTGAAAATCTATTTACCGAACAAAAATAATTACAAAGAGGAGAAGGGAAGATTTGTTGAACCAAATTTAAAAATAAAACAGGAAATATCAGACGGCATGAAACTCCATTAAATTTTGTCTAATATGAAATATCATAATTTTAACAGGTAAATTAGAGAAATAATTTCATAGAGTTCAAACTTGTAAACTGATGTCATGGGCTCACATAGGTTGACTTGGATTTCAAAGGACGGAATCTAACTTTCATTAAGGATATATACGTGACAACGACTTAAGCTAACCAGGTAAGTGGCTCACCCGTCGTAGGTTACGCGTTAATTGTTGTATGTTGGCACGTGCCCGTAGATTTGCACGTGTCATTGAATTGTATGCCAGTTTAATGTACTTAAATACGAACTCATGTGAACGTGAATGTATGCTATGTATGCTGTTTAGTTTGATGTGATATGATATGCATGTAACGATATGTGATTCCTGAATGACTATGGCATGATTGTACGGAATATTTGAATGTAAACAGCATGAATTGTATGATATGAAATACGGTAAACTACATGGAAACATAACCCCGATAGGAATATGTATGATACGTAAAGAAATGAAAATGAGAATGACATGTAAGCATGAAACGTGACAAGGGGTTATGTTCATTAATGTTAAATGTAGGACTAGTGGGGACCTCATGCATATTGTGTGTTCATGCATCTGGGGGATACCCCTATCCCATCAAGAGGTACAGACGCGTAGATCCAATGGCAGGGCAACGATCGTTATGCTTTGCATAGCGCTGCCGTGATGGTTACTAGTTTTAACGGGTCCCGGCATAAGGGGCTCCCAGAGTATGCCCACCGGATAAGGAAAGTGGTCCAGTGGTGTGCGAACTAGCTGGTGAGCCCATACTCGCACGTATGGGCTGTGTGTAGAGTATATGGTACACGTCCACGATTACCCGTTAGGACAGCACCGTAGGGAAAACGAAACGATAGGTCCCATCATTTCATTGCGTGTGATTGTTGCATAACACTGATGGGGGTCACTTACTGAGTATTCTAGAAATACTCAAGCCTCGTGCTACTTTACTTTTTCAGATAAGGGCAAGGCACCCATGTGACATCTACGGCGGCATCGTACACCCCGGGACCATGACACATGCATAGGGTAGTTGTTTTTTTTTTTTTTCCATTTCATAGTCTAGGTTGAATTCGGTTTGCAACATTAGTATAGGTTGAATTGTATTTGCACAATAAACCATAGGGTAGTATAAGACATTCATTTCGGTTTTGTTCCTTTTCCTTTATTTCAATAATGTTCTTTTTCTTTCTTTCCCTTGTAATCATTTTCTATTTCACTGGTTAATAAAAGGTGAGTGTAAGTCGCATTTATGAATAGGACCCATTTTGTAACGACCCTAAATTTTCACATACTCAGAGTCGCTACTAACGTCTCATGCTCATCTATAATGCGGAAATATAACTCTTACATGAATATAACTGATAACGTAAACTTCAAAAAAAAAAACGTTTAAAACAACTTCTTCTCTGGAAAACACAGCCATGGTCTTACGTGTTTAAATATGAAATACTGAAATTTAGAGAAAACAAAAACAAATACAAAATAATTTAAAACAATGAAATGCAAAACAACCTATTCTAACTTAAGACTAGAAATTCAAATATGAGTCTACCCTATGCACGTGCCACAGTCTCTGCTCGCGATGCCGCCGTCCTCCGTACAAGTGCGCCTTGCCTTTACCTGAAAAAAATATGGCACACAACCTGAGTATTTCGAAGAAATACTCAGTAAGTGACCCCACTACAGGGGCCATGCTAATGCAAACACATGCAATCATGAATAGGGACCAATCTCTAATCATCTTAGGGGTGGCCTCCAGTCTCGGACAAATTGGATGTGTAGTACTTCCCTACACACGACTCACACGTGCGAGTGTGAGTCCCCAGGGCGCTCGCACACCCCCTGGACCCTCTGGTCAAGCTAATCTGTAGCGACGTCCGGAGGTCAGCGGAACCCCATAGTGTCATGCGCCTCATGAACACCCTCATCTGTGTGCTTTCGCACCTGTGCGCATTCGCGCTCATCATAAGGTGCGCGTCCGCACTCATCATCTCTAGGGGAAGTAGCCCTATGCTTATGAACATACAAAATGCATGAGGTCCCTCTAAATCCATCGTAATGTCTCTTCTGACACAACCCTCTAGTCTCATCTCTTTGTTACTCTAGGTAACGCATATCGTGGATATTTATATTAATATCATTTTCATGCTCTTAGGGTTGTGTCCTACGTCGATCTAACGACATGATGCAATATGGCACTCATCATCATCTAGCATGCTCAATATGGAAAACATCATCATATTAAGGTAAAATCATGCAATCATCATGCTCATCATAATGCCACAACGTGCGTCAAACATATTAAGCGTCACTCAACCAAATATATATAAACTGGCACATATCATCAAGCATCATACAATTTATTTAGCCTATCTTATAGTAAGGCCACTTACTTGGTTGGCCTCGGCCGAAGTACCCCCTAAATAGCTAAACGTAAGCTCCCGTTCCGTGAGAGCTGCTTCCTACTTCGCTGGGTTTGTTTCCTATCACGCCGTTCACCACTTTCCGTTAGTATTTCACAATTAATTTACCTATAATTTAATAAATGTGAAATACTGCTCTAAAACGGCCTCGGATACCTTAATCGGGGCCGAAAACAGATCCGGGAGGGTCGAAACAGTGGAAACCGGGCTGAAAACAGGTGAGCCGAGCCGAACAGCCGCTGGAGCCGCCGGAGCGTCACCGAAGGGAGCCCGAGCCGTTTGCGCCGAGCCGAGCTGAGGACTGCCGCGCCGCTGTGTGACACGTGGCAGCAGCAGAGAAAGCCACGTCGGGCGGTAGTGTCGGGTCGAAGCGCGGGTCGGAGTCCGGTTCGGGTCGCGGGCTGTGGAAGGCTACTGGGCCAAGGCTAAACGTTGGGCCTCGGCTTACTGGGCTGGGCCGCAAGTGTTTGGTTTGCAGGCCGGCTCAATTGGACCGTGGGTCTAGTCTGGGTTGGTTCAACTGAACCGTAGCTTCTGGGCCGGTTTGAGGTTTGGGCCGCTGTAGTTGGGCTGGGCCGAAGGCAGAGGCCAAGGGAGGAACGGGCTGGCTCTCCCGGGTTCTGGGTTCGGGTTGACCCGGATCCGTGGATCTCGTCTTCCTTACCCGACTTTGGCCGATTTTCCGGCGAGCTTTCTCTCTCCTTCCCGCGGCGTTTCCGTTGCCGATTTCGGTTCTCTTCCTTCCCTTTTCCTCTTTGTTCGTCGTTCTTCTTTCCTTTTTGGGAGTTTTGCGGCCTAAAAGCCCCTAAAAGCCATAGATCTAAGAATCGATTAAGAAACCTAACTTTCCGACCTCGGTTACCGACGACGACGCTTACGAAATAACACAAAACGCACCCTGAGTTATTGTGCTTTCGTTAGGGATCTCTCTTACGGTAGTAACAGGTCGTTTAGTGTCGGTTTAAGGGTGGTTTGAGGGCTCGTCGGAGAAACTGGACACTCGCCGACGTTTGTCCGAACTCTCTCTCTCTCGAAATTTTCTCTCTTTTCTCCCTTTGCACGCGTTCTGAAGATGCTGGGCTGAGGGTGGGCGTGCTGTGGCCGTTGTTTCGCGTGGGTTCCGCGAAACTCGGCGGTCGCCGGAAAACTCGCGGGTTTTCCGGCGACTGAGTTTCTTTTTTTTTTTTTTTTTTTTTCGTTTTCATTTATTTATTTATTTATTATTAATATATATATATATATATATATATATATATATATATATATATATATATATATTTTTTTTTTTTTTTTTTTTTTATTTATTATTTTTTTTTTTTTACTTTCTTTCCCGGGTCGTTACACATTTAATGTATATTCTGTATTTCAAGGTATAGTAATGACCTTAGATTAAATAGGTAAAATTTAGGGTCATTACAGTTGTGGTGGTTCATTCGACTTCTAAGGGAAAGGTTAGGTCTATACTTAGTGACTAGCCACTCTAACATCAAATCCGTAGACTTATGATATTGGATCATGGAAATTAATGAGTATGCACACAATAGTTATCTAGAATCAACATACTTAGTTCATGCAAAATAAACATACATGCTCAACGGGGCAATAACATCCATCAACACCCGGAGCGCAAAGTTCACAATTTCTCATCCTCCTTTTAGCATGAATTAAACATATATCAATATAGCGGAAGCATGAAACATGATTATATGAGTCAAATAATTCCCAACATGCGTCCCATTATGCATACATACACTTCATTAACATATATCCTAAATTCTTTTCATGGGAAAACTAATCAACATACTAGCATGTATGCAACCAAGCGAATCCTACAAGCATTTCTTCCTCATTCCATGTGGTGACTTACATAATTGACACGTGCGCTTTCGTTTAGCGTTCCTATGTGAATAGGGTGTCCAAAAATATTGATTTCACTAATTAGGTCCTAATTCACATAAAAATATGGTTAAGATTGGAATTGGGATGAAAATTGGGCAAACAGAAGTCGAACGGGCCAAAAACATACTTATACACACGCTTCCACATGTCAAAAGGACATTCCACACGCACCTCCACCTGCGCGTACGGACACGCGTTCTGGTGCTGCCACATGGCACACTCGAGTTGGTCAGCTACTAATGCTAACGAGTACGAGTGCAATTGCGAGTACTAATATGATCGTAGGAAAGAAATCTATAATAGTGATAAAGAAATCTAGTTAAACTGAGGTCTTGAACACTTAGAAAAGGATGAAAATTTTTGCTAGAAGAAGAAAATACACGTAAATTGGATCGACTCAACTAAACCAGCTTAGCTAGTTTGGTTAAGCTCGATTTTTTACCCTTTAACTATTTTGAGATACTTAGGTTATTAAGCAGGAGGAAGTCTCATAAATTTTCAAACACGGTAGGTAGCCATTCTAAATTCCTTATACAACCATACATGTAGGATCGACTTGGATCGGCATGAATAAACTAGAGTTGAGTTAATATTTGAATTCATACATGATTTAGCCCGAGAACCATAAGATATGGTTGCTTGGGCAAAATAATGTAAATGCATTCAATCCGCTATTTTGTTATTTTTTTAGTTGTAAAATAATAAGTTTGTTTAGTCAATGGATATATGAGTTAGGATCGTTCCTTCCCCTCGTTGATTTATTGAGTAGAACAAACCACATTTTCCAAGTTTAGTAATGAGTAAGCTACAATATGTCCTCCACTCATAGAGCAATCGAGAACATAGCTTAATTTCAATGCTAGATTCTGATTTAGTTTCAATCGCTCCGCTCGGACAAGAGATAGATTGAAATGGAGGAAATAGTTTGGTGGTTGCGTGAAATCCAACGAATCATGAAACTTTATGTAACTTACAGACGCTTTACGTCCAATCATTCTGGATAATGCTTGCATCCTCGATATTACCGCGGCTGCTGGCAAAGAGTTAGCCAATGCTTAGTCCCCAGATACCGTCATTGCTTCTCCTCTGAGAAAAGAAGTTTACGACCCGTAGGCCTTCCTACCTCCATGCGGCATTGCTCCGTCAGGCTTTCGCCCATTGCGGAAAATTCCCCACTATTGTCGTGGCTGGATTATATATATATTTGATGAATTTAAAATATATATATATATATATATATATCAAATATGAATTGAAGGTAATGTCGGCTTAAGGAATCATTTTCAAAGGTGTAGGTCGCTATCTTTTTCCGGTCAAAAAACTATATTGGGCTGGAAATGGACTTGGGGCAGTGGGCCCACGCGATCACCGTATTAATGAATTATGAGGGCTTTTTTGGTTTTTTGGCACAATGTGAAAAGTGAAAAGTCAGAGACGCCATTGGAAAGTCCAAAAAGAAGACAGTCCAAAACTGGACATTTTGGTCATTTCCTCCCAAACGAAGCCTTAGTCGGTCCACTCCTTTGGGCCCACTCCTTTCTACACCTCTTTTTTCTTTTCTTTTTTTATTCTTTTAATTATTTGTTCTAAATAGAATATTCATAATTGTAACGATACAATTATGAAATGTAAAGTTCTTTTTTAATATTTTAAATATAATATATGGGAATTTGTACTAGATAAAAGATATCATATAACACATACACATACACGTGTATGGCCACTAGGCACGTATCATCATACATAAGAATTCTTCCAACTGAACCAAAAGTAAGGTCATTTACTTAGTTGACCTAGGCCAAAACTAGTACGACTCTTGATGCTAGCTTAAGGTTGTTCTGTGAAATTTAATTCTACCAATCGATTACCACAATCATAAATTAGAATTCTGCTATGAAAATTGGCTCATCTAATTTTACATAAAATAATTTAAACTTACTTCAAATAATTTAAACTACCTATTTTGACCTAATATAATTTAAGCTTGATTCTAAATAATTTAAACTAACTAAATCTAATTTTTCATATAATAATTTTAGGTTTAACTCAAATAAGTTAAATTAGCTAAAAGATAGTCATACTAACCTTAACGCTTCTGAAGAGTTGAAACTAGTAAGATAGAGTCCGAGCGTATCAGATTAGTCAAAATGTTAGCCTGGAGCCGTTAGAAAAATGTATTCTCTGATTGGCTTCGAACCGTTTAAGTGCGATGAAAAGAAGTAAGAGACTTTCTTTTTACAATGTAGCCTAACTCCCCACTTTTTACAGGCTACTAGAGGCACCCTAACCTAGGCCATCGTTTAGCCAACCTAACTCTAAGCCCTTAACTCTGTGGATAAGCATGCTCTACAAGGAAAACACTTAGTCAAACACTTGGAGGTAAAACATACTATATCATGCATACAAGCAAATAAGCTGAAGATAACATCCATCAATCACCTAGAGTACATATCACAATACTAAACAAGAAACGACACCTGATGGTTACGTTACTTACTCTTCGCTTTCACGTGTCCTTCCAACATGTTTTGTTTTCACTTACTCTTCGATTTTAAGAATGAATATAGACCAACACGAGTCCTTCCAACATGTTTTGTCTTCACTCACTCTTCACTTTTAAGAGTGAAATCTATCCCTACATACCAACACGAGTCCTTCCAACATGTTTTGTTTTTACTCACATGCATTCTAGGAAAACACGAGTAAACTATTCCTACAAACTAACACAAGTCCTTCCAGTATGTTTTGTCTTTATTCACATGCACTCTAGGAAAACACGAGTCCTTCCAGCATGGTTTGACTTCACTCACATGCATTCTAGGAAAACACGAGTACACTATAGCTACAGACTAGGGGAGTACATTCAACCTGACAACCTGACAACCCGGACCAACCAACTCGAACTATAAAGGTTGGGTTGGGTTGGATTAGCATTTCGGGTAGGGTTGGGTTCAATTTTCGAAACCTGAACTGAATCGGTTCAGTTTTGGGTTCGTGGGCAAAACCTTTAGGTTGACCCAAGCCAAATAAAAATATATAAAATGTATTAAGAATATTTTCGTATCAATGGGTTTGCCCAAGTGGTACTGAGGCTAATCTAAGAACACTATCATTTATACCTATGCTTAAATTATTTTGAAATAAATGCTTATAGCTTTCAATATATATATATATATATAATTCTAAAGCGTATTTTAAATTTTAATGTATTTATTGTCTATTTGTTTTCTATTATTTTAAAACACATTAGAATAAGCTAACATATAATTATTATACATTTTATATAATTTTTAAATAATTATGTTGCGTTCAATGTTCATAAATATATATATATATATATATATATATATATATATATATATATATATTATATTTTTAAAGTATATTCTAAATTCTAATATATTTATTGTCTATTTGTTGCAACATTATTATATCACAATTTATATATATTTTTAATTTTCTAATAGTTTAGGACTATAAGGTCACAAATAAATAAGCATATTTAAATTAAATATTTATATATATATATATTTTGGTTATATACAATATCTTTAAACTAATCGTTTTTTATTGTTTATTTAATTTCATGATCTGTTATTATATTTTTGTTACTTTAACCAATTCTCAAGAAATGTCGGTATTTAGTTGTCTTTAGTTTTATGATAATGTTAAACTATGTTAATATGTTACAATTTTCGCTCGTTGTTTATTATTATTATAATTATTATTGTGAATAATTATAGATTGATTTGTATTTGTGTGTGAATATATTTCATCTAAGATTATATTCAATAATTATAAGGGTGATAAATGAAATTTAAAAAAAAAAATTGACAACCCAACCTGAACCCAAACCGAAAATAGAGGTTTGAGTTGGGTTGGGTTGTGAAAAGTTTCGGGTTGGGTTGGGTTACCAATCCACCCAACCCGAACTTTTGGGTTGGGTCAAAAAATCTCTCAACTCAACCTAACCCGGACCATGTATACCCCTACTACAGACCAACACAAGTCCTTCCCGTATGTTTTGTCTTCACTTACATACATTCTAGGAAAACACGAGTCTTTCCAGCATGCTTTGATTTCACTCACATGCATTCTAGGAAAACTATGAGAAGGCCACCCAACATAAAATTACTCTAGGCAAAACACGTATGTGTACCTTATTGATATAAGTAGTGATTTTTAATTCTTTAAAATCTTTCCTAAACATTTTATTCTCACGATTGCTCTCAATTGGATGTGTGATCTCAAGTACCCCTCGATCGAGTTCTCATAACATAAAAAAAAAAAAAAAAATATATATATATATATATATATATATATATATATATATTTATGATTTAATGATTGTGCATGGCTTCTCACCTAATGCAATTATAAAAACGCGGCGTTGAAATTTAATATTTAAATGATGAAAAAGAAGCAAAAGGTTAATTAAAGAAAACCATAATTACTAATGATATTGTCACTAAATTAATTAGTATAAGAATACCAAAAGACCATGTTACCCTTTTAAAATTATTGAGATTGCAATTGCCTTTTCATACCTTCCATTGATTCTTTGTTATTCAATTTTAGTCGTCAATTTGTTTTTTCTTAATGCCCTTTTTTTAATTAAAATATTTCGTACTTTTTGAAGGTATTTAATTTGTAATGAAGAACTTATGTATTATTTTTTAAATAAAGGTATAAAGAATAGTTGGTGAGTAAAGATAGCGTTAGAATATTGAAATATATATAATCTTTTTTTAAGAAAAAGAGAGGCAATGGATTAGAGAGATAAAAAGAAAAAGGAAATGATTAAATGTATCTCTTTTCTTTTTTAAAATTCATGTTTAATATTTATATATGTTTGTATAATTAGCGGATTTTAAACCGACGGGTGTCGAGAATGTGAGATCCCACAATCCCACATTGGTTGGGGAGGAGAACGAAATACGGGTGTGGAAACCTTTCTCTAATAAACACGTTTGAAAGCCTTGAGGGGAAGCCCGAAAGGAAAAGCCAAAGAGGACAATATCTGCTAGTGATGGGTCTGGACCGTTACAAATGGTATCAGAGCCTGTGATGTCCCACATTGGTTGGGGGGAGAACAAATCACCCTTTATAAGGGTGTGAAAGCCCAAAGAGAACAATATCTGCTAGCGGTGGATCTGGGTCGTTACGAATGGTATCAAAGCCAGTCACCGGACGGTGTGCCAGTAAGAACGCTGGGCCCCAAAGGGGGGTAGGTTTGGGGGCGGTCCCATATCGATTGGATAAAGGAACGAGTGCCCAAAGGGGGGTGGGTTTGGGGGCGGTCCCATATCGATTGGATAAAGGAACGAGTGCCAGCGAGGACGGTGGGCCCCGAAGAGGGGTGGATTGTGATGTCCCACATTGGTTGGGGAGGAGAACAAATCACCCTTTATAAGGGTGTGGAAACCTTCCCCTAGCAGACGCGTTTTAAAGCCTTGAGGGGATGCCCGAAAGGGAAAACCCAAAGAGGACAATATCTACTAGCGGTGGATCTGGGTCGTTACAGAGCCAAACACCAGACTATGTGCCAGTGATGAGGCTGTTCCCCGAACGGGGTAGACACGAGGCGGTGTGCCACCAGACTATGTGCCAGCAAGGAGGTTGTTTCCTGAAGGGGTAGACACGAGGCAATGTGCTAGTAAGGACGCTGGGCCCCGAATGGGGGTGGATTTGGTGGGGGTCCCACATTGATTGAAGGAAGGAACAAGTGCCAGCGAGGATGCTATGCTCCTTTCAAGGTTGGATTGTAAGCAATCCACGTTGAAACATAATAACCATACTTCTAGTTTTTATTGGTCTAGCTTTGCAACTAACTAGAACTACGACGGAAGAACTAAGCTACCTATGTAACCTAGCCACAAACGACTCCATCACTACTATAGATAGTCGGGGGCCATTAAGAGTTACATTATAAGCATAGGGGAATGACCTAAAGTTTTACGTGTCATACTTTAGCTCATACATAGTTAGTATATTCACATATCATGTTATAATGTTTCATACTTAATCGAAAACATCATTCAGATTAGGGGTTAAGTAAAATTACTGGGCCCTACATAGTAACTCACGTGTCGTGCTACACCATTTCATATTTAAACATAATCATCATTAAATGAGAGCTTAAGTAGGATACTAGGTCCTACATCGTAATTCTCTTCTCAAACGATAACATTTCGTTTACTTTTATAATTATCATTTAAGTTAAAGCTTAAAAACTACCCAACTAGCTACTTACCTAAAAAAAACTATCGAATGTGATAATAGTATGTTCTTTTTCTTTATAACTCACGAAAACGCTAGTCAAACCCTAATACCGTGTTAAAGTTAGCACCATTCAAAATTGAATTGATTCAACTAAATTAGTTCGAAATTATCAATTAGACTTGAGAATGGACCGACCTAGCGATGAACATTTTCGGTCAACAATAGCTACGATCAATGTTTAAAATGTTTAGCCACATGTCGAAATCTTAGTGGATAAAATATTATTTTTCGAGATAGTTGAAAAAATATCGAGTAAAATCGTTTTACTAAGTTTTCCATACTTTAATATTATAAAATTATTATACTTTTAACGATTGGTTGACCTAATCTGTATATGAATATTATCTAAATAATGTATTATGATAACTTTTATTAAATAATTGAAAAAATCATTAATTTTCATGATTTTTATATTTGTATTACTTATATTTTTAAATATATGATGAAAATTGTATGATTTGTTTTTTGAAAAAATTGTTGTCCTTGTTGGCATTCCTATAAATTAGAACCCGACAAACTTTTGTCACAATAATTTCCCTAAAAAAAATAAAAGAAAAAGAGACATCATATGGATAAGAGAAATTAAATCTCAAATCATAATGTTGACTATATTGCTATAAATGCTATCCAATATCATATTAAAGCTATAGCTAAAATTATATTTGAACGAATGGATATACACTTGTTTGATATCACAATCTTAATGCATATAAAATTAATATATTCATAATCGAAAGATCATCTGACATCTAGATCTATATCGATTTAAAAAAATTTAGATAGATTGTAACAGAAGTTGGAGGGAAAAAAGTGGGAGGAGGGAGAGTCACCGAAAAATCGCGGAATTCTAACGAGAAACCAACACTTCTAGAAATTCCAACCAATCTTGCATCCCTCCCCTAGTTTATGTTATATTATGATGTAATTATGTTGTAGTGATGATGTTATATATTGATGTGATGATGTTATGTGATGATGTGATGATATATATGATATCATGACGATGTAAGATATATGATGATGAGATGACATAATATGATGTTATTCTATATAAAAATGATGTGCATGTATTAAATGTCATGATGCATTATACGATGATTTTTCTAAGACCCAACACTAGTTAATGTTAACGATCGTATGAAGGCAATGGATGCAGTTACTTAGAGTAATATATGGATGGGTATAGGGTTATGTCATAAAGATGAAAATTATTGGGACTCATGCATTTTGTGTGTACATATATCGAGTTACTTTCTCCATTAATGATGATGAGTATTGACGCGTACACTATGATGATGATGATCATCATGCCTCGCATGATACTCGAGGGTCTGATGTCCTCTAGATGTCGCTACGGACAGCTAGCTCGACTATGATGGGTCCAAAGGGGTGCGAACCGCTTGGAGATCCACGCTCTCATGTGTGAGTTATGTGTAGGAAAATACTATAAATTCAATTTTATCCTGACGGGAGGCCACCCCTATGATGGTTTAACGATAGGTCCCTAATCATGAGTTGCATGTGTTTGCATTCCTTGACCCCAATAGTGGGGTCACTTACTAAGTATTTCTTACAATACTAAAGTCGTGTGTTATTTCTTTTTCAGGTAAATGCAAGACATTCCTATACGGCTGACAATGACATCGCTAGTCAAGACCATGACACATGCATAAGATAGTGGTATTTTTATTTCTTAGAGTTTAGGTTAGGATAGGGTGTTTTTTACTTTTATTGTTTATTTATTTCATTTAGTTTTCGTTATGTTGTTTTAAAGATGTGTTCGAACACATAAGTCCATGACAGTGTTTTATAATAAAGTTTTAAATATTTAATTATGCATAAGAGCATAAGTTATGATAACGATAGCAACTTTAGGTTTATAGAAATCAAGGTTTTCTTTTTTTTGCATCCAAATGAAGGTTCAAAATCTCCAAGAAACTTCTATCGAACCTCCCCAACCTCCCCTCAGGGAAGTGGTAGTTTACCTCGAGACGTTTGTCATTGGAGTCGAACTTCCTCTGCACCCCATCTTCGATGTTTATTTATATCCTCTTGTCTCTTGAACTAGTCATCCACGTACCCCTCTTTCTCAATTAAACATCGGTACCTAATTACCCTCGCTCTTTAAAGAACGATATTAAACACAACAAATTCTTACATTTTCATACAAGATTGATTAACAAGAAACTTGATATATTTTTAAGTCTACGAGTAGTTCTTTTATATTTAATACACTCTATCCATTAAAACTCTCATTCTCATGAGATTTCATGTAATTTAACATTTCAAATGCTAAGAACGTGCTTCTAATTCAGTCCAATCAGTATTACCAATGCAAAAGTGTTGAAATATAGAGTTTTACCATGAGTCAAGCCAAAACGATTCAGCTACTCATGATGGTGAAGAACAAAAATAAAACATTAATTGAGGAGATGAAGAAAGACTCGTGTTTATTTATGAGTATAGTCTTCACTCTTATAAGCGAGAAGTAAGTAACGTGACCATGTCATAGAGGAATGTGAGACCAATAACTACCAAATTTGAATTTCGAACTCTAACCTGAATCCCGAGCATCAATTATTACAATAAAAATGATGATAAAATGTATAGCTTCACAACACTCAACGCAAACATGCTTCTTATAAACCCGACATAACTCCAAGGGGTTGACTAAGCGTCGAGCTTTCTTCTTTTGTACTTGGTTTTCGGCTTTGCTCCTTTGTTCAAGCCTTCCTGATTTACTGGATTTTTTAACCAATTGTGTGATTAATTATATCCGTAACAACCATGGCTAAAAGTGTTAAAAGTTAGAGACCAAAAAAGTTATCTTAAATCTCGGCGAGTTAAAGATGTCAAGTAAAACACAGAGATCCAAATACATCCAAAGTCAACCTCAAAGATAAAAGGTGTTCTTCCCATTTAACTGTTTTTCGTATTATGTATCTTAAATACAAAATTTTATAAAGTTTTTCTCACAAAATCTAAGAATTTATACTTAAATGGTAACTAGAAATAAAAACACTTATTAATGAAGACTTAAAATCTTGATTTATTACCAAAAATAAAAAAAAAATATTTATCTTCCAATTAATAACGTAGCAAAATTGGGTATTGAAAAATACAAATTACCAAATTTAATTAATATGGGTACGATTCTAAATCACTCACAATTTGTTAAAGAATGAGAAACAGGAGTGAAATTGAAAGTCTAATCTTTATTAATATTCAATAAAAAAAAAAACGTTGAAGAAAGAGAAAAGGATAAAAAAAAATTTGAAAAGATTTGACGTAACCAAAAATTTAGCATTAGAACGTGAGAATAAAAGAAAAGGATCTTAGTGAAGTGGAATAAAGAAAGGAGAGATGAAGAAGAAGAAGAGAAAATGAAAATGTATGTACTCATCATACGTTGCTTGCGTTGGCTTACATACAAAATCTCACCCTTTTTCCTGTTTTTCACTAATTTCCACACTTTTAATTCCCCCCTTTTTCTTTTTCGCCGACACACTCTTACTCCCATTTTCCCCATTTTCCCATTTTTTCCCCTCTCTCTATCTCTCTCTTCATAAGCTTCGAATCTCCTTCTCTCTCTAGCTGTCATTTTCTTTTATGGCGATGCTTCCTCCCTCTCCCCATTGATCTCTACTTCATTCTTGCTTCTGCATGTTCTAAACCCTTGAAGAACAAGAGGGTATCAGAGCACTGCTGAATGTGTTTGGAGGTGTAATGGCTTTCTGGGTGTTTTTCTTCTTGATCTTTGGTTCTGTTCCGCTTGTTCCTGCTCTTACTCTTGCTTCTGATGGTGGGTAATGGGTTGATTTCTCTTTACCTTTCCATTTCCCCTTTTCTGCTCTGTTTTTTGATCTGGGATTGCTGGATTTGCTGGATTTGGTTTGTTTGGAATGTGATTCGTGTATGTTCTAGTGGGATTTTGATTTCTTTGTTGTTTATATGTCTATTGATCTCTGTTGAGAAAACCCAGTTCAGTGATTTCCTCTGTTCTTGTTGAGTTATGAATCTTCTGAAAATGTCGAGGATTGGTGGGAGGGAGTCCCACGTTGGCTAATTAAAGTGGACAATGTTATACTATTGTGGAGAGTTGTGATTCCTAACATGGTAGTAGAGTCATGCCTTTAACTAAACCGTATCAATAGAATCCTCAAATGTCGAACAAAGACATTGTGAGCCTAGTCAAAAGTGAGTCAATTGTTGAACAAAAAGGGCTCTAGAGAAAGGAGTCGAGCCTCGATCGAGGGGAGGCTATTCGAGGACTCCATAGACCTCAGTGGAGGCTCTGGTGTATTTTGTTCGAGGGGAGGATTGTTGGGAGGGAGTCTCACATTGGCTAATTTAGGGAATAATCCTGGGTTTATAAGTAAGGAATACATCTCCATTGGTATGAGCCCTTTTGGGAAGCTCAAAAACAAAGCCAGGAGAGCTTAAGCTCAAAGTGGATAACATGGTATCAGAGTCATGCCCTTAACTTAGTCATGTACTTTGTTTAAGAACTCCAGAGAAAGGAGTCGAGCCTCGATTAAGGGGAGGCTGTTCGAGGGCTCCATAGACCTCAGTGGAGGCTCTATGGTGTACGAGGATTGTTGGGAGGGATTGTAGAGAGTCGTGATTCCTAACAGAAAACTCTGGTTGTTTGACAAATGATTGTTATTCTTCTCATGTTTCTTTCTAATGTTGTAGTTCAAGCTTTGCAAGTTATATACACCTCATTGAACAGTCCTCCACAGCTGACTGGCTGGATTGGTAGTGGCGGTGATCCATGTGTTGAGTTATGGAAAGGGGTGACTTGTGAAGGCTCTGCTGTTGTCTCCATGTGAGTGATACTCATAATTCCTTTATGGCATTCTATTGCTTGATTGCTTTAACTAATCCGATTTGCTGCTTATTGCAACAGTGAGATTTCCGGGTTGGGGCTGAATGGCACGATGGGCTATGCGCTCTTGAGCCTTATTTCATTGAGAAATCTGTGAGTGTTCTATGCTATTTTCCTATCATGTTCTTGTGGGGTTCCCAAATTTGATAATCTATGTTTTTTCAGTGATATGAGCGACAACAATATTCACGACACGATTCCTTACCAATTACCGCCGAACCTCACGAGCCTGTACGCGTAATCATGGTTTTGATTTGGTTCTTTGTTTGTTCTTGTTTAGTTGCTAACTTCTGTTCAATCATCTGTGTAGAAATATGGCAAAAAACAAATTAACTGGTAATCTTCCTTATTCACTTTCCACCATGGCTTCTCTCAATTATCTGTGAGTGATTTTACAGTTCAATATATCGGTCAACGTTTTTTTAAGCTATTAAATTAGAATTTGATGCCACTGACCGTGTTTCTCCCTCGAACCCTCCCGTTTAGGAATATGAGCCATAATTTGCTAGCTCAGGCGATAGGAGACGTTTTCACGAATCTTACTTCCCTGGGGACCTTGTAAGATTCTTCTTTGAATCGTCCCTTCCGGTTCTTTGTTTATGTAATGACTTCTTTGTTCGCTATGCTTCCATTTTCATGACTTTTAACGATGTCGATCATATCAAGTCATATTAATGATATCTCATTGAGCTTATCGTCCAATGTTTTTTCAGGGACCTTTCTTTCAACAACTTTACCGGGGATCTTCCGATTTCCTTGAGCTCATTGTCAAATATTTCTTCTCTGTAAGCTTTTCAAACTCCGGCGTTCTTTTCTAACGACGATTAAAAAGCAGAAACTGACATTTTAAGTCGATTCGTTCTTCGTTTTGTAGCTTTTTACAGAACAACCAATTGACTGGTTCGCTCAATAATCTTATCAGTTTGCCTCTAACGACGCTGTAAGTTCTTATGTAATGTGGCTCCAGCTCCTGTCGGCTGTTATCTCGTTTCCGTTTCATATTTCTTTTTCTCTTTTCGTTACAGAAATGTAGCGAATAATAATTTCAGTGGATGGATACCTCAAGAACTGAAGTCGATCGAAAATTTCATGTCAGTGATTGCTTATTTATCTTAGATATATTAAACTGTTACATAATGTATTTAAATATATCGTCTACATAAAACAGATACGATGGTAATTCATTCGACAACAGTCCTGCACCTCCTCCACCCCCTTTCACTCCACCTCCTCCTGGTCGATCTCGTAACAGCCCCCGACACCCTGGGTCCGGCGGTGGCAACCACACTGCCTCAAGCTCTGATAGCAGTTCATCAAACTCGAAGAAAGGCTTGTCAGTTTTGGAAATAGTAGGGATAATTTTGGGTGCTATAATTTTTGTCCTCATTGTGTTGGTTGCTTTTGCTGTATGCATCCAGAAGAGAAAACGGAAGAACATCGGTCTACGAGCTTCGAGCGGAAGGCTGTCTATTGGCACTAGCGGTAGGGGATAATTAGCATTAGTTATGATTCAGTTCGACTATGACGATCAGCTAAACATCTTGATCTTAACCTTTGTTACAGTGAATACGGAGGTGCACGAGCATCGGGTTAAAAGCGTTGCTGCTGTTGCAGATATTAAGCCACTCCCTGCGGAGAAAATGAATCCCGAGAGATTACAAGCGAAAAACGGATCGGTGAAAAGGATAAAGTCCCCTATTACTGCAACTTCTTACACTGTTGCTTCTCTTCAAAGTGCAACAAATAGCTTTAGTCAAGAATGCATAGTCGGTGAAGGCTCTCTCGGTCGTGTTTACAAAGCCGAGTTTCCAAACGGGAAGGTAACTTCGTCTCATCTTCAATAATACGTCCTAAAGAGTGAACATATACATTTAGAATCAGTTTCTGCTTTCTGAACTTGTGCACGGTTCTGTTTCGAAACACGATGCTTGTTGATCTACCCATTAGTTTCTGTTGCATCGTTGGTTGGAAGTTGTGCACGGTTCTCTTTCGAGACACTATGCTTGTTGATCTATCCATTAGTTTCTGTTCCATCGTTGTTTGGAAGTTGTGCACAGTTCTCTTTCGAAACACGATGCTTGTTATCTATCCATTAGTTTCTGTTGCATCGTTGGTCGGAAGTTGTGCACGGTTCTCTTTCGGAACACGATGCTTGTTGATCTATCCATTAGTTTCACGAATTAGTCGCTACCTATAGCTTTTTGAATAACATACTGTGATTTAATTCCTCATAGATAATGGCAATCAAGAAAATCGACAATGCGGCGTTGTCGCTACAGGAAGAAGACAATTTTCTTGAAGCGGTCTCAAACATGTCAAGATTGAGGCACACGAATATTGTGACACTAAATGGTTATTGCGTCGAGCATGGTCAGCGTCTTCTCGTTTACGAGTTCATTGGAAATGGAAGTTTACACGACATGCTCCATTTTGCTGAAGATAGTAGCAAGACACTGACTTGGAACGCCCGTATCCGAGTAGCACTTGGAACAGCTAGAGCTTTAGAGTATGTTCGAGTTCATTACAAACTTCGATAGTCTCTTCTCGAGTTCGAAAAATGCTATTCCAATTTTCGTCTAATTCGGAACATTTCTATTGTAGATACTTGCATGAGGTATGCTTGCCTTCTGTTGTACATAGAAACTTGAAGACAGCAAACATATTACTGGATGAAGAGCTCAACCCCCATTTGTCTGATTCCGGTTTGGCTGCTTTAACGCCCAACACAGAGCGACAGGTTAATACTCAAGGATTCTTATTCTTTCGAGCTCGTAAACGTGTTAATAAACGATTCTTGCAGGTTTCTACTCAGATGGTTGGTTCCTTTGGCTACAGTGCTCCGGAGTTTGCCTTGTCGGGAATATACACCGTTAAAAGCGACGTGTACAGCTTTGGCGTGGTGATGTTGGAGCTGTTGACGGGACGAAAGCCGCTTGACAGGTAAACTATTCTCCTTAGAACTAAGTTAGATACGTTATTATATCTATGTAATTTCTCGCATCCCCTTCGTTTTGTTCAGTTCGAGGGTGAGATCGGAGCAGTCGCTTGTGAGATGGGCTACTCCCCAACTTCACGATATTGACGCCTTAGCGAAAATGGTCGATCCTACTTTGAATGGAATGTACCCTGCAAAATCTCTATCGCGCTTCGCCGACATCATTGCTCTATGTGTTCAGGTAAACTTCTTTAGTAACTGCGGAATCTAACTGTAAAAGCCCAAGCTAACCGGTAGCAAATATTGTCTTATTTGGACTTTCCCTTTCGGGCTTCCTCTCAAGGTTTTTAAAATGCGGAGAGATTTCCACACCCTTATAAAGGGTGTTTCGTTCTCCTCTCCAACCGATGTGGGATCTCACAATTCACCTCCCTTGGGAGCCCAGCGTCTTCGTTGGCACTCGTTTCCTTCTCCAATTGTTGTGGGACCCCCAATCCACCCTTTTAGGACCCAACGTCCTTTCTGGCACACACCGTCTCGTGTTCATCCCTATCGGGGCTCAGTCTTCTCTCTAGTACATCAACCATTGTTTGGCTCTGATACCATTTGTAACGGCTTAAACCCACCGCTAGCAGATATTGTCCTCTTTGGGCTTACTCTTTCGGGCTTCCTCTCAAGGTTTTTAAAATGCGTTTACTAGGAAGAGGCTTACACACCTTTATAAAGGGTGTTTTGTTCTCTTCCTCAACCAATAGGGATCTCACACTAACTAACTAAAACGAAAACAAACGTAGTCCTTGGGATTTTTGTACTCTCTCTCTCTCTATTCAAAGGTATTAGTTCTAAGATTTGAGGCTTTTGCAGCCGGAACCCGAATTTCGACCACCAATGTCGGAAGTAGTACAGGCATTGGTGCGTTTAGTGCAAAGAGCCAGTGTGGTAAAGAGGCATTCGAGCGACGAGTCGGGTTTCAGTTACAAAACGCCAGACCACGAGGGAGTTGAGTTGCAATTTTGAGTACAAAAAAAACACTCAGAAGCCAGACCATAGGGCTGAGGGATGATGAGACAAGCTGTCAACCAGTTGTATCTAAATCAGATAATGCAAGCTGTTGTAATTAACATATTTATTATTGTTGCAAGTTTTTATAACTTATGGCCACATTAGAGTGTATAGCAACCAAGAAATGGTTTCTTTATAAGCTTTTCTCTTCCCTTCAATAATAATATTATTTACTTCAAAATTGCTTCCAAACAATATTAAATAAATTTTAATTTTTTAGGCTTATATGAACACGTTATATCTTTGAATGCTCGAGCATCAATAAAATTTAAATTTTTAGGCTTTTATTACGTATCATTTATTACTATTTCCATATAGTCTAATTTATTTTATTATAAATATATAACTTTTACATCATTTAGGTGTGATGGATTAAACAAACATTCGTAACTTATATGAACACGTTATCAATAAAATTTAAATTTTTAGGCTTTTATGAACATGTTATATCTTTGAATGCTCGAGCATCAATATTATTTGTGTTTGAGTCTGGTTTAGTTTGTTTGTGTGAGGTCTCACGTCTGTTGAAGAGGGTAGTGAAGTATTTTACCTCTTCTTACCTTACGTATTTTAAAAACTACGAGAGAAAACTTGAAATGAACCGTTCAGACAATATTTGCTAAACCAATTCAAGATAATTTCAAATAATTGATTATTTGAGTATTATTTACCGAGAGAATTCTTATTTATTAAAGTTTATTTATTAAAATTATGATATTTAAAAGGAAACAATGTTAATACCATTTTTAAAAGTTTAAAAGTATTTTTAAAATATAATAGTATTTTAAAAATTTTAAATAAAAATTTAAAAGTATTAATAAAATTTTGAAAGCTATTTAAACAGTCCAAATAAATAAATAAATAAATATATATATATATATATAAATAATTTTTGAAATTAAAATATTTTAGAAAGAATTTAATAATATTTTGAAAAAACAATTTATTGTGAAATTTACACATTTATATTTATGTATTTAAAGTTTTTAAAATATTTGAATATTTGTAGGTTTGTTTTTGACAGATATTCTCATAGTTCGTACCATTTGCAGTGAGAGAGGGAAGGAGGGTAGGGTTACAGTCTTCACGTGACACACGTGACGGTTGCTTGCAGAAAGAGGTAAAAAGGAAAAGGTAAATCACAAAATGACAAATCTTATGCACTTCGCCAGCTTTTACCATATGTCATTTTACAATACTTTTATTTTACAGTGGGGGTAGGTTTTGACTGAGTTCGTTATCAACTCCTGAATATATATATATATATATATTTTTTTTTTTACAGTGGGGTAGCTTTTAATCGATTAGTTAAGAACTCGTGTTAATTAATTTGTTAAAATTGACGGGTTTTCATATTAGTATTGTACCGACCTCAATACAATAAAGAGTGTTCTTTACTTATAAACTCATGAACTTACATTTAACTAGTTAATGTAACTCTCTTTGAAGTTTCTGAAACCCTCAAACAACCTTTCCTTAATTGATGCTCGACTCTTCGGACGCTCTCCAACCAAATACACTATTTGTTTAACACTTGAGTCAGTTTTGACTATGTTTTTAAGGCTCGTAACTGATTTGTTCAGACACCTAAGGATTTATTGACATGGTTCAGTTAATGACGTTCTTGTACCATGTTAGGAACTAAAGAATCTTAAAGGACTCCCCAAGTAAGAATAAAGGCTTAAATAAGTGATTTCAATGTCTTAGTAAAGAATTATAAAAATAATTAAAGTAGCAATTTACCAAAACACCTTGAAGTATTTACGAAAATGTCATTGAAGCAAAGAGTCAAATTTGCTATCGTGACCGGTTTTAGAAAATTCTTCGAAACTCAAGATCCAATCGTTGGTTTTTCTCCAAATTTGAATAGCCTCTATAAGACTCACAGCTCATCACATCTATCGATGGAAATTCTAAACTGATGTTGGCGAGACACTCGTTTGAGTAAATATGTCCAGATATTTTAGAAAATTCAAGCTCAAATTGAGCTCGATTTTGAAATAAACAAGGTAAGTTCAAGTTTCAACTATAAATAAGAAGTTCTAAGCAACGGTTTAGAACAGTTTTGAGATTCCTAAAACTTGTGATTGAAGCGCTTTGATTTTTGGGTATTTCTTCCTCATATTCTCTTTTAAATTCAAGGGCTATAGTTAACAATTTTCTTTCAAACCAATTTCTACATGTTCTAAATGAACTCCCGAGCAAGTTTGATAAAAGATCCGAGAGTTGAAAACGTCCTAAATACATACCCCAATTTGACTTTTCTTGGCTAACAAGAAAGAAAAATTCAAAAATTCACTCTTCTCTAGATCAACACGAACATACGCAATACAACCAAAAGTTCTCAAGTGAGAGTACTTGAATTTTTTTTTTCTGTCCATACTTCTTTTGGCAACTTGAACTCTAAGGGTAGTGACGGTCCTCTATTGATCAAGTAGACTGTTGTATTTACAGCATCGGCCTTGTTAATCGAGAACTATCCTTGGCAATCCAAAATGAATCCTCATACTCTTTGCCCGCTCATTCAATGTTCTGTTCATTCTTTTAGCAACACCATTTTGTCTTGTTTTACCAGGAGCGGTTCTTGTTAATCTAATTCCCTCATCTCCACAAATGCTTTTAATTCTGAATTGTCGTATTCTCCTCCATTGTCAGACCTCAGACACTTGATTTTGAAGCCGGTCTAATTTTCAACTTCAGCTTTCCACCTCTTGAAAGTAGAAAACACACCTGACTTGTGTTTCAGGAAATAAATCCACACCTTCTTGCTGGAATCATTAGTGAAGGTGACATAGAACTTTGATCCGCCTAATGATAGAACTCGAGATGGTCCCCAAATGTGACCATTTCCAACCATAGTTTCTTTAATTCTCTGGCAGTCTTTGTGAAATTAACTCGTTTCTGTTTGCTCATAACGCAGTTGTCACAAGGACTCATATCAACAGATTTCAGATCTTCTAAAACTCCTTTCGCAACCAGCATCTTCATTCATTTAACGCTCATATGTCCAAGTCTATTGTGTCATTGATCGCTTGTAGATGTATATAATAAAATGATGTAAAATTTGCAAGATTAAGTGCAAGCCTAAGTTACCACAAGTAGCAAATAATAAGTAAATTATCGATTACACAGAGAACTTATCTTTTTTATTAAGTTTATCGTTAGAAATTAAGTGAGTTTTTGGCTAACTTTCAAATGCGGTTAGTGATTTTAAACTAATTAAATAAAATTAACGCAGAGTGCCACGGTTGTCGAAAAACAGAAAACGATGAGAAAATCAATAATAATAAAGAAAGTTCAGCTAAGAGAGATTAAATAGATAAGTTGTTGAGTTTTGTGGTAGATTTTAGTTCATTCTAATAGATTCCCAAGCCTACTTCCGAGGTCATGCATAGTGATTAATTCCATAATAGTTTTTTAATTTCTATTAACAAGGCTCTACGAGAAGAATTATTTGTAACCCTTCTGCTACCTTCAACTATCTTGCAATGGAATTAGAGTATTAAAGAGATTTCATTACTTCCTCTCTTCTCCCAAATAAGAAAATATGTATGCATGTAAAGTAGCTAATTAAACACACATATAAATCATTAACAACAACTCTTTAATAAACTAAAATCATACCGTCAACATACTTAAACTATATAAAACTCTCTCGCCTCCCCTATAAAGTTTAGCTCTCCATACAAACTGAATTAAATAGAGGAACTCACATCTCAGTCATATAAAATTGATAAAATAAGAAAAGAGAGTAAGGAAATAGAGAGTTATCAAGCTTTGTTGCTGTTCTTCAATGGAAGTTCCCTTCCCTTGAGTTCTCACGTCCACCTCTTTGCCCTAATCGATCACTCTTAGTCTTCTTTTCCTTCTGCTGTCACAGATGTTGGATTAGAGTTATTCTTCCGATTTCCCGATTTCACAACAGCAGAGCCTGCTGGTGTGTCTAATCCGAAATTCTGCTTCCCAAAGTGTGGCTCTCCATCTTTTTAGGTACCATTTTCCTATAATATTGTTTGTTTCTTCCCATTGGCTGAGAAAGAACAAAATCTTCCACTTAGGATATTTCTAATTGGGTAGTCAATGACACACGTGAATTGCTGATGTGGATTAAAATTTCCATGTCATCCCCGAAAAGTTTGCTTTTCGAATTGCTTCAATATCAGGGTCAGTAATTTGTTTATAGATTTGCGAGCAGTGTTGTTTCCATATTTGCTACAACATCATGGTTCAATATAAATGTTCTGAAATTTTGTTATATAACTCAATTAAATGTACAATTAGGCTCGATTTAATGCAAAAAGGCTTGATATAACTCTACTCTTGAAGAGTTATCAGCCACTTGGATTTGAAGCACTTTCAGCACCATATTTTGTGCCACGTGCTACCACCATAGCACCCTTCACAATCTTCCATGAACTCTTTCCAAACTGTGTTGCATAACCTGTGCTATCCAACTAACCAATAGAGATCAAGTTCTTCCTGAGACCAATAATATATCTAACATCCTTTAATGTCCTTTGATTATCTGCCAGAGTTTTTATGCAGACATCCTATTTCCCTTCAATCTCCAAGGCTATGTTGTCGGCAAGATACGCCTTATTTGGAGACGAATGAAAAGATGTATCTGAATTCAAAATCCAAGATTCAATCGGAGTGTCCACACTGAGGATTAAAGCATCCCCAATGTCTTCGGCTGAATTTAAAGAATCATCGCCATCTTGCTTTCTCTTTGGTCTTGAACAATGTGTCCGAAAGTGACATTTCTCTACAACTCTAACACGTTATGTTTGGTCTGTTTGGAAAATTTTACGGTTCTTTGATTTTGATTGACCTTTGTTTGGGCCCTTCAATTTACTTCTTCCCCTTTGGTCAACACTGAGAGCACTACTAAATGAATCTCCAATTTCTTGTTTGAGAATACTTTCGCTGAGATATACATCTTGGATTTCATCAAACTTCAGTTTCTCAGATCCTCAGGAGCTGCTGATTGCGACAACAATAGTATCTCACGACTTGGGTAAAGATAACATCAAAATCAGTGCTTTAATTTCATCATCAAAATTAATTTTCACCGAACTCAATTGACTTACAATCATATTGAATTATATTGAATTCATTTATATGATCAGCAACAGATCCACCTTCAGACATTTGTAGATTGAACAATCTCCGCATCAAATATACATTGTTCGTACATATTCGATAACACCTTCAACAGGTCCGACATCGTCTTCTCCTTGATGATGTTGAACGCCATGTTTTTGGATAGCGTCAATCAGATCAACCCTAAGGCTTGTCGATCCTTGAGCTTCCACTGCTCCGTGGTCATGGTATTCAGCTTCACCCCCAATAGGGGTTCGTAAAGATCTTTCTGGTACAGATAATCTTCAATCTGTATCTTCCAAAAACTGAAATCGAATCCATCAAACTTCTCAATTCCAATATTTGAAATTTCCATCTTTACAGATCATGGTGAATCTCTCCTTGATGATGTTGAATGTCATGTTTCTGGACAACGTCAATTGGATCAACCCTAAGGCCTGTCAATCCTTGAGCTTCCACTGCTCCATGGTCATGGTATTCGGCTTCACCCCCAACAGGGATTCGTAAAGATCTTTCTAGTACAGATAATCTTCAATTTGCATCTTCCAGAAACTAAATTCGAATCCATCAAACTTCTCAATTCCAATCTTTGAAATTTCCTCTTTACAGATCGCACAACAACTCACACGGTACAGATAATCTTCAATTTGCATCTTCTAAAAACTAAAATCGAATCCATCAAACTTCTCAATTCCAATCTTTGAAATTTCCTCTCTACAGATTGCACAACAACCCACACACTTGATGTAAGTGAACACAAAAAACAAGAAAGAGAAAACATAGAAATATTGACTAAAGGTTTTGTACGGATGATTTCAAATATGTAGAGTAACTAAGAATATAGAAACAAACTTTTTACTATAAATAGCATTTGCTACCTATCAAATTATAGCTTTATGTTTTTCTTATTTTTTTACAACAGTTTGAGTTAATTTTTGTTTAAAATTGTATTAAGACACTCCTAGTTTATGGGAACTAGAAAACATTGGACTGATGTCATTTTCTTGTTTTGTTGAACTATTGGATTAAATTGCATGTTTTTAAATTTCTTCCGACAAAAATACGGAAGCATGATTTAGCATGATTTTTTTGAAATGTCTTTTAGCATATTTTAATATATTTTAAATTATAAAATTTTAGTGTTAAGTGACATATCAAACCTATAAGCGTGCGAAAAAAGTTGCTTCGTTACAAATTTTATGTAATTAGGGTGAGGATATGTGATGTCTCACGTTAGTTGGGAGGAGAATAAACCATGATTTATAAGGGTGTGGAAACCTTTCTCTTGCATACGCGTTTTAAAGCCTTGAGGGGAAGCCCGAAAGGGAAAACCCAAATAGGACAATGTTTGCTAGCAGTGGATCTGGGTCGTTACAAATGGTATCAGAGCAGACATCGGACGATGTGCCAGCCTTTTCGCTGTTCCCCAAAGAGGGGTAGACACGATGCCAGACACCGGACGATGTGTCAGCCTTTTCTCCGAAAGGGGGTAGACACGAGGCGGTGTGCCAGTAAGGATGCTGGCCCCAAATGGGGTGGATTTGGGGGCGGTCCCACATCGATTGGAGGAAAGAAAGAGTGCCAGCGAGGACGTTGGGCCCCAAATGGGGTGGATTGTGATGTCCCATATTGATTGGGGAGGAGAACAAATCACCATTTATAAGGGTGTGGGAAAGCCAAGGAGGACAATATTTGCTAGTAGTGGATGGACAATATTTGTTAGCGGTGGATCTAGATGGTTACCGGATAACTTTCTATTGCAATTTTCAACTGGAACAGAAGAATGAATAGCAAATGCTATCACAACCTTCCACGCAAACTTCATCTATGAAAAATCTGATAAATAAATAATGGAAAAGAATGATATTGTGATTCAAAGCTAGGTTGCAACTTTGCATAATTTTGATATTCAAATGGGACACTTGACTGATTAAAATTTACTTCACCTTAAAATTAGCAATTACCAATTGTTTTTGTTCCCATAAAGCCTGAATTCTCTCCCTCTCATTTCGATTTCTCGGATCCAACTTGGATCCGTCATCATCTCCGAGAGAAATGGCCTCCATGGATGACCTTCCAATCTCTGTAATGGGATCTAATTTCAAGCGAAACAGCCTCGTTGACGAGCCAGTTACTGATGAGGAAGGCTCCGATTCGCCAGAAAGCAGAGTCGGCATTACCCATGTGCGTTCTGGCTCGACCACGCCGAGGAATCGTCAAGCCTCACCGACTCATTCTCCCCGCCTCGGTCCTAGTCGATTGGGGAGCTTTGATCAATCCTCCGGTGATGTTCATCACGCTTCTTCGTTTTCAGGGTTCAAGCTTTTCGGATTTTCGTCGAATGAGAGCTTGCACAAACTGAAAGTCGATAGGCGGGTAAAGAAGAGGGCGGGGATAGTGTGGTACCAGAGAAAGCGATTCAAAGGGCTTTTGATTATTATATTGTTGGTCGGGATGTTTTTCTTGGTGAATTGGGTCATGCTTTTGAGATTACAAGAGCAAGATGATATAATTCAAGAACATGATGATAACCAGGCCAATTCCAATCCTGAACTTCCTGGGAATGTTTCTTCCCCGAAGATTTCAGTTCAGGCATGTATTGTTTAGTTCTAAATTGCACTCAATTCGCAGTCCAGTGAATGATTTTCTACAGTTCTCTTATATAAGTTTTCATTGTTGATTATGCTAACAGGGAAAACGGAAGGCTGGTAGAAGGAAATGGCCAAAGGGTAACTATGGTAGATTGTTGGCTTTGGCCGCTCATGCATTGGCGGAGGTACACTCCAAGATAATTTTTCGTTCTAGCCACTGTGATTTCTGTGGGATTTGTTGTCTGAATTCGTCAGTTAATTGTTCTTAGCAGGGAGAAAATAAACCTGAGCCCAAGGACTTATGGCAAGAGCCATTGCTTGCTTCATCTGCTTGGAAGCCCTGTGCTGATCAACGCAATTGGGAGTCGAGCGGTGATTCTATCTTTCCCAGTTCACGTGCATTTATAATACGTTTCATGTGATTGAAATTTAATGCAATCAATTTTTTGTTCTGATTTTAATGGTAGTAGAGAGAAATAATGGATACATTATGGTTACTGCAAACGGTGGAATGAATCAACAGCGAGTAGCTGTGAGTGATTTCTCTGATAATTATGAGTGTTTAAACTTTTAGTAGTTTAATTCTGATTATTGTTCCTTCTCCTGTATGAACAAGGTTTGCAATGCTGTTGTTCTGGCACGGCTACTTAATTCATCTTTGGTTGTTCCCAGATTTATGTATAGTAGCGTTTGGAAAGATGTGAGGTGATTGCTCTTTCCTCTTCTAGATTCTGTCTTAGCAGTTTTATGTAATTCTTGCATCTATGTTGTTAAGTTTCTTGTTCATTAAAAATGTTTATGCTCTGTTGCTGGATTTATGGCTTAGTTTCCTTTTGGTGGCTGATTGATTGTGAACAAGGGTCTTGCAGCAAGTCTTTCTCAGACATACATTTTTTCGTTCTATCGCTTTACGATTTAGGGGAAAATTGTAAAACTGCTCCTCATTTGGAAGTTAATGTGGCTGCTATGAACTTATCTATAAAAAATAGAAGGCTGCGGCTGGCTGGTCGACTTTTTTTCTGAGGCCATGCAATAAAGGTTATTGGAATCCTACATTCGATTCTTTCGAACAAGAGAGGCTTGATGCTTTTTGAATTCATTGTATTAATTCCACTTCCTAAGGAGTAGGCAAAAGCTCTATGTTTCATTGGCTACAAAAATATGAAAGTTCCCTTTTCTTGTGATGATATAGTGATTATAGAAACCAACTTAATAAAAAGTTTATGATGTTCTCTTTAACTGAACTGCTTTGTCCTCATTGTATTTATCATGCCATTCATTATTCAGTCAATAAGCATCATTTTTCTGTTATATATTTCTCTGGATGGAAAATTGATGGTACAAGATTCTGTAATATCATAGTCAATTCAGCGATATCTACCAGGAGGAACATTTTATTAACTACATGACTCCTGACATCCATATAGTGAAAGAACTTCCAGATAATTTACGATCCTTAGATTTGGAAGCGATTGGAAGTGTGGTAAGTTTTCAGTTGATCTATTTCCTACGTTCCTTCGTCCTTATGAATTATGTGCGTCTTTTCAGTTGTCTGATAATATTAATGGCTCTGCAGGTAACGGATGCTGATGTTGTTAAAGAGGCCAAGCCAAGTTTTTACTTGAAAAACATTCTTCCTATCATAAATAAGAATAAGGTTGTGCATTTTCTGGGTTTTGGTAATCGATTGGCGTTTGACCCATTATCATTTGAGCTACAGGTAATTTGATGTGGACATCCTTGTTATTTATATGCTTTTTTCGTTTTACGAGAATGGATGTTGGATCATTGTCTTTTTTTCGTATTTCTTAGTTATGTAGCTGTTCTCTGTGCTTCATATTCCTGATTCGGGTATTCCATCTAGAGACTTCGTTGCAGATGCAATTTTCATGCTCTGAGGTTTGTTCCTAAAATTCAAGAAACTGGTGCTTTGCTTCTTCAAAGGCTACGTCAACAAGAAAGCTACCCAGGGCCATTGGATAAACACCTTGTTGGTCCATTTGCAAAATCAACGATGAATGGAAACAAAGCTCGCTCTCCGAAAGCTTCCAGATACCTATCTCTACATTTGAGATTTGAGATTGATATGGTAGCTCATTCTCTTTGTGAATTTGGTGGAGGAGAAGAAGAAAGGAAAGAGTTTGAAGCATATCGGGCAATCCATTTCCCAGCATTGTCTCTTCTCCAGAAAACCACTAAGTACGTATTGTGATTTGGTTCAGTCATCTTTCTGATTTGTTCTCTGTGCTTGTGCAAGAGGATCACAACCATTTCAATCATTATTTACCTATTGTTAATGCAGTTTTCCTTGTTTATATTAACATCATTGCTTACCCTTGAGGCCTACATCTTTCAGTCGGACTTCTACACTCCACCACCAGCTTATTTTAGACGGGAGATTTAGATTTCCCACTCTTTGCTTATTCTTCATTGCATGCTTGTCATGCCCAAAAATATAAAAAGAAAATGATTCTTCATTTATTAAGGTTCCAATAGCCTAGTGAAGATGTTCAAATTCAATACGTATTTTACGAGGGACCTATTGTGAGATCCCACTTCGGTTGGGGAGGAGAACGAAACAACCTTTATAAGGGCGTGGAAACCTCTCCCTAGCATACGCGTTTTAAAAACCTTGAGGGGAAACCCGAAAGGGAAAGCCCAAAGAGGACAATATCTGCTAGTGGTGGGTTTGGACTGTTACAAATGATATTAGAGTCAGACACCGGGCGATGTGCCAGCAAGGAGGCTAAGCCCCGAAGGGGGTGGACATGAGGCGATGTGCCAGCAAGGACGTTGGGCCCCGAAGGGGTGGATTTGATGGGGTCCCACATTCATTGGAGAAAGGAAAGAGTGCCAACGAGGACGCTGGGACCCGAAGGGGGTGGATTGTGAGATCCCACATCGGTTGGGGAGGAGAACAAAACACCCTTTAAGGGTGTGAAAACCTCTCCCTAGCAGACACGTTTTAAAAACCTCGAGGGGAAGCCCGAAAAGGAAAGCCCAAAGAGGACAAATATCTGCTAGCGGTGGGCTTGAGCCGTTACACCTATATCAGATCTAGTGGTGCCCTTTCCGCTTCTATTGTTTATTGTGTGATTTTTTATGACTGAAGATCTCTCCTCTCTGTTTTTAATTTATGACCGTGGCACTCTAACTTTTTATCATAAACATCATATGTATAATTGGCTATAGTCGTTTTAACTTTACCATTGAGGATGGACGATCTGATATCTAGCCAATAAATTTACCCAACCCATCAAGTTTTCTTTTCAATGTTCCATGGACATTTCTTTTTTTCTTTTTTCTTTTATCCAGTGACTGCAAATCATAATCATAATTGCACAAATGGTAAAAAATTTCCTCTTCCTTTCTCCTGCTCATAACTTCCTCCAAAATCTCTGTGTCTGCAATCTCATTTCATTAAAACGAAATGAGGCATTTATTATTTATGTATTGGAATATGATTTAACTAAAATGGTTTCTTGTTACAGATTACCTTCTCCTGCCGAACTTAGGTCAGAAGGTCTTTGCCCCTTGACACCAGAGGAAGCAGTACTTATGCTTGCTGCTCTTGGTTTCAAACGCAAGACAAAGATATTTGTGGCAGGCTCACAGATATATGGAGGGAGTTCAAGGTTGACTGCTCTGACTAGCTTGTATCCTAATTTGGTTACAAAGGAGAAGTTGCTTTCAACATCAGAGCTTCAACCTTTTATGAACTTTTCTTCTCAGGTAATAACACGCTTTTGTCACTATCAATCAGTTAGGATGTTATTATAACAATGTTTTTTGATATGGAAGTTAGCTGGAATATTATTTTTGTTCTCGTGTAGATCAACTTCGGTAAGTAATCCTCTTGAGAATTTTCTCTGACAAGAATACTCTGAACAGAACGTCAGTTCTCATGTCCTTTCTATTTTAGAACCTGTCCACTACGTTGAATAGCACATAGATGAGAAATTGTTGTTCAAACTTGCTGCCTGTTTGAAGTTATGTACTCGTTCTTTTCATATTTTTTGCAATGCTTCCTTAGTTCTCGAGAAAGTTGTAATTTATGTTTCTGGATTATTATCTTGCCTCTATGTCCTTTCATCAGTTTAGTGTTGATGTGAAAGTTCTTGTCTCCTAATATGAAAAGGTTTCAAGTAGTTTGTTGTCTTATTATCACGTACTAGTTGAATGATGGATTTACGTTCTTTTAGTTGGCGGCATTGGACTACATAGGCTGCACGGCTGCCAATGCATTTGCAATGACAGATTCTGGGAGTCAGTTGTCGTCTCTTGTATCCGGTTATCGGATATACTACGGTGGGGGAAGGATGCCAACGATTCGACCAAACAAACGAAGGCTTGCAAGCATATTTTCAAAGAACAACACTATAGAATGGCGAATTTTTGAGATAAGAGTTAGGAAAGCAGTTAGGCAAACCAAGCACGTCTTTACAAGGCCCAAAGGAAGGAGTGTTTATAGGTATCCACGGTGTAAAGAGTGTATGTGCTGGACAGGGTAACGTGCTTTTCACCTTCTGATTTGAGTCTACTTTTCCATTGTAGTTTAGGCTCATTTGTTGTGAAATTATGAAAGAAACACAAAATGTTGACCAACTGGATTGAAGAGCCCATTTAGCTGTGTTAAACTTCAATATTCAGATTGATAGAGTGGTAATAGAAGATTCATGTCATTAGAACTGATCATGGCATGTTTATGCAATCTTCTTTAGTTTCTTGATGATGTTTTTCGATGTTGCGATACTTTTTTCTTTATTCATTGTAAGAAGAGACAAGTTGGGATTTTCTGGATGACAGACCCAAAGTAAAAGAGGAGTATTCTCTATACTAGAAAATGGTACAAAACTTGCCACATACTAAAAGAGAACGGAACTTCATTTTAATACAAACTTTCTTCTGTCTTTGAAACATCAAAAGAGATGTTATTGGAAAGTCTTCATAGTCTGAATGGAAACACCAGAATTTATATTGGTTCATCCTTAATGAGTTGCATCTTTTCCTACACAAACATTTCAATTCTAGAGGAAGTGTCACACACGATCACTTGAAATTGGTCCTTACTTCTTAAGGTAGCTCCAAACAGTGGTGTTATTATACCTGTCGAGGCTATTCAAACCCTTAATGTAAGGTGACTAAAAAAAATTCTCACTCCCCAAGAAAACTGGGATTGGTTCTTCCATTTCCCTCTCTCAACTTTACGAACATCTCACAGAATGATCATAATCTAGAAAAATTGTTCAGTGAGGCTGTCAAATGTGGTTTGCCTCTTAATTACTGTTGGATATGAATTCGGAAGTCCAGCATTTCGTTCTAATAATCATGAGATACAAACTCAAGATACTTTTGTAGTTTCTCTCTGATACATTCAATGGTGTAAAACTACTAACTACATTGTGACATACTCCTTGAATAGTTTTTCATTAATCTGCCCTTACATGAATACTCATGATTTTTTTTTATTATTATTATTTTTTTTGGGATAAAAGAATGACTGATTTCCCCTCATGTGTGCAAAAGAACTTACCCACGATTCTTTCATGTTGTGTCACAACACTTTTGCACATGTGAAATTCTCTCCATGTCTCTGTCTGGCTTGCAACTTTTTAAAGATCCTAGTGTTGTGGTGCTCACGACCTTCAAAAATTATTATTTTGGGTTTTAGATTGGACTTTAGATGAGTTTCAACTTCGGACTTCGATAGAGTCTATTTGATGTCTAACCATCCTAAAGTGGATTGCCAATTTTTATACTGGTAAAATCCATCGTTTGAGATTGCTTTACGTCTAGAAACTAACATTCAGTTGTAAAGAACAAACCAATCCTGACTTTAGGATACAGAAACAGCCAAAACTGACAAAGGGATCCTTCCAATATGGTTTAAACTTCCTGTGAAAACAATCTCCCCAAAGGTAAAGTGATTCATTTTTTGTGTAACTTTGATCTGTATTTCCAAGTTTTGGAGTCCTCCTGGTGCTATGGTGAACCATGGTGGATTGACGTTGATTGTTGTCCCATTTGGTGGGATCACTGACCACACGTATGTCTCCACTTTGGTTCCTACATTCTTCACTCTTCTGTGCAGCACCTGATGCCCAACCAGTGATGATATTGTGACTGAAGGAAGGTTCAGATCTGCAGGGTGTGGCTGTGGTTCAGAGGCGTTGCACTGTCCTCCAGTGGTATTTTTTATGACAGCAGGATCCCCAGGTAATGAGCACAAGAAGTTTATGTAGTCTTCATATTCTGTTTCAGGAAGATGTTAGTTTTCTTTATGTTTGAATAGGGTTGGATTGAATCTGTTGCCTAATGTTGAGAACTGAATCGATACATTTATAAGAACACGGGAATAAAAAACCAGGTACAAAATGTTGAAAAATGGCAAATATAACTGACTGGAATATCATCTGATCGTAAAAACTTAATCCCATTTTTTGCTCAACAGGTAGGGTTCATTCTAAGGTTCCTTATTCCGGTTGTAAAGTTGAAGAAGCCCTTCTCCCTACCCCTGACCTATGTCCTATCTTAGGAAAGAGATCATAAAAAAAAGATGCACGAAAGGAATTGAAAATGAAAGAAGATTCTGTGTTCACGAGATATGGAGTCGAGTGACTATCCTGAATCTCCTCTTCCCCTCCCCCTTTTTTTCGTTCTCGTCAAGAATTGATTTCTTTTTTTGTATTGTGTATTATGATTGATCTGTAGTTTAAGGGCACTCTTCCTAATATAATTTTGAGATGGAATAAGACCTAGACGTAGAGTCCCATCTCATTGCAGGTTGAAATGGTTTGGTTTGTGTGTTTTCAAGGGCATGTGTGGATGCATTTAGGGAATAGTGTTTTTAGTCTGTGCCTACCTAAGAGCTAAACTTTGAGACATCAAGAGTTTTTCTTACTAACATCCACCAAGAATTTGAACATGTGACCTTTGGTTAGGCGACACTCGAAGAATATCGTTTTTCAGTAAAGTACTTTACTAACTGAGGAGTCCCGCGCCCAAAACCAGGTAAAAGTGTTTTCAAGTAGTTTTGAGATTGTCAAAAAACACATTTTACCATGTAGTGAAAAGGTAGTGTGTATCATTGGAACTTACCTGCTGGGAAGACCAGTCCTGGGTCCAAAGCGTTGGTCGGTTTGACGAGGCCAGCGCCCAAATCAAAGGGAGTAGAAGGATATAAACGATGAATGTCGAATCCCTCAGCCTGAATAAGGTCTCCATTCATATCATACTTTGTGGCAGTTGTTGACATTGCAGAAGCTATCATGGAAGGAGTCCAAGAAGGATTCTTTTGCTTAATAAGTGCTGCTATTCCCACTATATGAGGTGCTGCCATACTTGTTCCAGACATAAGTGCAAATTGGTAACCTATTTAATTCAGCAGCTATGTTTCAATTTACTTGTTCTCCCCTTTCCATATTACATAAATATGACTTTTGATTACTTTTGGTTCTTCAGTTCTTATCTACTTTCTGTTTTGGTTCTTTCACTTTCAAAATTTCATGCTACAACTTTCATTGAGCTCTCACAAGGTGAAATTCAATGAAAGTTGAAAGATTAGCCTTGAAATTTTAAGAGCTATGAGGGAACTAAACAAACAGTGATTAAAAATGAGAGATGGAACAGTAAGTTTATGTAAGCTCACCCTTCAAAAGTGGCTCTGTGACACTGAGAGGGCTCCAAGCAGCCCAAATTTGGTGGCCAGGTGCAAGAATATCTGGCTTTAGCACATCAGCTACTGTCCTGTTCATGTTCATATAATCTGGTCCTCTCGATGAAAATCTGCTAACTGTTGGTGCTTGGCTTCCAAATGAAGCAACTCTTCCTTCCCCTATGGCTGCTTTCCCTTTAAATTCACTGACCATTCCATTGGCATCCTTGCATGTATTTGCTTCGTAGTACTTTAGTATCGCCTGTTTTGTTTCATGTGCAATCCAAAAGTTTAAGCTGATGAGTTACAGTAAACTTAAAATGTTTTTTTTTTTATTGAAGTGGGCGTTTAACTTAGCTTATGTTTTGTAAAGATGTACCTGAGAACCTGATGCGTTCGGGATGAGAATGCCAGGAAGTCTGAAAGGGATGGGTTCGGCGATGAAATCGCCGTAGTTAGGATTTGCAATGAGAGCGAAGCCGATGAATCGGAGTGTCGTTGCAGTGTGGATGATGGCTGCGAGGGAGGAGGTGCCATTGAGGAATCCTTGAGAGAAAGAGCAGAGGACTATGCTGTTTTGGACAAGATTTGGGTCAAAAGCTTCAGGATATTGGCACTCTTCACTGGGAATTGTCCCATTTTGTTTCATTGCATCCTTGGCTAATACCAGTTTATGTAGAAAAAAAGTGGGTCCTGAGGAAGATGATAGATGCTTAGAATATAGGGGAAAGCCTTTGTTAAGAAAATTGCTTTGAGAACTATAATAGAGATCCCATAAAATATAGCCACAAAAATGTGTATAAACCAAAGATGTTAGATGTTAGATCCACCTATTTCAAAATTTGGCTTTGGCTTAGAACTCTTCAACAAATTAGGGGTGTTCATGGGTTGGGTGGGATCGAGATGGGACATTTTTTAAACTCAACACAATTGTTCGGGTTGTCAATTTTTTCAACTCAAACAACCCTGGTTAAATATAATGAATCTAATCCAATCCAACCATAAATTTTTGGGCTAAATTGGTTCATGTTGTTTGTATCATTTATTTAACTTTTTATTTTTAATAAAAGTAAAATTTTTTCATTCAAAATCATGTTTATAAACATAATTTAAGTGATTATGAGATAGGTCGTAGTTATGTGTTTAAATCTAGTAAGCTTAATAAGAAAAAACATGGGATGTCTCGGAAGTTTAGGACAAACTTTTCTTAGAATCTTGCCTTCACTTATTTGTGAGAATATGTTGTTCATACTTCTATCCATTTCTTACTTTACACAAAAATGCTTTCAAATAGTTGCGAGTACTTTTAATGTGACATACCAGATAATCCTACTCCTCCAACTTTCTGGCCATTCCCAAGAAGAAGTGAGGCCGGATAAACTCTGTCGGTGCCCGAAGCTGCAACGCCGACCGCCCACGGGCTGTACGAGACTACGGTTGCCGGGGCTGGGCCGTTGTTTCCGACTGCCTGAACCACAAGGATCCCAGCTCGCGTAGCAGATAATATGGCAATGTCGTATATGCTTAGGAAGGTAAGTCCTTGTTCGGGTGGTTCATTTGGTCCGACCGATAATGCCAATATATCAACTCCATCGATCACTGCCTGCACTTATTCAAAGTGAACGAACCCGAAATCTTATTTTGATTCTTAAACTTTTAACACGGAAGAAATTAGTTTGAATTATGGATTGCAATGGAAATAGAGTTTTGTATGAAAATGAAAAGAGCTTACTTGATCTATTGCTGAAACTACATCTGTTAGAGTGGACATTGTGGGATAAACTGCCTTATAAACAGCAATTCTGTCACAAAAACAAATATCACTCTAACCAAAACACTAACTAGCTCACCACAATAACTTACTGTTTCTCTAATTTAATGCCCGAACTTATTTAGTGGTATCAATTTTGCATCTCAAACCTATATAAGTATTATAATCTTAATCTTAAACTTGAACTTTTGTTGTAATTTTTTCCTTCAATTTTTTTGTTCAAAAAAATTGTAAAAGATGTGAGCTAATAAATTTGAGCCAGTAAAATAAGTTACTAACTCATGTAATAACTTTATAAGCCAGTAAAATAAGTTACTAACTCATGTAATAACTTTAGGAGAATTGTTAACCAAGTTTTGTGCTTTGAAGATTGTTAGTAGTTTTAACTTGAGGAGAAAATTTAGGAAGTTAGTGAGTACTTTCTTAGCTGTAAATACTAATGAGATGTATGCTCATTTCACTACCACAAGAACAAAGAGAATTGAAAAGCTAAGCGCTTAAAGGTTTTTTTTGCTCCAAAAGATCTCTCCCCTCACATTTTTCCTTTGCTTCTTTTACTTGTTTCGATATATTTCGATCATGGGTCAAATCCAACATATGGTATGAGAGCCAGGATGCTGAAACAAATGTCGTCACCATACAAAGCCACCGGAGGAGAAGTGACAACGATAAAGAGCAGAAAGGAGGGGAATGTACGCTCTAGTACACGTTACTCATGAAGAGTAACTAGCATGGTCGATCAAGATGTGTGTCAAGAACGGTAAGTCAATAGACGATTTTGTCATGAAATTGACGACGATCGTTAGCGGCATCCGTTCATTAGACAACATGGTGGAGGAGATCTTTGTCGTCAAGAAGTTTCTTTGAGCTATTCTCCCAAGATTCATGCAGATCGTTACCTCCATCGAGCAGTTTGGCGACCTTAAGAACATGTTAGTTGAGGAGGTTGTTAGTCGTCTTAAAGTCCAAGAGGAGAGACTTTGTTGCTATGAAGACAAAGAGAAGAAGAAACACCTCTTACTCACACATGAGGAGATACTAGCACGGACAAAAAGGAAAGATGCGGCTGACTCTTCCGCTTCATGTACGAATGGACATGGCGACCACAATAAGGAATGTAGAGGTCGTGGGCTTGGACGCGGTCATGGGCGCAGACGTGGTGGTAGAGGAGGTCGTGGCAATACCTCACAAACCCATGACAATGCCAACCCCTAGAAGGACAAGAGTATGATCAAGTGTTACTCTTGTAGAAATATGGGCACTATGCGGTAGAGTGCCGCAAGAAGAAGCACGATAAGGAGGCAAACCTCACACTCACGTAGGATCAAGAGCCCACACTGATGTTGGCTGAGAAGACGCCCGACATGTTGATGCTCAACGAAGAGAAGGTTATGGCGAACCTTCTCACAAAAGGAGAAGACCGAGTGGAGACAAGCATGTGGTACCTTGACAGTGGAGCAAGCAACCACATGACCGGAGATCAAACAAAGTTCAAGGAGCTTGATGAGAAGCTCATTAGAAATGTAAAGTTTGGTGATGGATCAATCGTACCAATCGAAAGCAAAGGATCCATCTTGTTTCAGTGCAAGAACGGTGACCAACGTTTACTAACGAAGGTATATTATATCCCAAGCTTGAAGAGTAATATTATCAGTCTTGGCCAGATAACAGAAGAAAGAAGCATAGTGGAGTTAGTTGGTTCGTTTATCAAGATGTTCAGCAGAAATGGAACTTAGTTGATGAAGGTAAAACAGGCGCATAACCGCTTGTACAAGATACTATTGGAGATCAGTCAGCCCACCTCTCTATTGACGGCACTTGCAGACCCAGCTTGATTATGACATGCAAGACTTGGGCACGTGAACTTTCAGGCACTCAAAATGATGGGAGAGAAGAAGATGGCTACGGGGCTACCCATAATCATACACCCGAATCAACTATGTGAAAGTTGTCAAATCTCCAAACATGCAAGATTGTCATTTTCAGATCAAACTAGCTTTCGTGCTGAGCAACCACTGCAACTGGCTCATGCAGATTTGTGTGGCTTGATCACCCGATCATCGATTGCTGGTAACAATTATTTTCTCTTACTTGTTGACAATTTTAGCCATTAGATGTGGGTGTACATGCTAAAAAAAAAAGGAGAGGCATTATGTGCATTCAAGAAGTTCAAAAAACTCGTTGAAAACAGGTCTGATCACAAGCTGAAAACCTTTCGCACCGACCGAGGTGGCGAGTTCTTATCTCAAAATTTCTCAAATCTTTGCGAAGAATAAGGTATCAAGTGTCAACTCACTACACCGTACACTCCACAACAAAACGATGTGGTCAAATGAAGAAATCCAACCATAATGAACCATTGCAAGAAGCTTACTTAGGAGCATGCAAGTCCCGACGATTTTTTGGGCCGAGGCAATACGACATGTGGTTTATCTTCTAAACCGTTTACCAACAAAGATGCTGGACACTCGCACCCCTTACGAAGTATTGTTCAACGAGACATCTCACTCGAGTATCTAAGAGTCTTCAGATGTACAGCACATGTTAAGACTACAAAGCCATATATAAAAAAACTTAATGAAAGAAGCCAAAAGATGGTGTATTTTGGCGTAGAGGATGAGACCAAGGCACACAGGTTATATGATCCGCAACATGAGAAAATTCATGTAAGTAGAGATGTCGTATTCGAACAAGAGAATAAGTGGGATTGGTGCAGCGTTGGCGATAACAAGCAGACTGTTATAGAGTTCACTACTCTGGAAGAAGAGGGAGACGCAACAGACCTAGAAAGTGCCCCTACAACAACATTAACAAATCCACACATGTCATCATCGGTGACACAGAAAGGCGTGATGGACTCTCTAGAACAAAAGAGCTCAGGAGAATTCACAACTGAAGATGAATCAAAGAAGTTTCATTTTCTTACTAAAATTTATACGGATACAGTTGAAGAAGAATTGGATACCGACAAGTTAGTGTTGATCACGATCGAGGAGCCGACAACCTACCATGAGGCACCAATTGAGACGATGTGGCAGGAGGCCATGCGAAAAGAGCTTGAAGCCATTGAGAGGAACAAGACGTGGGCACTAACTAACTTATCGATCGGACACAAGCCCATCAGTTTGAAGTGGTTGTTTAAGTTGAAGAAGAATAGTGAAGGAAATGTCATCAAGCATAAAGCAAAGCTCATTGCAAAGGGATACGTGCAACGACAAGGAGTTGATATTGAGGAGGTTTTCGCGTCTGTGGCTAGAATGGACACTTTAAGGTTGATTCTTGCCCTCGCAGCTCAACATGGGTGGGAGGTCCATCACTTGGACGTCAAATCAGCATTTTAAATGGTGACCTCCAAGAATAAGTGTATGTTGCCCAACCTGATGGGTTCGTCATCAAAGCCAAAGAGCACAAAGTGTACAAGTTGTCAAACAAGTTGTCAAAGACCTTCTACGTTTTACGGCAAGCACCAAGGGCGTAGAACATACATCTGGACAAGAGTTTAAATAGACTAAACTTCATGAATTGCTCGCAAAAACAAGCAGTGTATACAAGAAACAATGAGGTTGAAACACTCATAGTTGGCATGTACGTTGATGACCTGATCGTCACTGGTACAAGTGTGGAAGGCGTCAAAGAGTTCAAGCAGCAAATGATGAAAGAATCTGAGATGACTGATATCGGATTACTCACGTACTACCTCGGTATTGAAGTGGACCAAAGGAAAGATTGCATCATGCTAAAGCAATTGGTTTATGCTAAGAAGTTGTTGCCGCAATTTAAGATGAAAGAGTGCAACTCGACGAAGTATCCCATGGAAGCAAAGTTACAACTCAGGAAAGATGCTGAAGGAAGCTTGATGAATTCCAATGAGTATAGACGCGTCATTAGAAGTCTAAGGTATTTGACTCATACTCGTCCGGACCTTTCATATGTTGTTGGAATAGTAAGTAGGTACATGGAAAATCCCACTATGATGCATCATCAAGAGGTCAAACACATTCTCTGTTATGTGAAGGGAACCACAAGCTACGGGTTGAAGTATCAAAGAGGGCGAAGTTCTGAAGAACTAGTCAGTTTTATCGATAGTGATTTAGCTGGAGACATTGACAATAGAAAAAGCACTGCAAGAATGACTTTTTATCTTAATGGAAACGGGATCTCTTGACAATCTTAGAAGCAACGAACTGTGGCACTATCTCCCTGTGAGGCCGAGTTCATGGCAGCAACTATAGCGTCGTGCGAAGCATTATGGCTGAGAAGTTTGTTGAGCGAAGTGACTAGAAATGAACTAAAACCGGTAACTCTCTACGTCGACAACAAATCTGCGATTGCACTAATGAAGAGTCCAATATTTCACGGACACAACAAACACATTGACACTCACTTCCACTTTATCCTTGAGTGTGTTGAGAAGAGACAAATCGTTGTGGAGTCCATATGCACTAAAGAGCAACATGCATATATTCTAACTAATGCCCTAGCAAGGGTTAAGTTTGCAGAGATAGAAATTGCTGGGAGCGAAGAATCTCGAACAAAATCAAGTTTAATGAGAAGATTGTGAGCTAATAAACTTAGCTAATAGAATAAGTTACTAACTAACTTATTCAGTAATTTTAGGATAGTTGTTGGTAGATTTAGCAGAATAAGTTACTAATTATAGAGCAACTATGGGTAGTAGTAGCCAAATTGTGGACCAAGAATTAGGAAGATTGTTAGGGTTCTTTAATCGAAGAGAAAGATTAGGAAACTAGTCAGTACTTTCTCCATTATAAATACTAATGATATGTATGTTCATCTCAATACAATAAGAACAAACATAATTGAAAAACTAAGGGTTCTTTGCTCCGAAAGATATCTCCTTTTCCTTTGTTTCGACATATTTTGATCGTTGATCAAATCCAACGAAAGAGAGTATTCTCATATACTTTCAATGAATTATAAAACATATGCACGGTAGAAAATAAATTGAAAAAAATTCAAAGAAAAACAACGTTAGAGCTCAATTTTTGTTAAAATTTGTTAGTTTTAGAAAAGTAATTCGGTATTTAATTTATACATGGATCAAATTTAAATTTATGCCAAACATATTATTATTATTGAATTTATGAGTTTGATAAAATTAAAAGTTTAGGATAAAAATTGAGTCGGGAGTTTCTATCCGTAGTTCAACTAAAATTTATAGAAAGAAAAATAAAAAAAAATAAAAATAATGAGATAGGTAAATGAATGAATTTGCATGTACCGTGCGCGTGGTGCCATCCCACTAGCGAATCCATAGAAAAAACCATTAACATAAACAGGAACTCCACCATTCCCGGCAGCAATGGAGGCCACATGACTGAGATGAGAGTGTTAAGGATATTTAGTCTTAAAAATTATAGTTTACCATATATATATTATATTTGATCTTTTATTATAGTCAAATATCTAGTATCATATTTTTTTCTCTTTTCCATTTACTTTATATTCTTAGTCATTTATTTAATTGTCTAAATGATAATAAATAGGGAACTTTTACACCATTTGAATGCGGTGGTTTTAGCAAATACTGTCACACAGACTTCACAAACTCACAAACTCAAGCGGATAAACCGAACCAAACCAAAACAAACACAAACTCAACATATATACGATGAAAAACGCACCTCCCATGGCCTTCTGCATCAAATGGAGAGAGAAAATCGACAGAAGAATTAAGCTTCGCAACCGCTCGAGCTCCCGCCGAGAAAAACCTAGCCCCAACTATCTTCCCATTGCACGAACTCAATGGAAAAAACCGACCCTTTTCACAAAACAGCCTCAAATCTTCATAACCATCATCAAAACCAAAGCTTGGGTGTGTTGGGTCAATCCCAGAGTCCACAAACCCAATAACAATCCCTTCCCCATCAGGGCTAGTTTTAGTCTTCTTGGAACATACCCTTGATTTGGAGGGCACCCCTAGAAACTTAGGGGTATAAGTTGTCATCTTCCTCACTCCTCTATCTCTCTCCACTAATTTCACTCCATTGGCTTGTCTTAGCTTGGCGGCCTCTGATGGCGTTGTGTGCACTGCAAAGCCATTCATTATGTGCTTGAAGCTTTGAAGCTTTGTGTAGCTTTTTAGTGTGTTTTGAAGAAGATGGTCTTCGTTTGAGCTTTCTTCCATTAAAACTAAGTATATTTGCCTCTCTTCTGCAAAGCAATGAACAAGAACTAAACTTGCTATCAAAACACTAAGTGTTGAACGAAACTCCATCATTCTATGGCTACCCTTTACTGTTTTTCTGTATATGTTTATGTAGAGAAAGAGTAGCAAGGTTAATGTGAAGAAGATACTCATAAATGCTCAACTGCTTGCCAATTTTGAGCTCAAACCCCACGCCAAACAGCCGCTGGTAACGTTTTTCTTCCTTGATTTTGGTGTTTGTAACGTATAATTTGGCATGATTTCAGCCCTCTCAACATGCATGCGATATCACATGATCTTCGGTGTACAAAGTCTACGGTTTAGAGTTCAGGGTTCAACGTTCAAACATTTAACATTGACTCAACTAGCATGCGTAGGCATGTATGATTTAGTCGTTCAATATTTAAAATCTTAAATCTTGTATGAAAATTGTTATCGGACTTCGCGTTTAATCACTAAGAATTCAAATTTTTGGTCTTTTGGTGTATGTTATTATACTTTAATCATTTAATCACTAAGAATTTAAATTTTTGATCTTTTGGGTATGTTATAATACTTTAATCAATTAAATTAAATTATGTTTATGTTTGGATTGAATAATCTAATTATAGTTTAGGGTTCATATAGGCTATTTTATGTAAGAGATGTAAAATTAAATATAAAAGTTGAAAGAGATCGGTCTAAAATGATATGATAATCCTAACTAAGGGGATCTAAGAATCATCATAAACCCGAGTAGATATACAAATTTCTAGATCAAAAAGGTTAAAACCTTCAAATCAAGTTGATTTTATTACAAACTATTTAAACTCTTGAAAATTCGATTCAACAACTAAGGGAAGAACGAGACTTTTAGATCTAAAATATACCAGAACATCAAAATGACAAGAACTCATCCTAAAAGAAAGTAAGATTTGGATTAACTTGTTGATCAAATATCTCAAAACATGAAAACATATTTGAGATTCGAATTATTCCACGAGTAAGATCGATCGTGTGAAACTTGAATGATTCTACGCATAAACAACCTAAACTACTTAGCATTGCAAACAAACTTAGACCTTGGCTAAAAAAATATAAATATATTTTTTTTTCTATATCTTTCAAAAAAAAACTTTACAAATACAACGTTTTATATAGCCTCAAAATGAAACACTTACCTTCCATCTTCGAGATTTAAATTTTTATACTTTATTATCGTAACTTTACTAAAAAAAAATTAAATAAAAATGTTTAAAACTTAACATACATTAAATAAAAATAGTATAAATTTAGATTGCAAAATGATACTTGAAAAGACATCAATACATAGAATCATTTATTTAAAAAGAAAAAAGAAAAAAGAAAAAAGAAAAGAAAAGAAAAGAAAAAATTCAATACAATGTGTTAAATCGTTGATCAATTTTGACAATGAAAGACGTGAAAGTTTTCGTACAAAAAAAATAGACTGACACCCCTCGGGACACGTACAATTTCCTTTGTGGCCATCCACATATCTCAAGTACGCTCTCTCTCGACCCGTAGCATCACACACCTAAGAAAGAAAAATATAGCAAGAATAAGTAGAAAAATTATACTCGATAAGCCACTTACTTTGTAGGCTCTCATCGTGTTCTAGTAACAGATTCCCACGGGCTTCTCATTGGCCCTAAGACGTATGGTTCTAGTTTTATTCCCTTGGGGCTATTCTAGTCTCTGGCCTTTCATTTTAAACCCTAAGAGTTCATTATGTCGTGCTGTGAATGACTGGTGACCCTCTATGAGGCGCAACCTCATGCATGTTGTATGAGACTATATGGTGTCTTACCTAGGGGGTGAGCTGAAACCTCCCATGTCTATAAAGTCACCCTCGCATGGGGGCGCGACCCCTCTCTTATCCCATCCAACTAATGGGCTGTACGACGTGGGTCTCTCATTTCCCATGCGGAAATGGCTAGGTTCAGTCGAGTTTTGATCAGAAACTCCTGTTCTCCCATGAAGCGATTGACACCCTTCACACATCATGCCGCCTAATGGCAACTCTCAAGGTAGTTTGTAAGCCAAATTGATCTATTAGGCTCTAGGGGCAAGTTAAGACTACAACAAGTCATCCCCAACCATAAATTCCTAGTCTTAACATAATATCCAGTTCAATAAAATTATATGAGGGTACACATAGTACTTCACTAGAATCATCATGCATTATTGTACGAAAAATAACACACATGCTCAACGGGCCGATAACTTCCAACAAGCACATAAAAATAGGATGTCCAAAGAGTATGATTTTGAATTTGAATCGGGATAAAAATCAAGCAAACAGAAGTCGAAAGGGCACCTTCATGTGTCGGGAGGAAGCCTACTCGCAGGATTCACACGCAAGTGCCATGCGCGGAGGGAAACCTACAGTCACGGGTTGCTGAATCAATTCGGGTCGGCCCGGTTGGATTGCAAGTCAGTTAGTTCAACGGTTTGTGGGTCGATTAGCGGATCACGGGTCGGATCGTGGGTTGCAAAAGTGGCATGTCACCAATCAACTAGAGTCGCATCACTCCACACAACGTCTGACCAGTTGCTCCATGAAAGCTTTGAGACATGTCCCTCACCTGTCCAACCGGAATCTTCCTCTCTCCTCCTAGCAGATGAACAAATCGATTTCCGATTAGTTTTTCCTCCTGTAATAGGCTGAGGTGCATGAAATTTATTTTTTCCTAAGTGTTACTAACATTCTTTCAAACTTATAACTCATATCGTATGATTAACATATCTCAACTTATATTATATCATAACAATGCGTAAAAATTTAAAGACCAAAATAAAATATTAAAATAGAAAATGGATTAAAATAGATTTTTATATAAAGTTTATAGAACAAGTGAGTGTGAGCTTCCTAGTATTTGACAAGTATTTTTGCATTTAAGATTGGATATTCAAATTCACATCCCCATAAAAATGCTATTTATACAATGAGAAGAGTTCAGAACCAGAGAGGAGACTTTCATTTTTTTTTTTTCCTCTCCAGATTTGTCCATAAGTGTAGACTTGAATTGAGAATTTTCAGCAACCTCTAAAGTTTCTGTTTCCACTTTCCAGTGTTCGATCACATTAAAAGCTGTCAAGACAGAAACAGAAGAGAGAGTTTACCAAAAGGATACAACAAGACCAGCCTGAATTGTTATTAAGAAACTCCCTAAACCCCTACCCCTACACTACATCATTCACAGTACACACACACACACACATATAGCTTCCTTCAGTCATAATACAAAAGTTTTACACAACAAAGTCCAAGCTATGTTGAACACAACAAAGAGTCCCACTGGCCGTGGTCATCTCTTCTGTCGCTTCGACTCTAGCTGCAATAACAAACTTTCGGTTAATCGTTTTACACCACACATCATATAAGAATACATTAAAGAAATGGAATCTTAAAGAAACTGATGATTCTTCCCTTCCTCAAACAGGCAGAACTTGTAGTTTGGTCAGTGAGGGAAGTTGGTTTCATCTATCTTCCATTAATATTCTTACCTGCCTGAGCCATCTGTTGTCACAGAGATTACTACAATACTGATAGCTTGACAAAGTCCCGGGAAAAAAATGGTGAAAATGGATGCTATTGGAGGTGGGATTTTCCCAGAAATTCCAACTAGTGATGTAGGTTTCGAAATGGACAAGCTTCCGATGTGAAACAACTAAGAGGCATTAAGAAAACGAAAACAAAGCGCCCCTCTCCTATCGGTCGAGAAATGCTTACTACTTTGCTCAATGATAGTGCTGAAAGTTGATGTATGTCTTTTCCATCTTACCCAAAAAAAGTATGTCCTTTCCACAAAGAAGTATGCAGGACTTAGTTCAGAAGGCCGGGAAAAAGAGAGCACTTAATGGTGTGCATTAAAAAGTAATTATTGAAATGCAGATTTCTCTAGCAGTCAAGAGGTGGAAGTATGAACCTACACAAGTTTCAACCCTTTACTACAAATGTAAAATTTAGGTTAAATTTCAATGAATCTTTTTACTTTAAAAAGTTCCAATTTTGTGTTCAATAGATTCTTGTCATGTTTGACATTTTGTGAAATTCACTAATCTATTAGATTTAAAGTTGAAAGTACATAATCAAGTAAGAATTTTGTCTTATAGGCCTATAATTTTTTTAAAATATAGAATATAAATGGGACCTGCAACATTTTCAGCATTGTACTGCAAAAGTTACACAAAATTTAAAGTTAAAAACCTGAACTTCTTGAACTACAAAACATATTAGACATGGCCTTAAAAGCTGAGAGACTGAAGTTGTAATTCAACCTAAAATTTTGAAGCAACATAAATATGCCCCATTCTTTGATGATAGATGCTAGATGACTTTCAGCTGAGACAAAGGAAATATCGATCTTGAGAAAAAGTATTTGATGCAATGGCCTTGATGTGTTAGGAATGCAAATCAAAATTAACTTTAGATGAAATTGAACATTTCATTTAAAAATGATATCATTATGAAAGATAACTTGCAGTATATTTTCTTTTATGTGGATAAGCAACGGAAACAGAAGATAAAAGAGTAACATAACAGGACTTAAAAGCTATACCGTTCAACTTTAGACACTTTTGTTAAATAGTTGAATAAAAAATAAATGAAAGATGTGGCAAAAGCAGAGAATTAAATCCAAATTAAAAAAAAAAAAAAAAACATTTTTTCAGACCATAGAAAGCAAGTTACATTTCGCACTATATTAATAACAGTGTTCCCAGGCACTCAAGTCAAAAAATGGAAAAACCAAACGGGTGTCGTGTTGATAATGAACTGGCATTGACAGATAAGAAAGCATTGATTTTGTCCAGAGGGGTGGGAGAGAGAAGATTTCAGTACTAATATTTTGATTCTTAACTTTTGGGAAGATGACCTCCCAACGAATGATGTCCTCCTAACTTGGATCAAAGGATTTTTTGGTCACAATTATACCCAAATGGCTGGCATTTAATGATCATAAGACTGGTTTTTGGAAAGAAAAAAGAAGTAGAAAGTGAAACGAAAGAAAAACCTTGAAATGAAAACATGATTGCTGTAATTGGAAATGAACCAAACTTATGGTCTGCACATTTAGCATAAACTAATCCAAACATTGTATATTTCAATTGTCTTCTTGTTATACTTGTGCTTCTGAGTTAAATCTTTAAATTCACCAAGAAGGAGAAAAAGACATCTGACGTGAATAAAAGTACATAAAGGATAATATGCTGACAAAGATGATTGATATCCAACTACCAATATACGTAACAGACAACAGTTACTAACCTTGCTATCAGCCACCGGTGATGCTGAAAATGTGTTCTCATTTGTCTTGATGTCAGCATCAGATGCACATTCAGAACACACAAAATGCTCCAACTTTTTTGCTTCCTCGATAGTCATACTTACGCAAGCCGGATGATACCTGAAGACCAAAGGAAACATAAGAGTTTTTGTACTTTCAAAAAGAAACAACGTCGCTAGACTGAACTCTTGACTTCGAGACTTTCAAGTTCCAGTACGAAACAAAATGATATAATATAACCACTCCAATCAGAACTTAGCTATTTTGTTCTTATAGAGTCGAAGTGAATATTCTATTTCTAACAACAAATTAAAACCCATGGAAAACTGTACATCACATTGCACTTTGAGGGTTAGTTTCCCCACCTATGGATAGGACAATAGCATGTTAATTGATTAAGGTGACCTTTGAACGGCTTAATCTAATGTATGAGGTCAGAATGTTAAGGAACTGCAGATGACCATATGCCCAAAGCCAAATTCAGTGCACCTAGAACACTATCTTTGAGTAAACATTTTTTAATTGTTAATTCATATAAACTTAGGGTGAGTTTCATAAAGCTGACTTTTAACCAATTAAAAATACTTCTTAAATGTTCATGATGTTTGGTCACATAACCCAAAAGTGATTGTGAAAAAAATCTAAGAACACTCAAATAACTTTTAAAGTGAGAAGTATTTAACTAGTGCTCCTTTCAAAAAGTTCTCATAAAAAAGTGTGCGACTTTAAAGCACTACTTTAAAAGTTATCCTAAACTCACTCTCTTGGTTCATTATGCTATGAACAAACCGCTTCGCTCTGGAAAGTCTAAATACAACAGAGAAATCAGCGATTCAGTACACAAAAGTAAGCATTAATTTCCCAAAATTAACATGGACACTTACCAGTCCTTACAGCCCTCGCATTGCACCATGAGGTCGTCTGGGTTGTAAGGCATTTCACATTTGCAATAGCTGCAAGAGAAAAACAAAAAACATAAGAAACCGATTCAAAAAATTTGCACCAGAAGAACACATTAGACAACAGAAAAGATGAAAACTCACACAGCAACTCGGTCTGGGGTGAAAGCTCCAGTAGCAGCCTTGTACTCAAATCTACAATAATAATCCTCAGCACCAACATTCTCAAGCTTAGTGTAGTTTTTAAATGAGTGAACAGTGCACCTCCCTTCAATGGTGTGAGCACTCTGCACATCGTAGTGATCCGACAAGAAGAGCTCCTTAGCTCCATGGAACTGCCTCCGACCTCCAATCGACTCCTCCGGCCGATAGTACCACCTCACTCGAACTTTAATATTGTTTCGATTATCAGCTTCGATCTTCTCGATGCGCGCTACATAAGGTAGCTTACTCGTTTCCGACGGGCGCATCAGAACACAATCTCCGACTGCAGAATCCATCAAATCAGAAGTTATAAAAAAGAAAAAGGGGGAAAACGAAACAAGTTTCGAAAGTTGTAAGCGAAGGAGATTACCTCTAACGATCTTGTTGGTGCCTCTGATGGTGTAAGAGTCCAAGTCTTTCTTGGGCGGTCTGGTTTTGGCCATCCGTGAGGGAGGGAAGCCAGAGTGGTGAAAATGGGAAGGAATTGAGAGTATTTGAGAGAGAAATGAGTGGTGTTTTGAGATTGGAAGAGCCGTAGAACTTGGGGGAAGAAGAGAAACCCTAGTTCTTCACCATTAATCTCATCATCGTTGAAGATGAACACTGTCCAGACTGACGCCTTCTTTGGAGCGCAACCCCGACCCCTTTACATTCACACCTACGTTGGAAGTTCGAATATTTGTTTCTTTTTTTCATTAATTAATTTATTTATTTTCCCTTCACAGAGAAGGGCTTAAAAGTAATTTTGCTTTTTGGTTTAATTCTTTTTTTTTTTTTTTTTTTCTGTCCATTTTGGTATTTTCGCCTCTACCAAAGGTCATTTTGGTCATTGTAAAATGTGTATTTTATTTTTGAAGTATAACATGCATAACTAATTCTATTTACAATTACATAATTATTTGAAGTTATTACATAATTATTTGAAGTTTTAAAACAATCTAAGTTAAAAATAAATATCAAATATTTATGCTATAATAATATTATGGAAATTAATAAATATCAAATATCAAATATTAGGAAATTAAGAAATTAAAGGAAAAAAAAATAGAGAGGTAAGATAAGGTGAGGTGAATAATAGAGTAGGGAGGTAAGTTGTGATTAAAGATAGAATTAATAACTTGTGGGACCCACAACGAGAGGTTGCAGTTAGTAGATTGTGGGACCACCGTTGCCAAGAAAGGTCGATCACTCCATCAAACCTTTTTTTTAAGGTATACTCAATATAGACGGAATTAGGTGTACCTCATACTTAAGATTTAGATCAAGATTCGAAATTTGAATTTGACACCTGATGCCCTCAGCATCTCCTGAAACATGGTCGAAATTCGAATACAATACTTGATGATCTCAGTATTCTTTTATGGATGAAGACTATTCTCACGTGCCAACATGAGTACTTCCAATCATTAAGCCATTAATGAAAATAAAAAAACATTTTTTTTCTTCAGAATTTGGGAATAAGTTGGTTTTAACTAAGGTACTACTCTAATGTTAGATTATTAAATAAGGATAAATTACAATTTGTTGAAGTTTTAGATATTGTTAAAAAATATGTGGAGAGCACACATTTTATATTAGATATATTAGATAGTTTTAAGAAAGTTAGAAATATTTAGAATTAATTTTTAATATTTTTGGAATTTTATCAACAAATAGAAAAGATTAAATTTTAACATTTAAATTTTTAAAAATTAAATTATGATTTAACGTAAAAACTAAATTTATAATTTAACCTAAAATTTAATAAGAAAATAAAAATAAAATATATATATTCAACACATTTTTTAAAATTAAAATTAATTTAATTTTTTTAAAAAATTCTTCTAATTAAGGTAAATTGTTAAAATTAGGTTAAAATTTAACACTGACTTTTAAATTCTTCTAATTTTAAAATTTTTAAAATTTTAAAATCTTAAAATACATATAACAAGTATTAACTATAATTAAATATTCACTTCTTCCATTTTTGTATTTAATACTAATAATGCAATAACTTAATAAACAAAAAAAAAAAAAAAAAAAAAAAAAAAAAAAAAAAAAAAAAGAAAAGAGGCCATTTTAATCTTTTAAAAGATTCATAGGTGGGCTCAATCTTGAATAGGCGGTGAAACTACCAAGCTAGAGTACAGTAGGGGCAGAGGAAATTTTCGGTGAAACCACTGAAATACGTAGAAATCGAAAAGAACACCAATAGTAAAAGCACTCAACTGGGCCGACACTGAGAGACAAAAGTTAGAGGAGCGAAAGAGATTAGATACCTACCTTTTAAAATTTAGTTATCTGTTCCTTGAATAAACTCGTAATTTAACCTATCGTTAGCTTCTCCGGGCCTAACTCCCTGCTACTCTAGTTGCATTTATTTGTCTGCCCTAGCTGTCAAACTCCTTTTTAAGTCAATGATGAAGACACAATGCCAACCCTCTTAAGTCCTTAATTTGTCAAGGTGTCCCACCACTCTCACCTGCTAAGTCCCCTAAGGTAAACGCTTACCCTCCCTCCCTCTACCCCCAGGCTGTCTTCTAGGGGTAGGCAGGTTGCTTTGCCTCTTAGATAGATCTAAACCGCGGTAACGATTCTAGTCACTACCATCATCATAACATGTTATGGACGGAAAACATCTTTAAAACGACCCTTCCCATGCTTGATCACTCATGCCTCCACATATATAAGAAAAGCAGGCTCAAAATATATCTGTATAAGAGGAATTCTTGCAGTAACTTGTATAGCAGCAAATGTCTTCTGACAGAACATGAACAAAATAGACACAAAACATCCTCTTTCTAACAACACGGATGATATCCAAATTTAGAACCATTTCAATGCTAAAATCCTTGTTTTCTGGTATGTATCAGAGATAACTTATCTTAGGTGCTAGAACTTCTGGATGACGACGGAATTCGCAAGACCAGCCTGCTCGATTGTCTGAGTCATGTCACTGAGAAGTTTGGGAGGGAAACCCATCAACTGCAGCTGATAGTTTCTGGCACCCCCTGGCCTAGACGCGTCGATGAAACCACGAACATCGCTGATTGTGTGATGGTAATTGAAATGAGCTATCATCCGTGTTCCATCTGCCAACCTAAGCTGAATTGAGGTTGATGGCAACGATTCATCCACGACCAGCCCTGCAGAAGGGCTTGGACTGCTATTGACATTACTGGGAGTAGAAGTTGGCTCGTTTGTTGCTTGGGTTGGCGTGGAACCACCAAGAGTTCTTCCTACGCCTTGAAATGGAAGGCGTGGCTTTTCTGGTTCCTGCAAGATACACAATACGGAGTGTAATATTTATATGCTCCACCGACTACAAACTCAAAAAATGGAACATTAACTGAAGGTTAAATACTGATTGGAAAGCTCCCAAACTTCAACAGATTCTCGACTCTTGAAAGAATTCTATCAACTATCCTGGTTTGTTTATATGTTCAAATTGTAGAACCAACCAGTGAAATCTAATAAGGTTACTTACACGATACTCCTCCATCCTCCTAATCAAATTCACATGAACGGAGGACCTCCTATCTGCAGGTTCAAGCTCTCTGGGGCACTCGGACTTTCTGATGCTCTGGATTGAAATAATACAGTAAACACAACCATCTCAGGACAGTAATCAGTAATCCGAAAAAAGAAATGTATCTTATGGAGCAAATGAAACAAGAAACATTCTGCAACATTTCTACAAGCAATCGACAAACTTACAAACATTGATCAAACATTTCCCATAAAATACATTTCATGTTGTTTCCAATATTATCCATGGATGCATGCAAACACATGCACATAAATATTCCATTAGAACATTAAAAGTATCGTATTCCACTTACCTCCAAAAAGGATGCATTTTCAGGATCATCCAACCTCCTTAAAGGCCCATCGTTTACAGTAAAGCCATTACTCCAGAATACAATATTGTGAATAATGCTCTCAGGCTGATCAGGTGCAGAACGTACAGTTTCTCCTGTCAGTAACCTGCCAGTTCCTGTAAAGCTGCTTGAGCTTGAAGATGAACGGGCATTATCAATAGGACCTTCCACTGCTCCCATTTGCCTAGCTTGATTGAAAAGTGAATCCACATCATTGCCCTTTGTAGGATCTTGGACAAGCATCCCGCTGAAAGTTGGCAACAGTGTTAGCATCCAATAACCTTAAATTCTTGTCAACTTCAGAGTTATTTCCAAAAGGAGCTTTGCATAAAACAATAGGCATATACGATAATTGGACAGTTTTTTTCTTTTCAGTCTTTCATTTAATGGTGGGAGAAGAGGAAGAGAGACAAGTCAAGTAAATTATGACATCAGATCCAACCTCAAATTCTTGCTTAGATAAGCAAAAATGAATATACGAAAACAAAACCATGTACAGGAGGAGGAGGAGGCGGAGGAAAAATAAGACAGTATCCCCCACTAAATACCAATTTCAATTATAAAGAGATATAATTCCTCAATAAAAGAAGAAGAATTCTGTATAGAGGTAAAAATAATATCAAATTCACACTCTTCTTTGCCTTCACTCCAAAACTTCAAGAGCCAAGTTACCCAAAAGAAAACCAGAACTGCATTAAGAATAAAAAATTGTCCTTAGCCTGAGCCTATCACCAACCAATAGTTGTATCATAAAAACCATAAAGGTTGAGAGATCAATGCTCTGAAGTGAAATGTACATACACACACTCAGGCACAAGCAGCTCAATCTTCAATCTCCTTACCATCATTCTTCTGAATTTCAGATCTCACTCAAGTTTCACCTATGCTCCCTGCTTCCCTGATACTTTTGTGATGACTGGTCTGGTAGTAATTGTAGAAAATGATGGAAACCCCAATGCGTTTGCAATCCAAGGTCTTTGACTTTCCAGCAACACATGCTCAATAGTTGAACGGGAAGCTTTGTTTAGCGGAAGAATGGTTCTTTATCAAGAGGAGGAAGGCCAAGTTTTTTCACAAAGGGCTATATTATTGATTGTCCATTAATAGTTTTTCTATCTTCAAAATCATAAGCAAAGTGGCATTAATGTTGGAAAAGAAGTTTGGAAAGTTAATTTGGGGATCATGTTCTAAACTCAAAGGAGTTGTCTCTTGCATTGGAGTTCAGCAATTGGGAACTCTGTAATAAAGTCTAGTGAAATACATATTTTTTGGTCAAATGACCATGCAGTTTTTCCCTTGAACTTTATGACAGAAGATGCTTGCTCGTAAATATATGATGTTGAGCAGTTCAGCAGTACGGTTGTTAAAATTCATTTGAGTGGTGATCTTCCTTTCCTCAGCTGAAATCTACCTTATAAGTTCATCTAAATGTAGATTTGGGAACCAGAGAGTGATCAAATTGCAGGAGAGCATGTGAATTTTTCACCTTGTCTCTCTGAACTTTGTTTGATCCTTGACATTTATTGTTACAAGATCAAATAAATTGGATGGGCATAACTGAGGGGTTGAGGAGCTTCAAAGTTGACGGTTTATTCCATTAAAATGAATCCAAAGTGATATAAAAGTTAATTCCTTAGAGGTGGTTGCGTGCAAGCCAAAGCACCTAGCCATACAAGATCAAAAATCACAGAAAGTGGGAACCTGTGTCTTCATTAATGTTCTCCTGCAAATCTTTAGTGTCTCTTTGACAGTCACTCAAAGAAAGTTGCCTATCAGCTAACCAAGGTTAGTTGCAAATGAAAAAAAAAAACTCTTCGTCTGGAGTTTGCTGCTAATTGGGCGGCTTACATACAGAACATTTCGGATGAGGTTACCTTCTTTGGGATTCTCCAAGCTGACGCTGGTTGTGTAGGAGTGATGAGAATGCCTATTTGGTTTTCAAGTACCCCCATGAAACCAAAAATTATGGAACAATCTTTTTGATGAATGTGGGATAAAATGGGTTGTCCATAACCTTTCCACTGGGTGTGCAGAACCATCTTCAGTGTGGCAAAAGACTATATATCAAAACGGAAGAAAACCATAATCTCAAAGGGTAAAATGGACTTTAGCTCAATCATTCTCTGAGGAACTTCTTGAGGGAGCCTCAAAGTGGTAGCGATTTTCTGAACTGGAAGAATACTCTTTACCCATTCCTTGTGGTGGCCTTGGTCTCAGTAGCATTAGAATGAATGAGTTCAGAACTCCTTTCTAAGTGGCACTGTTGTTGAAAAATATAAAGCTTAGCTTACAAAAGGAAAGAGATTCCTATCTCGAGGGAGAAGATTGACTTTATCACAATTATACTTTCGAATCTTCCACATTCCAACTAAATTTTTTCAATCCCAGGCAAGCTACTACAAATAGAAAGCTTACGACAAATAGGATGTTTCTTTTCCTATAGCTAGCGGTGGCCTCAGTCTCCATCGCATCAGAGTGAAGAATTCAGGACCTCTCTCTAAATGGATTTGGAAATCCCTCAAAGCTCTCTTCCTCACGGCATGAGTTATTTCTGGTTAGTACAGTAAATAAAAGTTTGGATAATTGTGTAATTGGGGCTAGTTAGCAAGTAGCAACCGAGGCCAAGTGAGATTCTCTTGTCTTGTCAACAAGCTTTCTTTGATAGTTAGTCCTTAAACTTAGTAGACAGTTCCAAGGTCTTCTTTTATCAAGTTCTTAGGGAAGGGATTCTTGATAACGAAAATCTGAGGCACTATGTTTTGGCTAATTTTAAGTGGCAAAGTACCAAGGAGTGTAGAAATGAGGTAGGAGGATGCAATTTCCTGGTTCAATGAAACAAGAAAGTGCTTCTTGACGGGCCATGAAAATGGTTACAAATTTGTTGACAAAAATTAGGCCATTCCATTAAAGATTGTAAAAACTTCCAACTAAAACATCTTCTAATGGCCAAATAAATACTTCCATGCCCCCTCAATATTGATTGGATATATGAAAATTGGCTGAATTCCTTCTCAACCGTTCCATCTTTTACCCACCACGAAAATTTAGGACCCTAACTACACGTTACCTTACTATTTCAATTTCAGTTTTCAACAGCGTCCACCAAAGTCCAATCGTCCCAAAAAAGAAAAGAAAAAAGGTTAAAGAATAACCCAAACGTGATAAAAACTAATGAATTCAGTGAAGGGAACAACCCTTCATCCCCAAGAAAAACCACATGAACAACACTGCAGTCTTCTTAGCCTACCTTCAATTAATTTAAGAAAGTAACAAGAAAGGATAAATTCACAATCACTTACAAACCGACTCCTAATGAAATGGAATACAAATTCACTAAAGCAATTGCAAGAACAAAGAAGAAGAAAAGATTAGGGTTAAAAAGCGACCTCTTCTCACCACCCGTGTAATACTCTTGAGGACCATCGGGGTCGCCGACGGAATCAGGCGATCGTCGATTGAGATCGGAAAGGGTTCGGATGCCACCGGTCCGACTGCTGGAGGGCTTTGATGGCTTGTCGTCTCGTGATGCCATTGACGATGCTGATCGAAGTGAGAGAATGGGAAGAGGAAAGAATCTTGAGAGAGGTCGCGTAATTTCTAGGCAGATTGCAGGATTCGTGAAGAACGCTATGTATACACTCTGCAGGCTAATTGTACCGTTTTTTTTTTTTCTTTTTTTTTTTTAATTATTATTATTATTATTTATTTTCGTTTTCCGTTTTTTTTTTTCTTTTTCTTTTTAAGTTCTTAAATCTTGGTCCTATATGGATTTGACATTCAACCCTCAAAATTTCTCTGAGGCTCTCTAGGCCTCGTGAATGGTTGTTTTGTTAGTCTCTTTCATCGCTATCACAATTCTAGAGCTATATTGTAAGCTTCGAGGCACGACCTTGGTTATAAGTTCTTATAAAATTCATGTATACTAACGTTCTATCAACCCTCAAGGTACTATTGTTGACCCCTACAGCTCATGACAAGTCCTCACTGAAATAAAATTAACTTGTAAACTCCTTAATAATCCCCACAAGTAGAGTCACCGCTCATGACAAGTCCACACTGAAATAAAATTAACTTGTAAACTCCTTAATAATCCCCACAAGTATGGTCATAAATCGTATGTCAACTCTATAGCTGTCTAGACTCCTGACAATTGATTCGAGTTTACAAGTAGGACCTGGTTGGTGACCTCTAACCATCTTTTTATGGTTAACATATCATCACTAGCTAAGAGGGTTAAACCCAATAATGGTATGAGTTCATTATATATTTATTTTAGAAAAAATGATTTAGGTATGTTAGGAATAAAGATATCTTAGGAATAAATTGTCCGGCCTCTACTGTAAATACCCATCTAGCCCTACCTAGGTTTTTCATCCAAAGAAATACTAAGCACAGAGTGCCGTAATATTTTATAGAGTGTTTTGTAATCTCTTCTCGATTTGTGTTAATAAGGAGTGCGAGTGTTTCCCACAAAAATTTGAGTTCAACAATCTAATATCAGAGCGAGGTTGATGTAGGGTGTCTGATCTCTTTGAATTCTTAGTATGCTCTGTGGTTGCAGCTCTCTCTAATCTTCCACATCAGAAACGATTTCTTGAGATTATTAGTGAGTGAGTTTTTTTATGTCATGAGTAGTCTGTGACCCTCCAAGTTATGTCGAAAAAGGTTGTTTGGTATTATTGAGGTATAGCCAACACGATGGGCACTTTCCAAATCATTGGAGGAATAAAACAAAGAAAAAAAAAACACAACAACAACAACTACATCACGTGGGCAACATGTATGATGTCCTATTTGCAAGAACAAGACCTTTCGGGAGGTCGTTGGTGGGAGTGAAACTAAGTCGTCAGAGGAGGATTCTAATGGCGCCTTAAGCAAATGGAGAATCAAAGCAGATAAAACAATGTTTGTCTTGAAGACCACAATCTGAGAAGAGATGTTAGAGTACATTTGGGATGACAAGATACCGAAAGAAGCATAGGATACGTTCCTAATGTTATTCTCAAAGAAAAACGATATGTGGCTAGAATTTCTAGAGAACGAGCTGTTATCAATTTCACGTGGCATGACGATTGCTCAGTACTTCCACAAAGTTAAGTCAATTTGTTAGGAGATTATTAAGTTAGACTCGAAGTCTACCATTGGAGAAGCTCGAATGAAGAGAATTATTATCCACGAATTGCGACCATAATATAGAAAATTCGTTATTGTTGTACAAGGATAGCCCGCTCAACCATCACTTGTAGAGTTTGAAAATTTGCTAGCCAGGCAAGAAGTCATGGCTAGGCACATGAGAGGTATCACGCCAAAGATTGAAGAAGAAGCCACCAAGGAACTGCACAACCAGAGAGAGCTCATAAGAACGACAACAAGAGATCTCAAAGAAAGAGATTTGAAGGTATTTGCTACAATTGCGGGAAGAAGGGTCACATGTCCAAGAATTGTTGGTCTAGGAAAAAGTTTTTCGAAAGCAATGTGGCATCCTCCAAGATCTCCAACAATTTCAAAAGCATGGAGGAATGAGATGCAGAGGAAATATGTGACATAGAAGAAGACGATTTGAGCTCATGGCGAAGATGGGAGAGCATATTGATTACGAGGATGAATGGATCATTGATTCAGGATGCTCAAACCATATGATTGACGATCAACGTGGTGTAATGGAAGCGGGGTGGCACCTAGAGAAAGAAGTATTACCAGGCTTTGGGAACATTGAAGAAATTCTTTCACATAAGACGGGGGAGAAAATTATACACATTTGCTTAAGTGTTGATGTGTCTGGAGGTCCAAGTGGCACTAATATTGGTGAGTAAGAAGTGAACTCGGTGAAAAGGAAATGACACCTCAACAACTCAGACGGTCAGAAAGAATCTAGAAGCCAAATCCAAAGTATGTCAATTCAGTTGTTAAAGAACACGAAGTTAAAGAGCCAAAGACGTATGAAGACACATTATACAATACGACTTGGCAGCAGGCAATGGAGGAAGAAATTATACCCTTGGAACAGAATCAAACCTGAAAATTAGTACAAAGACTAGAAGATGTCAAATCCACCTTTTGCAAGTGGATTTACAAAATAAAGTGTATCCTGGATGAATCAATCGAGAGATATAAAGCTCAACCTGTAGCTCGAGGGTTCTCTCAACAATATGGACTATACTATCATGAAACGTTTAGTCCAATAGTGAAGATCACTATCATACAGGTTCCTCCAGCACTTGTGGTAAATAAAGATGGTAAATTATGGCAGATGGATATGAAGAATACTTTCTTGTAGGGAGAGTTAAACAGAGAGATCTACATGAACCAATCGAAGGAATTTGAGAATGCAATTGGAGTCACATCAGTACATGCAAAATCAAAAGAAGTTAGTTACAATCAATTAATTATGATCGTTTAAAGTTGACTCTTCCAGTACACAATATTTGAGGTTTCTTCCTATACACAATTAATTATGAGTCAGTCATTGACTCGTTTAAAGAAATTTAATATTGTGTATAGGAAGATTCAATTAATTTAATATTGCTCGACGGACCTTGAGATATGTTAAAGGTACATCAATTAGGATCATTTGTACAAAAGAAGCAATGACTGCAAGTTAGCTAGATACCGTGATGTTGACTATGCAGGATATCACGATACCCGAAGATCAAGCACTGAGTATGTGTTCAAGCTCGGTTCGAGAACAATATCTTGGTGTAGCAAAAGACAACCAACAATATCATGGTCAACTAGAGAAGCAGAGTACATAGCAACGACTAGAGAAGCTCAGGAAAGTACGTTGCTGAAACTCTTGATGGAAGATTTGCACCAGAAAATTCACTATCCAATACCACTTCATCGTGACAACCAATCTGCGATTCGCCTAGCAGAAAATCCTCTGTGGTGTTGCATGCTAGAACAAAACATGTGAAGGTGCACTACCATTTCATTAGAGAGAAAATCCTGAAGGAAGAAATCGAGATGCAGATCAAGATAGATGATCAAGTGGCAGACTTGTTTACAAAAGGGCTGACAAACATGAGAGCTTTCGCTGTTAGCTCAACATGGTGCGACTAATGAGCACTAGTGCTGAGGGAGAGTGTTAAAATATTATCACTAGCCCAATAATTATATGAGCCCATTGTATATTTATTTTAGAAAAATAAAGTTACAACTGTGCACCCCTACCACTCAGGACAAACTTAATAAAAGGAAGTTAACTGACTAACTCGTTACTACTTCCCATAGAGTACAGTCATACATCATAAACCAGATATATAGTTATTCGAAGCCTCGACAATCGAGTCAAGTTTACAATTAAGGACTAGTTGGTGAACTCTTATTCGCGCCCCGTGTAACTACATAAAATCACATACATAAATAATAGAGACATAGCATAATGGTCTAACATATAGATACCTAATCATGGTTTCAGTTTCTCTCGAATCTGAGCTCCGTTCATACATTTTTCAAAAACATGCATTATAACGTTTAAGGTGCTGTTACATACATGAATTCAACTTCATGCTTAAATCTTAATTATACATTTCCTATAACATGTTTTCAATCATACCAAAGGCACATCTCCGTTTACACTTAAATCTTAATTTAATAGTTCTTTATCAGGAAACGTGCATCATAATGTTTAACATATCCTTTTCGTACATCAAACCAATTTAGTTCATGTTCAAATTCCTATGACATACTTCTTATATCATGCTTCCACACGTACCACAAGTATAGCTTAATCTGAAGTTACGAGGTGCCATTAACCTGAAATGTTCAACACTTTCTGCTCGGGAATCAAGTCAAGAGAATAAAATAGGTGAAAACAGGTTGAAAAATAGACTTTAGGAGGTTTAAAAATGGTATAAAGAGGGATGGCCTCTTTAATAAATATGTAGATTTCCTCGTCACGAGTATATAGAGACAAGAATCAAGCAATTTGATTGAGATTTGAGAGATAAACGAGGGTCATAAGTTACTGAGAAAACCCTAAACTTCACTTCCAACAATGGCTTCGTTCTCCTCCTACCCATGCTCTCGATCTTCCGTTCCTTCGTGGCGCTCCAACTTGAGTCTCCCATTCAATCGACTCTCCATCAGATTAATCCAACTCACAGCCACCAGTGACAAGGCTAACACATTTTCTGCACATGTTTTTTTTAATTATTATTATTATTATTCTTCTATTAAAAATCGGATATTACAAATAAAATATTTAATTTAATTATCTCTTGTTAAAAAAAAAAAAAAAAGATTTTTATTGATATTTAAAAGAAAAAGACCTAATTGAATCTTCCTACCCACAAATTATATTTAGTTGGTAGCAACTCCAATGCATGAAAAGACGGGCCATTACAACCTTATTTGTAGATCCCACATCGGTGGGAGAGGAAAACGAAATATTTTTTATAAAAGTGTGGAAACCACTCTTAGGCGACGCGTTTTAAAAACCTAAAGGGGAAGTCTGAAAGGGAAAGCCCAAAGAAGACAATATCTACTAGCGATGGACTTGGGTTGTTACAAATGGTGTAACGTTCAAAAAAAAAAAATGAATTCAGCCAAGTCAACGGAGGGGCAAATGTGTCATTTTGCCATCCAGCCATTATAGGGGTCCAAGGGTCTCAATCAGCTATTAGTCACACCCACACTGGATGTATTATAGGCATTCATGTTGACCTCAATGGAAAATTAGGCTTTGATGACCCAAATGATGCAGACACTAGTTGCTAATCAGACAACATTATAGGGGACCAAAGATTCAGGGACGATGACCGTGGAGTCCCATTACCTGAAAGATTTTCAGAGACATAAATCGCATTCCTTTAACAAAGGCAAGGTGAATCCCATCGCAGTAGAGAATTGGCTAGAGACTATAGAAACAGTCTTCTATAACATGAACTATCTGCTGGAGTATCAAGTACATTGTGGGACATACATGTTGAAAGGAGAGACACACTTCTAGTGGAAAGGTGCTCAGAGGATCATTGCACCATAAGGAGAGCCTATTACTTGGTGCCAGTTTAAAGAAACCTATTTCCACAAATACTATCCAGTCACTGCTATGATGAAAATGCAAGCAACATTCCTTGAACTGAAACAGGGAGACAAGTCAGTAGAGGAATACGATCTGGAGTTCAACAGGTTGGTAAGGTTTTCTCTAGTATATGTGAGCACAGAAGAGTTGAAGGCCAAACGATTTATTACTGGCCTAAGGAATGAGCTAAAGGGGCATGTGGCAGCCCATACATCCTCTGATTATGTAGAAGCCCTTCGGGTGGTGATCCTAATCGACAAACTACAGTGGGGATCAGCCCAATCATCCCACACAATAGTCCAAGGGAAGAGGACCGACCGGAGCCACCCCAAAACTAGTGGACCGCCCCGCGACCACACTAATAAGCGGGGGAAAGCCTCGGTGCAGAACAGGACCAATTGTCCTAATTGTCGGCGTCCTCACTCGAGGGAATGTAGAGTAGGAATAGATGCATGCTACAAATGTGGCCGAACAGGGCACCTTGCAGTAGATTGCCCTTAGAGGAACGATCAGCATGCCAACTGACCTGCGACACAAAATCAAAGGGCCCAGGATGCTCAGCATTAGTAAGGGTGAGTTGTAGCCCATGCAAGCACAACTAGACAAGCTGACGAGCCTGACGCAGTTGTTACAGGTACGCTACCCATCTTTGGTCATTTGGCTTTAGTGTTGTTTGATTCGGGTTCGACACATTCGTTCGTATTTAAGGAGTTTGTAGAGCTAGCACACCTAGAGAAGGAACCTTTAGAGATCACCCTATCAGTGTCTACCCCTACTCACGAGCTATTGTTAGCTACCCATAGGGTTAAGGTAGGTAATGTAACAGTGCTAGGACGTGTCATCGAAGCTGCACTAATAGTGTTAAGCAGGCAAGACTTCAATGTCATCTTGGGTATGGATTAGCTAGGCGAGAATCATGCTTTGATAGATTGTGAGACTCGAATAGTGACTCCTAGACTCCCGTCAGGGGACAACTTTACCTACAAGGGAGACACTCCCAAAAGAACCCCAAGCGTCATAACAACACTAAAGGTCAGAAAGATGATTTGTAGTGGTGCAAGTGCATTTTTAGCGAGCGCGACCTTAGGCAACCGTAACGAGCAAACGGTCTCATCAGTACGCATCGTCAGGGAGTTCGTAGATGTTTTTTCGGAGGATTTGTCAAGTTTGCCCTAAGTTAGGGAAGTTGATTTCGGGATCGGTTTAGAACCAGGAACTGCGCCGATCTCCAAGGCACCCTGTATAATGGCACCTGTAGAACTCAGAAAATTGAAGGAACATATATAGGAGCTGTTGGATAAGGGTTTCATTCGACTTAGTTTATCACCCTAGGGAGCCCCTGTTCTATTTGTCAAGAAGAAGGACGAGTCTCTACGGTTGTGTATTGATTATAGGGAGCTAAACAATGTCACCATAAAGAATAAGTACCCTCTCCCAAGAATTGATGACTCGTTTGATCAGCTACAGGGAGAAACAGTTTTCTCCAAAATTGGAGGTCAAGGTATCATCACTTGAGGATCAGAGAGAAAGATATACCTAAGACAGCCTTTAAAAGTCATTATGGACATTACGAGTTTCTTGTTATGTCCTTTGGCCTTACCAATGCACCAGCAGTCTTCATGGAACTAATGAACAAGGTGTTGAAGAATTCTTAAACACTTTTGTTATAATGTTCATTGATGACATTCTAATACTCTTAGTCAGAGGCAGAGCATGAAGAGCACCTGAGGAAAGTCCTGACAATATTGAGAGTCTAGCAGTTGTACGCCAAGTTCTCCAAGTGTGAGTTTTGGCTATTTGAAGTAGCGTTTCTGAGTCATGTGGTGTCAAGCAGAGAGATCACAGTAGACCTAGCTAAGATAGAAGTAGTGATGAGGTGGCCAAGGCCGACCACAGTCACTAAAGTGTGGAGTTTTTTAGGGCTAGCTAGCTGGATATTACAAAAGGTTCATCCAGGGCTTCTCCAAAATATCTTCAGTGCTAACTCAGCTAACCAAGAAGGGCAAGCCCTTTGCTTGAATAGAGTTTCCAGGAACTCAAGGAGAGGTGGGTGACAACACTGTTTCTCACATTTCTAGATGGGTCAGGCGATCTCATGGTGTACGGTGACGCATTAGTGAAAGGTTTAGGGTGTGTGCTCATGCAGAAGGGTAAGGTGATAGCGTATGCTTCTAGACAACATAAGAAATATGAACTAAACTACCCGACTCATGACCCCGAGTTAGCAGCGGTAGTGTTGGCTCTGAGAACATGATGACATTACCTGTACGGGGTACCAGTGTCCATAGTATCAGACCAGGACACCAGGTTCACCTCTCAGTTTTGGAAAAGTCTCTAGCAAGCACTAGGAACTCAGTTAAGGTTTAGTACAACTTTTCATCCTCAAACAGATGGACAGACCGAAAGGCTGAATCAGATCTTAGAAGATATGTTGCGAGCCTATGTCATAAATTTCTCTGGGTGTTGGGACGAACATTTGCCCTTGATGGAATTTGCCTACAATAACAGTTATCAAGCCACCATCCAAATGGCGCCTTTCAAGGCATTATATGGACTTAGGTGTTGAACCTCAGTGTTTTGGGAAGAGGTAGGCACACAGCAACTACTGGGACCAGAGTTGGTTAAGGTCACCAACGCAATGGTGCAAAAAATCAAGCAGAGAATACTCACCGCTCAGACCCAACAGAAGAGCTATGCATATTTGCATAAAAGGGACCTCGAATTTGAAGTGGGTGACCATGTGTTCCTGAAGGTAGCCTCTATGAGGGGGTGTTGAGGTTCGGGAAGAAGGAAAAGTTGAGCCCAAGGTTCATAGTCCCCTCCGAGATTCTAGAGAGAGTTGAGACTGTGGCCTATGGAATTGCCCTACCATCGAACCTTGCCGCCGTACACAATTTGTTCCACGTGTCCATGCTGCAAAATACACTCCACACCCTACCCACGTGATTGAACATGAAACGCTTTGTCTTTAGGAAGATCTGTCATACGAGGAGAAACCTAGCAGAATTTTGGCTCGAGACACCAGGCGATTGAACAACAAAGTTATTTCCTTGGTGAAGGTCTCATGGGGTAACCACCATGAGGAAGAGGCAACTTGGGAATGAGAAGAGGACGTAAAGAGAGCCTATCCTGAACTCTTCCAAGAGATGTCGACTTTCGGGGACGAAAGTTCCTAAGAAGGGGAGAGTTTGTAATGCTCAAAAAAAAAAAAAAAAAAAAAAAAAAGGAATTCAGCCAAAAGTCAATGGAGGGGAGAGAAGGATTTTTTGGCAGCCACGTGTCAACCGGTGTAGCGCGGCTTGGTAGGCGGAGGACACACGTTGCGCATTGGTTGGAGCTACGCGGCGGACGACGATTGGAGCAACATGGCCCCAGCAATACGGTGCCACGCATCGCTAGTGTACCCTACCTGTCTACAGACCTACAGACTGATCTGTCCCGACTCGTAACCTGTCGGCCCAAACCAACCCACGGTCCACCTGAGCGAATCGAGCCGTCGACCCCAATTGGACCGCTGACCCATGACTGCACAGAAGCAACCTGCGCGTGCCGCCCGAGAGTAGACGTGTTCTCGGTGCGTGTAAGACCCATTTTTGTCCGTTTGACTTCTGTTTGCCTAATTTTCGTCCCGATTCCAATTCTAACAATGTTTTTATGAGAATAGGGACATAGTCGAGGAAAATCAGTATTTTTGGATACCCTACTTGCATAGAGACGCCAGCGAAAGGGCATGTGTCAACCAAGTAAGTCACCACATGGAACTTAAGAAGAAATATTTGTAGGAATCACTTCGGTATGCATGCATGCTAGTTTAATTTCCTTAGTTGACTAGATTTTTCCATGATATGAGTTTAGGTGGCAAAATGTATGAATTATGAAAATTGAATCATGGTTTATGCTTATGCATGAATTATGTATGTTGTATCTTGATGCTTGATATATGTGCACTAAGTTAATGTTTATGAATCGTTGTTACAATAAGCCTAGGGATTCATGATTAGAGTGATGAGTCACTGGGTTTAGACCTATCCCTTCCCTAGGAACCTAACAGATTACCACGACAACGAAGTACCTTAGGATTGTTCTTAGGCTGCTAGTTGTGTGAACGATATCTATAGCTCCGTGGGAGGACCAGGGGTTCCTGATTAGTTCTTACTACTGCTTGGCCATTTTGCATGGGAAATGTGTCCCCACGTCGTACAACCCATTAGCTGTGTGGGAACAGATTGGGTTGTGCCCCCAGGGGACTATTATGGGCCTAGGAGGTACTCAATACACTCCTAAGCAAGATGCCATGTGGTCTCAAATAACCATGCAGAGGTAGCACCTCATAGAGAGACACCGGTCATTACAGCTCGGCATAAGGAACTCTTAGAGACTAAATGAAAGGACGGAGGACTAGAGAAGCTCCAAGGGGCAATCCCCAAGGGACTAAGACCAGAACCAAAAGTCCTGGAGCTAATTAGAAGCCCGTGGGAATCCGTTAAGCATTAGGATGCGATGATAGCCTACAAGTAGGTGGCTTACTGAGTATAATTTTTATACTCATCCTTGCTATGTTTCCCTTTTTCAAGTGCGTGAGGCGTCTGGTCAAGAGAGGGCGTGATCAAAGATGTGGATTGTCATAGAGGAATGCATGTCCCGAGATATCAGTCCAGTTTTTCTTTTGTATTCGAATTCACATATTTTCGTCCCAAGAATTGTTAATTATTTGAACATTTGTTTTAAAATTTCACTTGAAATAAATGGTTTCGCCTTAATGCATTTTCAAATGTTTTTGTTACATTCACGTCATTTTGAGTCACGACTCATAGTATAATATTGGGTCGTGACAAATGGTGTCAGAGCTAGACACCGGATGATGTGCCAGTGAGGATGCTGGGTGTCATGGTCATGCTCGTCCAAGGCGTGTTGCCCATGGCCGCATGCCCATGACAAGCCCAACCCTTTATGTCTTTTCATATTCTAGTGTTTTACTTTTGTATTTCTAGGAAGTATGACGTTTCAGAAATATCATGTCTAAGCCTGTCAGACATGAAATGCCTCAGAATGTACTATAGGGGGATATGACTAGTTGTCAACTTCTCCCTACCCAAGGTTATATACTGTAAGCCGTTGTTATTTCTCTCTTGCTTGCTTATATAACGTCTCTTTCAAAAATCTCTCTTTTGAAAATCTCTCTCTGCCCTTGTGTTCTAAAACCTTCTCTTAAAACCGAGGCCAAAGGCTCGAGCATATGTCGCCTGGCCGTAGGTGACACAAGAACGAATTGGCTTAGCTCACTTGTCCTTGGAAAGTGAGTGCCGCACAATCGCAAGTCCGCTGCCATTAAAAGTGCGATTGTGACAAGTGGTATCAGAGCTTTGTAAGCTCTGTGAAATAGCAAAGACCGAAAACATGTCGACGACAAAGTCGACACCCAAATCACAAGCCGACCGGCTTACTTAATAGAGGAGGAAATGTTGTTCCTCAAAGAAGTCCCTGACACCATCCGCTTCCTGGAAGCACGGGTGAAGGAATTGAGTGGAAAAGTCGTAGAGATCGATGCAATGGGTAACCGCCTAGATGGGTTGCCAATCGCAAAACTGATGTTTCGAGTGATCTCACTCGAAGAAAAATTTGCTCCTACGAGGAGCCCAAGACCGTCTGGTAGCCCCGATAGCTCTGTCGCGCACAAGGAGGGACGTGGCAAAGAGTTCAACGTACTACAAAATACAATGATGAGTTTGTTCAATGGATTACCGGATGAATTCAGAACAACGATCGATGACATCCAAGAAAAGATGTCCACCATGAGCACCCGAATCGAGGTGACCATGAAAGCCGTGGAGAACGTCTCAACTGGGCAAACTAATACAGGATCCAACAAACTGAAGTTTCCCGACCCTAGACCTTTCAAAGGGAACCGGGAAGCCAAAGAGTTGGAAAACTTCATCTTTGATGTCGAACAGTACTTCAAAGCCACATCGGCTTGTACCGATGACATAAAGGTGACAGTAGCCTCAATGTATCTCATAGACGATGCCAAACTTTGGTGGCGTATGAAGGTACAAGACATCGAGAATGGATTGTGCACCATAGACTCGTGGGAAGACCTCAAGAGAGAGTTGGGGGACCAATTCCTCCCCGAAAACGTAGACCATCTAGCAATGGAAAAACTAATAGCCCTAAAGCAAACTGGAAGCATAAGAGACTATGTCAGACAATTTTCGACCCTGATGCTAGATATCAGGGGCACATCAGAGAAGGACAAGGTGTTCTTATTTATAAATGGGTTACAACCGTGGGCCAAAACAAAAATACACGAGAAAAAGGTCAAAGACCTAGCTACTGCAATTGCATGCGCCGAGAGACTCCTAGACTATGGGAACGAGGCGAGTTACCAAAGAAAAACAACACAGGCCCCAAACACTGGGGGCAAAACATATAAACCGTCAGGTCATCGAAATGGGAGCCCCAACAGGCCAAACAGAGGTAACGACAGACCAAGCAGGTGGACAGATAGACCTGCTCAGAACAACCAAGCAGGGACATCTCGAGAACCTTACCCTCAAAGGAACCACCCGACAACACCTTTACAATGCATATTGTGTAAAAGGCCCCCACAAAGTGTCCTACTGTCCTCATCGGGCCTCTCTCACTGCACTCCAAGTGTCCATTCAAGAGAGCAACGACACAAGAGTCGAGACTATGCTAGACAAGAAGGAAGATCAAGACAACCCCCTGAATGGGCGCGCTCAAATTCTTGTCAGCCCTCCAACGGAAGGTCGACCCGAAGGAGATAATAGAGAAAGGGCTCATGTTTGTGGATGCGACAATAAACTCTCGACCGAGCAAGAGCACTTTGATAGACTCAGAAGCGACTTATAACTTCATCGGCCGATCAAGAAGCCCGAAGATTGGGACTTACCATAGGAAAAGACCCTGGAAAAATGAAAGCTATCAACTCCGAGGCCTTGCCTATTGTGGGAGTTTCCAAAAGAGTCCCCTTCAAATTAGGGGCTTGGACAGGAGAGTTGCACCTTGTCGTAGTTCGTACGGACGACTTTGACGTGGTACTTGGGATGGAGTTCCTCCTAGAACACAGAGTTATCCCAATGCCACTGGCGAAATGCTTGGTGATCACCGACCACAATCCCACAGTAATACCTGCAAGCATTAAGCTGTCAGGTAATCTTAGAATGATCTCGGCCATACAATTGAAAAGAGGACTCGCACGGGAGGAACCTACATTTATGGCTATACCACTGATGAAAGAAGTGACTACTGAGGAAACTATCCTAGAAGAAATCAAGGAGGTACTAAACAGTTATGCTGACATAATGCCAGAGAGCCTACCACAAACATTATCACCCCATCGAGGCATTGATCACGAAATTGAACTCCTTCCCGGGGTTAAACCCCCAGCGAAGAACGCATACCGAATGGCTCCCCCTGAGCTAGCCGAATTGAGGAAACAACTAGATGAGTTGTTGACGGCAGGATTCATCTGCCCGACAAAAGCACCTTACGGAGCACCCGTACTATTTCAGAAAAAGAAGGATGGGACGTTGCGTTTGTGCATAGATTATAGAGCCTTAAACAAGGTGACGGTACGCAACAAATACCCACTGCCGATAATATCCGACTTGTTCGACCAATTTCAAGGGGCCAAATACTTCACGAAGTTGGACTTACGATCAGGGTACTACCAAGTACGTATCGCCGAGGGGGATGAGTCCAAGACGACGTGCGTGACAAGATATGGAGCCTTCGAGTTCCTGGTAATGCCCTTTGGCTTGACAAACGCCTCAGCTACGTTTTGCACGTTAATGAACCAGCTTTTCTACGAATACTTGGATCAGTTCGTCATAGTATACCTCGACGACATAGTTGTATACAACACAACTCTAGAGGAACACAAGGTGCACTTGAAGCTGGTATTTGACAAGCTGCGGCAAAATCAGTTGCAGGTCAAGAAAGAAAAATGTGCCTTCGCAAAGGCATGCATCAACTTCCTCGGACATGTCATCAGTTGTGGACAAATTGGGATGGATAGCGATAAGATAAAAGCTATCCAAGAGTGGAAAGTCTCTACTTCCGTATCCGATGTGCGGTCCTTCTTAGGATTAGCAAACTACCATAGACGGTTCGTGGAAGGGTTTTCACGACGAGCCGCCCCCTTAACGGAGCTCCTGAAGAAAGACCACCCTTGGTCGTGGTCAAATAAATGTCAAATGGCCTTTGTAGATCTGAAGGCAACCATGACGAGGGGTCCTGTCCTCGGGTTAGTAGATGTTACAAAGCCATTTGAAATAGAAATAGATGCTTCCGACTTTGTCCTAGGCAGTGTCCTTATTCAAGAAGACCACCCCATCGCTTATGAAAGTTGGAAGCTTAATGATGCCGAACGGACATACACTGTCTCCGAAAAAGAAATGCTGGCTGTAGTCCATTGCCTACGAGTCTGAAGACAGTATCTCTTGGGATCACAGTTCATAGTGAAGACGGATAACAGTGCCATCTGCCACTTCTTCGATCAACCAAAATTGACGACAAAACAAGCACGGTGGCAAGAGTCGTTGGCGGAATTCGACTTGAAATTCGAACACAAGGTAGGGAAGAGTAATCAAGCAGCCGATGCACTTAGTCGGAAGGGCGAACATGCGGCCCTGTGCATGTTAGCCCATATTCATTCAAGTAAGATCGATGGATCGATGCGCGACATCATCAAAGAACATTTACACAAAGACCCATCGGCCAAAGCCATCGTCGAACTAGCTAAAGCTGGGAAGACACGACAGTTTTGGGTTGAGGGAGACCTTCTAATGACTAAATGAAACAGATTATACGTCCCAAGAACGGGAGAACTGAGGAAGAAGCTCATTCAGGAATGTCATGATACCTTATGGGCAGGACACCCTGGGTGGCAAAGAACGTATACCCTAATCAAAAAGGGGTACTTCTGGCCGAATATGCGGACGATATCATGTAGTATACCAAGACGTGCCTCATCTGCGAACAGGACAAAGTCGAGAAAGCCAAAGTCTCGGGACTCTTGGAACCTCTACCTGTGCCAACAAGACCTTGGGAAAGTGTGTCTCTGGACTTCATAATACACCTCCCAAAAGTCGGAGAATATGACGCCATCTTGGTTATTGTAGATCGGTTCTCGAAATATGCGACGTTTGTTCCCACTCCCAAATTATGCTCGGCTGAACTAATAGCCCAACTATTTTTCAAACACGTTGTCAAGTTATGGGGCATTCCGTCGAGCATGATCAGTGATAGAGATGGTAGATTCATCGGCACATTTTGGACCGAATTATTCGCCTTCTTGGGAACGACTTTAAACATCTCTTCGAGCTACCATCCTCAAACCGATGGACAGACAGAACGGTTCGACTGCTTGCTCAAAGAATACTTACGTCACTTCGTCGACGCTCGCCAGAAGAACTGGATACAACTGCTAGATGTTGTCCAATTCTGTTTCAATTGTCAAACGAGCTCGTCTGCGGGGAAGAGTCCCTTCGAAATTGTAAGTGGACGACAACCGGCCTTACCACATATTATTGATCATCCTTATGCAGGGAAAAACCCTCAAGCTCAAAACTTCACGAGAGAATGGAAGCAGCCAACAGATATAGCCCGGACATATTTAGAGAAAGCTTCCAAGCATATGAAGAAGTGGGCGGACAAGAAGCGTCGCCCCCTTCAATTCCGACCAGGAGATCAAGTTCTCATCAAGTTGAGACAAGAACAGATCAGATTTCGCAGCCGAAAAGACTAGCGACTAGTTCAAAAATATGAAGGCCCGATTGAAGTCGTTAAAAAGATCGGGGCTACCTCCTACAGAGTTGCGCTACCCACATGGATGAAAATCCACCCAGTAATTCATGTGAGCAACTTGAAGCTTTACCACCCTGACCCGGATGACGACCAGTGAAATGTAATCACAAGATCGAGCATCGATCTGAAACACAAAGAGACAGCAAAGAAATAGAGGAGATCCTAGCCAACAAGGTTAGGAAGATAGGAAGACCCGTACGGACGATTCGTGAATTCCTTGTCAAATGGAAGAATCTCCCTACGGAGGAAACCAGCTAGAAATGCGCCGAAGATCTGGACTCCGCCACCACCCACATCGCCAGGTTTGAAAGAAGTCAGTTGACAGGGACGTCAACCAATTAGGTGGGGGAGGATGTCATGGTCATGCTCGTCCAAGGCGTGTTGCCCATGGTCGCATGCCCATGACAAGCCCAACCCTTTATGTCTTTTCATATTCTAGTGTTTTACTTTTGTATTTCTAGGAAGTATGACGTTTCAGAAATATCATGTCTAGGCCTGTGAGGCATTAGGAAGTATGACGTTTCAGAAATATCATGTCTAGGCCTGTGAGACATGAAATGCCTCAGAATGTACTATAGGGGGATACGACTAGTTGTCAACTTCTCCCTATAGGGGGATACAACTAGTTGTCAACTCCCTACCCAAGGTTATATACCGTGGGATACGACTAGTTGTCAACTTCTCCCTATAGGGGGATACAACTAGTTGTCAACTCCCTACCCAAGGTTATATATCCGTAAGCCGTTGTTATTTCTCTCTTGCATGCTTATTTTTCAAAAATCTCTCTTTGCCCTCGTTTTCTAAAACCTTCTCTTAAAACCAAGGCCAGAGGCTCGAGCATATATCGCTTGGCTGTAGGCGACGCAAGAACGAATTGACTTAGCTCACTTGTCGTTGGAAAGTGAGTGCCACACAATCGCAAGTCCACTGCCATTAAAAGTGCGATTGTGACACTGGGTCTCGAAGGGGAGTGAATTGTGAGATCCCATATCGATGGGAGAAAGCGAGTGCCAGCAGGACACTATGGGCCCTGAAGGGGGTAGATTGTTAGATCCTACATCAGTTCTAGAAGAGAATGAAACATTATTTACAAGGGTGTGAAAACCTCTCCCTAGCAGCATTTTAAAAACCTTAAAGAGAAACTTGAAAGGAAAAGCCCAAATAGGACAATATTCCACTTGTTTATGATTCTGTGTTGGTTCAGTAAACACGGTATATAGAAATCTCCTCGACAAAAAAAAAAAAAAAAAAAAAAAAAAAAAAAAAAAAGCATTGACAATAACAAATTGTTCCGTTGAAGACAGTTTTTTTTTTCCTTCGTTTCTGGAGGAGTGGTATTGAAAAATTATCACAAATCAAGAAATATGATCATGCTTGAGCCCCAAGTTCCAATAACAACGTGTGATTAATCACATTCGATGCAGGACCAACAAATTGAATTGGACCTACAAGGAGATCAAAACCAGAATGAACAAGTAAATATTTGAAGGTTCAGTTTCGCTGAAAGCAACAAAAAGATGGTATTTTTCTTCCGGTAATCAATAACAAGCAAGATATGAATGAAGTATATGAGATATTGATATGAGAGGTTGATGTTTGAGGCCGAATACCAACCTGGACTGATGTAGCAGTTCTCGACAGCCCACTCGTCTCGTAGCGATGCAAATTTCTTGAAAGGTTCACCTGACCATAGAATCATGGAATTTTTAGTATGATGCTTCGCTTTCTGGCTTGCAGAATAGAAAAATGACATATCCAAATTATACTTGTGAATGAGGAAGATGGCATATAGTAATAATGTTCCTTCAGAAATATTACCATCAAGTTCCACCATTGCCTTCTTGATCACAGGCTTGAACTTACCTGTCAAATGAATTCTACCTTTAGAAAGAGATCAAATGATAAATATTAAACTAGGCCTCATGAAATTGTTCAATCAGTCAGTCCCAAGCCGTTCGAAGTTGTGATGAGTGTTGAGGATCGTTGGGAGGGGGTCCCATGGCTAATTTAGGGAATGATACTGGGTTTATAAGTAAGGAATACATCTCTATTGGTATGGCCTTTTAAGGAAGCCCAAAGAAAAGCTAGAGAGCTTATAGCTCAAAGTGGACAATATCATTGTAAAGAGTCGTGGTTCCTAATAATGAGAAGATAATTGTCTTTAGACAGAATATGTGATGATACTCTACTTCTCTCCATATCTTTCTAATCTTATAAAGAAGTTCAGACCTACATATGTACACTTTCACTAATCCCACTATGTCGGGTTTAGCAACTAGTAAGATATTTTATACCTAGGGTTGAGTTGTCTTATGAGAACAATCGAGATATGTGCTAGTTGGATCAGATACTCACAAAGTATATTTATATATAAAACAAAAATATATTTTATAACTAACATAGAAACCATAATTTAAACTTATGAAAGGCACCATATTTTGAACTTATTAAAGGTATCTAAGTGTGTAACTTGTCGCCCTAGTTTAAACGTTCCTTTTGCAATTTTTATCACTCATGTACAGGAAACTTTGATGTCATTTCGATTTGTAGGTAAACTCCATTGCCCTTATTTTGGGAGGATTCTTTATACCCTGCCATTTTCGTTTCTAATTCCTCAAAAAGGTAATCTAAGAGAGAAAAGGAATGCATGTTGTCGTCGATAAAGCTTTTACCGTGTCTCCTCTCCACGTCCATTAGTGAAGTCAATGCAGTTCCACCAGCCGTCCATTCTTCAACTGGAGCAGCCAAATTTCCTACCTGGTAGACATGATTAACATATAAACAATAGAAATGAGGAACAAGAACTCTAGAGGAAACTGATAACAAGAAAAAAAAAGTGGAAGGCTTAATGGTCGGATACTAAAACGAATCAGAAGGTACAGGAAGTCGGAAAGACAGACCGATGATATCAGTCCAGTTTTTCCACTCTGGAGGAGAGCTCCAGCAGTATAACCCAAAGCATAGCAATATGTTGAATCAAAGTTTGTGGGTAAACCACACCTCCCTTCATACCTATAAATTTATAAAAGAAAAAGGAAAAAGGAAAAAAAAGAAGAGAGAATTAAACAGAGACACATAAAGGCACTAATCTTACAAATATAGTCTTTTCACATAATCTTGAATCAACAAGGAATCAAGTGGCCATATAATAGTGCCTCACATTAACCGTCGCATATCCACATTTTCAAGTCAATTAGCAGTCAGCTTAACCCACCATTTGATTGGCCCTTTGCTTTATGAGTTCCTAATAGAAGCTTAGATACTGTGTACCCCAACAAGCATGTTTTTGAGATCCAAACTGCCCGAGTCTAGTCTAGACTAAGACCGCTACTTAAGTTTGGCTTGTGTAGAGTCAAACTCATTATGTTGTTATCACTAAATTAATTAACAGGAGCATCTAAACAGAAATTTCAAGAGCGAGTAGAATGAGTACCCAAAGAAATGTGACTGCCCCTTGAATTGGCCGCCATTATATGCACCTTCTTGCCTCCTCTTTTCCAACTCAGTTTCAACCATTTGAATAAGCATTTTTTCCGTTTCTATTTTTGCGACCTGACATGTATAATATAGTTAATCAAACTAGGGAATCTAAGGAAAGACTACAACAAAACAAGAAAAAATATTTACTTGGACATTGCCGTGTGGATCTCTTTCAAGCAACAATTGTTCTTGGATTGCTTGTGGGAAAAATTCAAAAAGGTGATAAGATTGAGTTTTAAGTTTCTTTTTCCATAGCCCATCCTCATCTATAATATCATGGTCAAGAATTTCATTGAGTTCTGCAATGAGCTGCTGTACCTGTAGAAAGCAGGTCATAAATGAGTACCAGTTCATGAATGATATGTTGATATTCAGTGTCTTAGGCTAGTGGATTATGTGTACTAGCTAAAGAAAGAAACAACATTAATGATAATAATCATAGCAATACCTCAGGAATAAAGTCAATCAGACCCTCAGGAATAAGAATAACACCATAATTATAGCCAAGTTTGGACCGTTTGCTAATTACATCGACAATGTAGTTTGTAACGTTTTTCAAGGTAAGCTTCTTAGCCGCAACCTGCAAAACAAGTCTAAATTAGGTTTCTACCCTATAAACTACTTTATAAAAACACGTGAATACATGGCTTCCAAATGGAAACAGTTTCCCCTGCATACATTCAGAACCAATCAAGTGATTAAGCTAAATCTCCATGAGTCAACTAGGTCATAGAGAATATATTTTCAAAGCTGACAAGATAGGCTTTCTGTGTCACTTAGGCCAATGGATATGACATGGGAAGCCAGTATTAAATTATCACAGATTTTCATTTATACTCTCAAGTTTTGTTTGATGTAACCTTGCAAGCAAATATGGAAGAAGTGAAACAGGATATCTGTTGCTATTTTACGCACAAAATCCGGTTCTCAAAGAGAACAAAAAACCGTAGGGGGTAAAGCATATGGTGGTAAATGCCCTTCTTGACAAAGATTTCAATGGTTCTATCTGAAGTAGTTAAGTAAAGCAGTGACCTCTTCTCCAATAATAGTAATGTTTGGATGAGTTTGCAAAGCACACTCCAGTGTGATGTGAGAAGCAGCACGACCCATAAGCCGGACAACTGCGGATGTAAATACACTGTTAATGCCATATGATAATATGCTTGAAACTTGAGAGAGATAGAAAAAGGTATCAGAAGACATTAACAACATTGGAACAATGAACTAGCATAACTACACATTAGGTAGATCAAATAGGGAAGATAAACATAAAATTGAACACAGAGAAGTTCTCTGTTTTCTGTGGAGAAGCAACAAGATGAATTTTAAAAAAGAAAATATAATTTTTATTTTGTTTTGTTTTGTTTTTACAATGGACAAGATAGAAATTTAGGAATTTTAAGATCCAGGTATAGAAAATGACATCTTTTTCTAGAGTAAGGGACCATTTAACAGGGACAATGATGGATAAAAATAAATCTGAACTCAAAATACTAATAATTGAAGTCCTAATAGATTCAGTTATTATAAAAATGTCAGCAGATCAGACCCATTTCTAGTTACATCAAACGCCAATTGCATCAAGAAAAATGCTTACAGTGATAGTATTTTCCTGTTGATCGAGCATCAACCATCACATTACCAATCATCTCGGCGTATATCTGCATAAATATCAGCAGAGCCTATTAAGAACCTCATCTCATTTATGCAAGATTCCCTTTTCACTTCAATTCTTGAAGAAACAACTTCAACTTTGCAACATTGATGAAAGGCGAGTCTACAAGAAAAATTGAATTGTAAAGCAGTTCCAAAGAGAAATGAATACCTTGCAAGCAGTATCAAATCCGAAACTTGTGGGTACCTCTTTGCACTTGAGATCACCATCGATGGTTTTTGGACAACCAATTACTCTGGTTTTTAAATTTTTACTCCTAATTTGAAAACAACAGAATAGAAGGAAAAAATCAATTACAGAGTTTCCTTTTGTTGCAAAAAACAAAAATTCATAGTTTCCCAAAGTACCTAAAGTTTTCAGCGAGGAGACAAGCATTTGTGTTGGAGTCATCTCCACCAATCACAACAAGCCCATCCAGATCAAGCTTCTGAGCTGTTTCTTCAGCTTGCATGAACTGAAAATGGAACCAAACTATTAATCTCTGCCTTGACTATACGTAAGGAATCACACAAGGCAAATTCTGCAAAGAAAGAGTTTCACCTGTTCTGGAGTTTCAATCTTGTCCCTCCCACTGCATATCATATCAAAACCACCCTGATAAAAGAAAAAGAAGATGCATTAAGAACAAGAATTGCATTAGAATGGCAACCAATTCACCTCTGGATCACACACACATTCGCATTAACAATTTCTATAGAAATCCGTTCGAGAAAACGAACCTGATTGCGATATGGGTAAATAAACTCTGCAGTCAGTTCAACATATTTGCATTTCATGATCCCTGCAGGACCACCCTTGAAACCATACAACGTGCTTCCTTTTGCATGATCCTGTAGGTAATCTTCACCAAAATCGTAGATGCTAATTAACAACAGCTTGAACAGAAAAACGACATTATTGTTTCTTCATTTACCAAATAGTCCAGAAATCACATTATGTCCTCCGGGCGCTTGGCCTCCAGACAGGACAACACCGATCTTCAAGTTCTTATTCACCTGCACCGAACTGGAATCATTTGGCACCAACAATGCCGACGGTTGGGCAAAGAGACAAGGAAACAGCTTCGCGATCTCCTCTGCATACACATAACACACAACTCAAACACTCTAAAAGCCTAAGAACCGGCGATTGGCGCCAATGAACTCGGAAAGCGCATTAAGAACAACCCAAACTTCAAACAATAACGAGATTTACAATAAGAAAAACACATATATTAAGAGAAGAAAAAAATCAATGCATAACGTTATTGTTCCTTCGACTCATCAATCAACTAGTTCACCATGAATCCTAACGGGAAGATAAGTAAAGAATTCTTCCATAATTACCTGGATTGCCAGCGGAGGAGCTAGGAGGACCATCGACGATTTTGAAGGGGTTTTTGAGAACAGAGGGAAAAGGAAGAGGCTGATCGATACGGTGGGATTGCACATCGCTATACACGGAAGCAACCCGCCCGATCACCGGCGGAGAAGCTGCATTGACGAGGGAAACATCGGCATTAGCGATAAAAGGCGGTGACATTGCTTACAGAGAGGTGATTGAGGCTTTTTGTTTTTCTTTTTTGAAGATTGAAGTGGAAATTTGAGTGTCGATAAGGTCAAGAAAGTCGTTCGGACGTTGAACTCTCCGCCTCACGGAAGGTAGGTTGGTAAAGGGTAAGCGTGGTTTCCTAAAGCTGGTCGTTAGGTTAGTTTTACATTATTTATTTATTATTATATTATTATTATTATTTTTTATTTAGATTTCAAAAGACAAAATTGAACTTTCATCAAGGATAAATGGGTTACATCAACTTAAACTAATCAGGTAAATGATCTTACTGTTGTAGTTAGATAATTGAATGATATATGATGGTGCATGCCTCATAGGCCCTGCATGCACCATATTATTTATGCTATATGTATGTGTTCTATGTAATGACATATGATGCTATGATATGTATACATGTGATATCCATTATGCCATGTTGTACATGAAATGAAATACTATGTATGTCACGTTATGTATTGCCGTGTAAAGTTATGTCATGCATCATGAGATGATTGTCACGTATACATAATGCATATATGTAATATGTCATGGATGAAAGGAGAAAGGGAATGATGTTAATGCTATACTATGAATGCAAATAATGGGGATCTCATGCATGTATGTATGTCATATGCATCGGGATACTTTCTTGTTAGTACGGACGCGTACTTTCGATATTTATGTTCGCCATAATATCATGCGGGCCTTTCTTTTTCTGTGGCATCCGACAATGTGTAATGCATTGTGCTCAACCAAGCCAATCTCAGAGGTACGTAAGTGGAGAAGTAAAGAGTCCAAGACCATGTTACGATTTTGAAGGATAGGTCACAATCATGTTGGTATGAACCAAGAGACATCAATCATACTATATACTTCAATGAAGATGTGAAGAAAATATTGTTAAAATTATCAAAAGATATTTCAATTCATGCCATATTGAAAAAGAATGAAGTTTCATGTTATAAATTTTGGGTGGATTATAATTTAGTATAATTTAGAGTTGTTGTATTTCATTAATGTATTTTAAGACTTTTTATTTGCTTTAGGTTACAATTACATAATTGTTAATTATGATCATTAAGTATGAATGTTACAACTCTTGAAATGACTTTAATAGTTTCATTTTGACGCTATATAAAATCAGGTATGTTTTATTTGTAAAGACTTAGAAAATATTGTAAAATGAGCATTTGTGTTTTTTCTTTAGCCAATGACTAAATTTCTTTGCAATTCTATGTAGTTTAGGTTGCATGTAGAATCATTCAAGCTCGACATGATCAATCTTGCTTATGGAGTGATTCGAATCTCAATCAAGTGTTCTTGCCTTGAAATATTTGATCAAGCTAGACATGATCGATCTTGCTTGTGGAGTGATTCGAATCTCAAACAATGTTCTTGCCTTGAGATATTTGATCAACAAGGTAATCCGAATCTTACTCCCCTTGTAGTGATTCCTTATCTTATCACATGTTATGTGTGTGATTGCATTACTAACCCCAACAGTGGGGTGAATTACTAAGTATTTCTTAAAATACTTGAGCCACGTGCTAACCTTATATTTTCCCGGTAAAGGTAAAGCGCCCCTACAGAGATGAAGGTGAATGCTGAAAAGGCCATGGGAATCAAGATAGGGCAGTAGTATACATTAAATTTTATTTTTCACGTTAAAAGACTATGTTATTTCAAATTACTTATTTTGAAAGAAATGTGTAAGTCCATGACTTCTTTTTAAAGTATTTATTATGAATTTCTGCGTATGTTATTTAAATGTGATTAAAAGAAAATTGAACAAAAAAAAAAAAAAAAAAAACGAAAAAGATAATTAAGCTCTCCGTTCTAGATTTATTTAGCAGTGCATCACACGGAAAGACCCAAAACCAACTTCATCGACACTGTCTCCTTTGTTCGTTCTTTTCATTCGAGCAAAAACTCCACTCCATCATCTTTTGCCAATGTTGCCTAGAATTGAAAAGTAAGTCAAAATTATAAAACTTTTTCTCAATAACGATCCTATTTTTCTAATGAAATAAAGCGGCTACTACATACATGACACGACTGTTAACTGTGAAAAAATTTCTTTAAAATATTTTAAAAACGATGTCATGGACTTACACGTTAAAAATAAAATCCATAAATCAATCCAAAAATATATAAGAAACGAGAATAAACAATATGTCCAAAAACTAGAAAACAATAGATTGCCCTAATCTAACCTAAGACTAACAAATAAGATAAAATACAACTAGCTTAATACCGGTTCCATGGTCTTTACATGTCGCCTCCGTCATCCGTACAAAGGTGCATTGCATTTACTGAAATGTAAGAGTAGCACATGACTTGAGTATTTTAAGAAATATTTATTAAGTGACGTGAAATGCAAACACATGCAACATGGTGAGACCTATAATTTAAAACAACATAATATGATCTTGAGCTCTTTCTAGTCTAGACAGACTTGGATGTGTGGTACTTCCCTACACATGGCCCACGCACACGCACATAGAGACCCACTAGGTGCCCTCGTATACGTACTCTTTGGGTCTAACTTTGTTGGGCTAAACGCACTAACGTGTCGCCGGACACCATCGAGGAAAAGACTCTCATGATATCATGACAAACATAAATATCGAAGGTACGCATCCGCACTAACATAACATGACGAATAAGTATTCCGATAAATGTGAACACACAATTATGCATGAGGTCCCCATACTTTCCATCATGACATAATAAATGATGCAAGACAACCTCCATTTTTTCATAACATATTAAATCGGTAATTATGCTTACATAATTCTTATACATCATTTCATACATAACATAGCTTCCAAGACATGACATAGGAAGGTTGAGGTTGTGCCTCGTAGATTTCCCTATTTCAAAACGTATCATGATATGTCATAGCATATCATAGCTAATCGTTACACAACATGATATGTCATTTATACTATAATATTATTTACCTTATCATACAGCGTAATATAACACAACGTTACATATCAAAACATATCACACATATGACATGTGCAAGGGCTACTGGGTATCTGTCATCATACATAAAACAATTCTCCCATCCAAACCAATAGTGGAGCCACTTACTCGGTTTTACTTGGTTGACCTAGGCCAAAGTTACTAATCCTTAAGGTTTAATTTAACCTCAGATCCATCTTCTGAACGATATCAATTAAGATAAAATGACGGCAAATATCAATCATATTGTAGTCCAATTATTGAGGGTAAAGAAATATCTGAGTATCTGTTTTATCTTTTCTTTTCTTTTTTCCAAATCAAGTCTATGGTTTCATATTTAAAATTCTTAAAATTAAAAATCATGTGGAGTTGGTTTCCGATAATTTGGATCGAATATTTTAAGAATGTAACCTTATTGGAGTTGTAACTAGAGTTAAGAAATGAAAATTATGATTGGATCCTATTAACGAGTACATATTTATCATTAGTCTAAATAATTTATTTAAACTTTAAATATTAATTTCTTAAATTTTATCGAAGTATTAATAAAATTTTAACCTTTCCATTTAGATTTAAAGTTTCTAAATACGTCTATTAAATACAATATCTACTCTTGTATTAGCTGCTACGATTTTTTAATATATTTGGGAATTACTCGTATAAATAAATTATTCTTGGTATTTCATTTTCTAACCCATATTAGTTGAGATGGCAAGGGAGAAAGATGATATTTTAATATATTTATTTTTTATTTTTATTTTTTAAATAGAAGAGAGATTCAGTGGTGGGGTAGGTATGTTTTTTTTCTTTTTCATTTTATTTTTATTTTTTAATTGTTACATCGTGCACACCTATCAAGAAAAAGTATTTTGTTTTTGTTCAATCATATATGAACTAGCCGACCATATAAATTTAGTAACACTTTTCCCACAGGATCTATTGCAAGAAAGGGATAATCTCGAGCTTAGAGTTATCAATTATATCCTTTATGGAAATGGAAAACCAATTCGGGGAATTTCTGGCACAAGCATTCAATTAGTTCGGACTTGTTTATTGTTGAATTGGGACCGAGACAAAAAAAGCTCTTCTATCGAAGAAGCCCGCGCTTCCTTTGTTGAAGTAAGTACAAATGGTCTGGTTCGAGATTTCCTACGAATAGACTTAGTGAAATCCGATACTTCGTATATTAGAAAAAGGCAAGATCCGTCAGGTTCAGGATTGATCTTTAATAATGAGTCAGATCGCATATTCCATAGTGTTTTAATTGTGAATCAACTAAGAGGAAAGAGTTTGAGCGTATCAGACTCAAGCTGAATAAGCTAAAATGTCGGTCTTGAGTCATTAAAGAGTGTATTCTCCAACTGGCTTCGAACAATTCAAATGGAATGTTAAAATAAAGTGAGAGACCTCCCCGCCCAACCTCCCACTTCTCAGATTTAAGGGATGTGAGACATTTGTTGAGAATTGTTGGTGGAGAGTCCCACATCAGTTAATTAAGAGAATGATAGTTGAGTTTATAAGTAAAGAATAAATCTAGTAACCTTACTCGACCTCTCAAATTTGGCTAATTAGGGAAAAAAAAAGTTGAACTAGGAGGAATGAGTTTATAAAATATACTTAGTAAACAGCTTACTGGTGTTTTATATTTCATTAAGTCTTATTGATCTTGTTTAAACATTTGGTATCTTATTCTCTATTGGGGATTTGTTCCTCTCATTTAGGCTAGGCTACCCCTAGGATATTCTTACTCTCGGTTCTTGGTCCTATCTGGACCTCTAACCCTCAGGATATTCTTAATGTCTCTAGGTCTTTAAGTTAGTCATTTATGCTAGTCTCTCATCATTATCATCATATCTCAAAGTCCTCGAGGCGCGACTTCAATACTCAAGGTTCATGCATTCTAGGAATCGACCAACTCTCAAGTGTACTACTGTGGACCCCCGCCACTCATGACAGGTTCACTTAAAGGAAACTAACTGGCAAACTTCCTATAAGTCTCAAATGTCGAGTCTCCAAGCACATGATACTGGTGTTTAGTTTTAGGGTTTCCTTTTCTCGAATTTCTTCTAAATTTGAGAGCTATAACCCATGATTTCTCTTTCCTTCAAACTTGTTTATGCACCTTCTAAACAAAATTTCCAACAACTTTAGTGAAGAAGTCGTGTCCCTAACCTATTTTTCAAATCAATTCACCCTTCAAAAAAAAGTTAAATAAAGCTTGAAAATTTGAATCCAAGAGTATACAAATTCATCTAGTCTAACCTATCTCATTCCGTTCCCAAGAATCATTTTCATACAGAAACTTAAAAGTCAATAAGTCCAGAATTGTGCCCAATTAAAGGAACTCATTTTTAGATAAAATTTGGGGTCAAGTTCGAATCCTTGTTTTAGTTACATCGCATTTCCATTAGATAAGATTAAGTTAGAACATTTTTAATGAAGGAATCAAGGCGTAACTTGTCTTGGATCAAGCTTCCCAAGAACATCAAGTAACGCATTTTGGATTGAGTTATAAATTGAGGATTAAACTCCAAAATTGGCAACTATTCTACAAAATCATTCCTCCAAAATAATTTCTTGAGCTTGAGGGAGGTATAAGGAAGAAGTTTCGTGAAGAAGTGATGACTTGATAAGATTCCAAACGCTCTAACGTATAAGAATTTTCAATAAGTTTACTCCGACGAGGAAACAAGTTGTTATCCAACTTGGACAAGCCATAACTCGAGCTGCAGTACACGAAAAGGTAAGAAAATTGTCCCTAACTCTTCCTTGATCTTACATCTTTAATTTTTATGAAGAAATCGAAGAGAGAAACGTTCCGGAATGAATTAAAAGTGAGAGCGTCAGGCAGTAAAGGGACGTGCCATATACGTCTTTATCTTCTCTGAGGAAGAAGACGATAACATAGCTGATTTTATTATCATCCGTTTATTAAGGACTTCTCTAAGATAGATACCTTTCTCACCCGATTGACTAAGGAAAGGAGTTTGTTCACTTTGAGCAAAGACTATGAGATTGTTTTCAGATGCTTTAAGTAGAGATTCGTTTAAGCTCAAATGGTTACAATATTAACCAAGATAATAGGATTCATAGTATATAACCATACCTTAACAAAAGAACTTACACGACAAGGTTGTTGCTTACGTTTCCTCCAAGTTAAAAGTTACGAGCATAAAAGAATGCAACATGCATTTGATAATGAACTCAAATTGATGTAAGATTTTAGAAAGTGAAATCTTTACGTAACAAAATCGAGGGGTAAAAAATTGGGTATAATTTTCCTTTGAGTACTCGTTACAAACAATACTTTTTTACTAAAGATTAAGGCAAAGATAATAAACGAATGCACCTTAATAAATTTCATAGTTTTAAAGAGATAACGTCAATAAATTTCATAGTTTTAAAGAGATGACGTCAATGAACAATTTAGAAACCATGAAAATATGGAATACTTAATTCAAAAGTATAGATCCTGTATTTAAACCCTAAATAAATAAATAACCAATTAAATGTATGTATAAATATATATAAACATTTCAAGACTCTACTCATGCAAAACTTTAATGTTTGGATGATGTCTAATACATGAATCACTCTAAATTCATGTTTTGCATGGTGTACGACAATCGTTGTACGTCTAAGTGTCCAGCTACAGCCTAGAGGAGCTAGCCCGATCAGCAGACCTAGAGGGTGTGCGAACCCGCCTGGTGGGCCCACGCTCGCACGTGTGAGTCATGTGTAGAGAAGTACTACACATCCAACTTGCTCGAACTAGAGGCCACCTAAGAAAATACAGTTTTAAATGATAGGTCCCATTCATGTTGCATGTGTTTGTATTCCCTAATACCAATAGTGGGGTTAGTGATTAAGAATGTTTGATTAATCCACCACACCTAGATGGTGAGAAAGTTATTCTATTTATAATCAAATAAATTACAAGGATATGGAAATAGTAATAAATGAAAATAACAATAAATGAAAAGATATTACGATAATATTTAATATTTGCCTTATAATAAAATATCAAATATAATATATATGGTAAATTATAATTTATTACTAAATATCTTAACAGTGATCCTTTCTTAAAATTTGTGATACTCTTATATTTAAGTAAAGGCAAGACATTTATGTACGGTCAATGTCGGCGTCGTGTTAAAGGCCATGAAATTTGTGTTACGGTACCTGCATTTTATTTTTATAGATTTTAGGTTAGTTTATGACATCATTTTATAAATTATTTTAAATGGATATTTCCACCTAAGAAATTATGTCAAAGCATATGGTAGCGACTCTATTTCAATAGGAAATAAAGATCGTTACAACCTTCATTGTTGGCAACTAAATTGGTTGCCGATTCAATTTTGCTACAATGGGATCTTAGGGAACACCAAAACAATCCTTGATGCATCAAATGAAGGCACGTATTATATGAGTCAATAAGCTTGATTTAGAAAGCAGATGCGGAATAAATGTAGATACTTGGTTATAGTAGAGGTTGGTGCGAATAATATCCATTCTATACGAGAAAATTTATTTATAATCATAAATGATATATGATAACTCTTTATTAGAGTCATATTCAAACATTATGAGTAATTGAAATTTTTTATGCTAGATCAACCATGGATTTTGAGCATTTTCTATTGTTTTGTGACAGATAATATTATGCCAAGTTTGTTTCTGTTTTGATGAGAAAGTGTATAACTAGTCCATATATATTCATTGTGAATATTAACCATACTTGATGTGCTGAACCATTTGACTCAATGGAGCTAAAAGAAGAAAAAAGAATATAAAAATTGTAACGGACCCTAAATTTCTACTTATTGAGTGTCGCTACTAATGTCTCATGCTCAACTACCTATTCTAACCTAAGTCTGGAATTTAAATATGCAACTACCCTATGCACTTGTCATAGTCTCTACTCTTGATACTGTAGTTATCCGTACATGGGTGCCTTACCTTTACTTGAAAAATGATGTGGCACACGACTTGAGTATTTTGAAGAATACTCGGTAAGTGACTCCACTATAAGGGCCATGCTCTTGATACGCGTACTTTCGATATTTATGTTCGCCATAATATCATGCAGGCCTTTCTTTTTCTGTGGCATCCGACAATGTGTAATGCATTGTGCTCGACCAAGCCAGTCTCAGAGGTACATAAGTGGAGAAGTACCACATATACAACCTTGCCCTGAATTGAAAAGAGTCCAAGACCATGTTACGATTTTGAAGGATAGGTCACAATCATGTTGGTATGAACCAAGAGACATCAATCATACTATATACTTCAATGAAGATGTGAAGAAAATATTGTTAAAATTATCAAAAGATATTTCAATTCATGCCACATCGAAAAAGAATGAAGTTTCATGTTATAAATTTTGGGTGGATTATAATTTAGTATAATTTAGAGTTGTTGTATTTCATTAATGTATTTTAAGACTTTTTATTTGCTTTAGGTTACAATTACATAATTGTTAATTATGATCATTAAGTATGAATGTTACAACTCTTGAAATGACTTTAATAGTTTCATTTTGACGCTATATAAAATCAGGTATGTTTTATTTGTAAAGACTTAGAAAATATTGTAAAATGAGCATTTGTGTTTTTTCTTTAGCCAATGACTAAATTTCTTTGCAATTCTATGTAGTTTAGGTTGCATGTAGAATCATTCAAGCTCGACATGATCAATCTTGCTTATGGAGTGATTCGAATCTCAATCAAGTGTTCTTGCCTTGAAATATTTGATCAAGCTAGACATGATCGATCTTGCTTGTGGAGTGATTCGAATCTCAAACAATGTTCTTGCCTTGAGATATTTGATCAACAAGGTAATCCGAATCTTACTCCCCTTGTAGTGATTCCTTATCTTATCACATGTTATGTGTGTGATTGCATTACTAACCCCAACAGTGGGGTGAATTACTAAGTATTTCTTAAAATACTTGAGCCACGTGCTAACCTTATATTTTCCCGGTAAAGGTAAAGCGCCCCTACAGAGATGAAGGTGAATGCTGAAAAGGCCATGGGAATCAAGATAGGGCAGTAGTATACATTAAATTTTATTTTTCACGTTAAAAGACTATGTTATTTCAAATTACTTATTTTGAAAGAAATGTGTAAGTCCATGACTTCTTTTTAAAGTATTTATTATGAATTTCTGCGTATGTTATTTAAATGTGATTAAAAGAAAATTGAACAAAAAAAAAAAAAAAAAAACGAAAAAGATAATTAAGCTCTCCGTTCTAGATTTATTTAGCAGTGCATCACACGGAAAGACCCAAAACCAACTTCATCGACACTGTCTCCTTTGTTCGTTCTTTTCATTCGAGCAAAAACTCCACTCCATCATCTTTTGCCAATGTTGCCTAGAATTGAAAAGTAAGTCAAAATTATAAAACTTTTTCTCAATAACGATCCTATTTTTCTAATGAAATAAAGCGGCTACTACATACATGACACGACTGTTAACTGTGAAAAAATTTCTTTAAAATATTTTAAAAACGATGTCATGGACTTACACGTTAAAAATAAAATCCATAAATCAATCCAAAAATATATAAGAAACGAGAATAAACAATATGTCCAAAAACTAGAAAACAATAGATTGCCCTAATCTAACCTAAGACTAACAAATAAGATAAAATACAACTAGCTTAATACCGGTTCCATGGTCTTTACATGTCGCCTCCGTCATCCGTACAAAGGTGCATTGCATTTACTGAAATGTAAGAGTAGCACATGACTTGAGTATTTTAAGAAATATTTATTAAGTGACGTGAAATGCAAACACATGCAACATGGTGAGACCTATAATTTAAAACAACATAATATGATCTTGAGCTCTTTCTAGTCTAGACAGACTTGGATGTGTGGTACTTCCCTACACATGGCCCACGCACACGCACATAGAGACCCACTAGGTGCCCTCGTATACGTACTCTTTGGGTCTAACTTTGTTGGGCTAAACGCACTAACGTGTCGCCGGACACCATCGAGGAAAAGACTCTCATGATATCATGACAAACATAAATATCGAAGGTACGCATCCGCACTAACATAACATGACGAATAAGTATTCCGATAAATGTGAACACACAATTATGCATGAGGTCCCCATACTTTCCATCATGACATAATAAATGATGCAAGACAACCTCCATTTTTTCATAACATATTAAATCGGTAATTATGCTTACATAATTCTTATACATCATTTCATACATAACATAGCTTCCAAGACATGACATAGGAAGGTTGAGGTTGTGCCTCGTAGATTTCCCTATTTCAAAACGTATCATGATATGTCATAGCATATCATAGCTAATCGTTACACAACATGATATGTCATTTATACTATAATATTATTTACCTTATCATACAGCGTAATATAACACAACGTTACATATCAAAACATATCACACATATGACATGTGCAAGGGCTACTGGGTATCTGTCATCATACATAAAACAATTCTCCCATCCAAACCAATAGTGGAGCCACTTACTCGGTTTTACTTGGTTGACCTAGGCCAAAGTTACTAATCCTTAAGGTTTAATTTAACCTCAGATCCATCTTCTGAACGATATCAATTAAGATAAAATGACGGCAAATATCAATCATATTGTAGTCCAATTATTGAGGGTAAAGAAATATCTGAGTATCTGTTTTATCTTTTCTTTTCTTTTTTCCAAATCAAGTCTATGGTTTCATATTTAAAATTCTTAAAATTAAAAATCATGTGGAGTTGGTTTCCGATAATTTGGATCGAATATTTTAAGAATGTAACCTTATTGGAGTTGTAACTAGAGTTAAGAAATGAAAATTATGATTGGATCCTATTAACGAGTACATATTTATCATTAGTCTAAATAATTTATTTAAACTTTAAATATTAATTTCTTAAATTTTATCGAAGTATTAATAAAATTTTAACCTTTCCATTTAGATTTAAAGTTTCTAAATACGTCTATTAAATACAATATCTACTCTTGTATTAGCTGCTACGATTTTTTAATATATTTGGGAATTACTCGTATAAATAAATTATTCTTGGTATTTCATTTTCTAACCCATATTAGTTGAGATGGCAAGGGAGAAAGATGATATTTTAATATATTTATTTTTTATTTTTATTTTTTAAATAGAAGAGAGATTCAGTGGTGGGGTAGGTATGTTTTTTTTCTTTTTCATTTTATTTTTATTTTTTAATTGTTACATCGTGCACACCTATCAAGAAAAAGTATTTTGTTTTTGTTCAATCATATATGAACTAGCCGACCATATAAATTTAGTAACACTTTTCCCACAGGATCTATTGCAAGAAAGGGATAATCTCGAGCTTAGAGTTATCAATTATATCCTTTATGGAAATGGAAAACCAATTCGGGGAATTTCTGGCACAAGCATTCAATTAGTTCGGACTTGTTTATTGTTGAATTGGGACCGAGACAAAAAAAGCTCTTCTATCGAAGAAGCCCGCGCTTCCTTTGTTGAAGTAAGTACAAATGGTCTGGTTCGAGATTTCCTACGAATAGACTTAGTGAAATCCGATACTTCGTATATTAGAAAAAGGCAAGATCCGTCAGGTTCAGGATTGATCTTTAATAATGAGTCAGATCGCATATTCCATAGTGTTTTAATTGTGAATCAACTAAGAGGAAAGAGTTTGAGCGTATCAGACTCAAGCTGAATAAGCTAAAATGTCGGTCTTGAGTCATTAAAGAGTGTATTCTCCAACTGGCTTCGAACAATTCAAATGGAATGTTAAAATAAAGTGAGAGACCTCCCCGCCCAACCTCCCACTTCTCAGATTTAAGGGATGTGAGACATTTGTTGAGAATTGTTGGTGGAGAGTCCCACATCAGTTAATTAAGAGAATGATAGTTGAGTTTATAAGTAAAGAATAAATCTAGTAACCTTACTCGACCTCTCAAATTTGGCTAATTAGGGAAAAAAAAAGTTGAACTAGGAGGAATGAGTTTATAAAATATACTTAGTAAACAGCTTACTGGTGTTTTATATTTCATTAAGTCTTATTGATCTTGTTTAAACATTTGGTATCTTATTCTCTATTGGGGATTTGTTCCTCTCATTTAGGCTAGGCTACCCCTAGGATATTCTTACTCTCGGTTCTTGGTCCTATCTGGACCTCTAACCCTCAGGATATTCTTAATGTCTCTAGGTCTTTAAGTTAGTCATTTATGCTAGTCTCTCATCATTATCATCATATCTCAAAGTCCTCGAGGCGCGACTTCAATACTCAAGGTTCATGCATTCTAGGAATCGACCAACTCTCAAGTGTACTACTGTGGACCCCCGCCACTCATGACAGGTTCACTTAAAGGAAACTAACTGGCAAACTTCCTATAAGTCTCAAATGTCGAGTCTCCAAGCACATGATACTGGTGTTTAGTTTTAGGGTTTCCTTTTCTCGAATTTCTTCTAAATTTGAGAGCTATAACCCATGATTTCTCTTTCCTTCAAACTTGTTTATGCACCTTCTAAACAAAATTTCCAACAACTTTAGTGAAGAAGTCGTGTCCCTAACCTATTTTTCAAATCAATTCACCCTTCAAAAAAAAGTTAAATAAAGCTTGAAAATTTGAATCCAAGAGTATACAAATTCATCTAGTCTAACCTATCTCATTCCGTTCCCAAGAATCATTTTCATACAGAAACTTAAAAGTCAATAAGTCCAGAATTGTGCCCAATTAAAGGAACTCATTTTTAGATAAAATTTGGGGTCAAGTTCGAATCCTTGTTTTAGTTACATCGCATTTCCATTAGATAAGATTAAGTTAGAACATTTTTAATGAAGGAATCAAGGCGTAACTTGTCTTGGATCAAGCTTCCCAAGAACATCAAGTAACGCATTTTGGATTGAGTTATAAATTGAGGATTAAACTCCAAAATTGGCAACTATTCTACAAAATCATTCCTCCAAAATAATTTCTTGAGCTTGAGGGAGGTATAAGGAAGAAGTTTCGTGAAGAAGTGATGACTTGATAAGATTCCAAACGCTCTAACGTATAAGAATTTTCAATAAGTTTACTCCGACGAGGAAACAAGTTGTTATCCAACTTGGACAAGCCATAACTCGAGCTGCAGTACACGAAAAGGTAAGAAAATTGTCCCTAACTCTTCCTTGATCTTACATCTTTAATTTTTATGAAGAAATCGAAGAGAGAAACGTTCCGGAATGAATTAAAAGTGAGAGCGTCAGGCAGTAAAGGGACGTGCCATATACGTCTTTATCTTCTCTGAGGAAGAAGACGATAACATAGCTGATTTTATTATCATCCGTTTATTAAGGACTTCTCTAAGATAGATACCTTTCTCACCCGATTGACTAAGGAAAGGAGTTTGTTCACTTTGAGCAAAGACTATGAGATTGTTTTCAGATGCTTTAAGTAGAGATTCGTTTAAGCTCAAATGGTTACAATATTAACCAAGATAATAGGATTCATAGTATATAACCATACCTTAACAAAAGAACTTACACGACAAGGTTGTTGCTTACGTTTCCTCCAAGTTAAAAGTTACGAGCATAAAAGAATGCAACATGCATTTGATAATGAACTCAAATTGATGTAAGATTTTAGAAAGTGAAATCTTTACGTAACAAAATCGAGGGGTAAAAAATTGGGTATAATTTTCCTTTGAGTACTCGTTACAAACAATACTTTTTTACTAAAGATTAAGGCAAAGATAATAAACGAATGCACCTTAATAAATTTCATAGTTTTAAAGAGATAACGTCAATAAATTTCATAGTTTTAAAGAGATGACGTCAATGAACAATTTAGAAACCATGAAAATATGGAATACTTAATTCAAAAGTATAGATCCTGTATTTAAACCCTAAATAAATAAATAACCAATTAAATGTATGTATAAATATATATAAACATTTCAAGACTCTACTCATGCAAAACTTTAATGTTTGGATGATGTCTAATACATGAATCACTCTAAATTCATGTTTTGCATGGTGTACGACAATCGTTGTACGTCTAAGTGTCCAGCTACAGCCTAGAGGAGCTAGCCCGATCAGCAGACCTAGAGGGTGTGCGAACCCGCCTGGTGGGCCCACGCTCGCACGTGTGAGTCATGTGTAGAGAAGTACTACACATCCAACTTGCTCGAACTAGAGGCCACCTAAGAAAATACAGTTTTAAATGATAGGTCCCATTCATGTTGCATGTGTTTGTATTCCCTAATACCAATAGTGGGGTTAGTGATTAAGAATGTTTGATTAATCCACCACACCTAGATGGTGAGAAAGTTATTCTATTTATAATCAAATAAATTACAAGGATATGGAAATAGTAATAAATGAAAATAACAATAAATGAAAAGATATTACGATAATATTTAATATTTGCCTTATAATAAAATATCAAATATAATATATATGGTAAATTATAATTTATTACTAAATATCTTAACAGTGATCCTTTCTTAAAATTTGTGATACTCTTATATTTAAGTAAAGGCAAGACATTTATGTACGGTCAATGTCGGCGTCGTGTTAAAGGCCATGAAATTTGTGTTACGGTACCTGCATTTTATTTTTATAGATTTTAGGTTAGTTTATGACATCATTTTATAAATTATTTTAAATGGATATTTCCACCTAAGAAATTATGTCAAAGCATATGGTAGCGACTCTATTTCAATAGGAAATAAAGATCGTTACAACCTTCATTGTTGGCAACTAAATTGGTTGCCGATTCAATTTTGCTACAATGGGATCTTAGGGAACACCAAAACAATCCTTGATGCATCAAATGAAGGCACGTATTATATGAGTCAATAAGCTTGATTTAGAAAGCAGATGCGGAATAAATGTAGATACTTGGTTATAGTAGAGGTTGGTGCGAATAATATCCATTCTATACGAGAAAATTTATTTATAATCATAAATGATATATGATAACTCTTTATTAGAGTCATATTCAAACATTATGAGTAATTGAAATTTTTTATGCTAGATCAACCATGGATTTTGAGCATTTTCTATTGTTTTGTGACAGATAATATTATGCCAAGTTTGTTTCTGTTTTGATGAGAAAGTGTATAACTAGTCCATATATATTCATTGTGAATATTAACCATACTCAATGTTTGAATATGAAAATTGTAACGGACCCTAAATTTCTACTTATTGAGTGTCGCTACTAATGTCTCATGCTCAACTACCTATTCTAACCTAAGTCTGGAATTTAAATATGCAACTACCCTATGCACTTGTCATAGTCTCTACTCTTGATACTGTAGTTATCCGTACATGGGTGCCTTACCTTTACTTGAAAAATGATGTGGCACACGACTTGAGTATTTTGAAGAATACTCGGTAAGTGACTCCACTATAAGGGCCATGCTCTTGATACGCGTACTTTCGATATTTATGTTCGCCATAATATCATGCAGGCCTTTCTTTTTCTGTGGCATCCGACAATGTGTAATGCATTGTGCTCGACCAAGCCAGTCTCAGAGGTACATAAGTGGAGAAGTACCACATATACAACCTTGCCCTGAATTGAAAAGAGTCCAAGACCATGTTACGATTTTGAAGGATAGGTCACAATCATGTTGATATGAACCAAGAGACATCAATCATACAATATACTTCAATGAAGATGTGAAGAAAATATTGTTAAAATTATCAAAAGATATTTCAATTCATGCCATATTGAAAAAGAATGAAGTTTCATGTTATAAATTTTGGGTGGATTATAATTTAGTATAATTTAGAGTTGTTGTATTTCATTAATGTATTTTAAGACTTTTTATTTGCTTTAGGTTACAATTACATAATTGTTAATTATGATCATTAAGTATGAATGTTACAACTCTTGAAATGACTTTAATAGTTTCATTTTGACGCTATATAAAATCAGGTATGTTTTATTTGTAAAGACTTAGAAAATATTGTAAAATGAGCATTTGTGTTTTTTCTTTAGCCAATGACTAAATTTCTTTGCAATTCTATGTAGTTTAGGTTGCATGTAGAATCATTCAAGCTCGACATGATCAATCTTGCTTATGGAGTGATTCGAATCTCAATCAAGTGTTCTTGCCTTGAAATATTTGATCAAGCTAGACATGATCGATCTTGCTTGTGGAGTGATTCGAATCTCAAACAATGTTCTTGCCTTGAGATATTTGATCAACAAGGTAATCCGAATCTTACTCCCCTTGTAGTGATTCCTTATCTTATCACATGTTATGTGTGTGATTGCATTACTAACCCCAACAGTGGGGTGAATTACTAAGTATTTCTTAAAATACTTGAGCCACGTGCTAACCTTATATTTTCCCGGTAAAGGTAAAGCGCCCCTACAGAGATGAAGGTGAATGCTGAAAAGGCCATGGGAATCAAGATAGGGCAGTAGTATACATTAAATTTTATTTTTCACGTTAAAAGACTATGTTATTTCAAATTACTTATTTTGAAAGAAATGTGTAAGTCCATGACTTCTTTTTAAAGTATTTATTATGAATTTCTGCGTATGTTATTTAAATGTGATTAAAAGAAAATTGAACAAAAAAAAAAAAAAAAAAAACGAAAAAGATAATTAAGCTCTCCGTTCTAGATTTATTTAGCAGTGCATCACACGGAAAGACCCAAAACCAACTTCATCGACACTGTCTCCTTTGTTCGTTCTTTTCATTCGAGCAAAAACTCCACTCCATCATCTTTTGCCAATGTTGCCTAGAATTGAAAAGTAAGTCAAAATTATAAAACTTTTTCTCAATAACGATCCTATTTTTCTAATGAAATAAAGCGGCTACTACATACATGACACGACTGTTAACTGTGAAAAAATTTCTTTAAAATATTTTAAAAACGATGTCATGGACTTACACGTTAAAAATAAAATCCATAAATCAATCCAAAAATATATAAGAAACGAGAATAAACAATATGTCCAAAAACTAGAAAACAATAGATTGCCCTAATCTAACCTAAGACTAACAAATAAGATAAAATACAACTAGCTTAATACCGGTTCCATGGTCTTTACATGTCGCCTCCGTCATCCGTACAAAGGTGCATTGCATTTACTGAAATGTAAGAGTAGCACATGACTTGAGTATTTTAAGAAATATTTATTAAGTGACGTGAAATGCAAACACATGCAACATGGTGAGACCTATAATTTAAAACAACATAATATGATCTTGAGCTCTTTCTAGTCTAGACAGACTTGGATGTGTGGTACTTCCCTACACATGGCCCACGCACACGCACATAGAGACCCACTAGGTGCCCTCGTATACGTACTCTTTGGGTCTAACTTTGTTGGGCTAAACGCACTAACGTGTCGCCGGACACCATCGAGGAAAAGACTCTCATGATATCATGACAAACATAAATATCGAAGGTACGCATCCGCACTAACATAACATGACGAATAAGTATTCCGATAAATGTGAACACACAATTATGCATGAGGTCCCCATACTTTCCATCATGACATAATAAATGATGCAAGACAACCTCCATTTTTTCATAACATATTAAATCGGTAATTATGCTTACATAATTCTTATACATCATTTCATACATAACATAGCTTCCAAGACATGACATAGGAAGGTTGAGGTTGTGCCTCGTAGATTTCCCTATTTCAAAACGTATCATGATATGTCATAGCATATCATAGCTAATCGTTACACAACATGATATGTCATTTATACTATAATATTATTTACCTTATCATACAGCGTAATATAACACAACGTTACATATCAAAACATATCACACATATGACATGTGCAAGGGCTACTGGGTATCTGTCATCATACATAAAACAATTCTCCCATCCAAACCAATAGTGGAGCCACTTACTCGGTTTTACTTGGTTGACCTAGGCCAAAGTTACTAATCCTTAAGGTTTAATTTAACCTCAGATCCATCTTCTGAACGATATCAATTAAGATAAAATGACGGCAAATATCAATCATATTGTAGTCCAATTATTGAGGGTAAAGAAATATCTGAGTATCTGTTTTATCTTTTCTTTTCTTTTTTCCAAATCAAGTCTATGGTTTCATATTTAAAATTCTTAAAATTAAAAATCATGTGGAGTTGGTTTCCGATAATTTGGATCGAATATTTTAAGAATGTAACCTTATTGGAGTTGTAACTAGAGTTAAGAAATGAAAATTATGATTGGATCCTATTAACGAGTACATATTTATCATTAGTCTAAATAATTTATTTAAACTTTAAATATTAATTTCTTAAATTTTATCGAAGTATTAATAAAATTTTAACCTTTCCATTTAGATTTAAAGTTTCTAAATACGTCTATTAAATACAATATCTACTCTTGTATTAGCTGCTACGATTTTTTAATATATTTGGGAATTACTCGTATAAATAAATTATTCTTGGTATTTCATTTTCTAACCCATATTAGTTGAGATGGCAAGGGAGAAAGATGATATTTTAATATATTTATTTTTTATTTTTATTTTTTAAATAGAAGAGAGATTCAGTGGTGGGGTAGGTATGTTTTTTTTCTTTTTCATTTTATTTTTATTTTTTAATTGTTACATCGTGCACACCTATCAAGAAAAAGTATTTTGTTTTTGTTCAATCATATATGAACTAGCCGACCATATAAATTTAGTAACACTTTTCCCACAGGATCTATTGCAAGAAAGGGATAATCTCGAGCTTAGAGTTATCAATTATATCCTTTATGGAAATGGAAAACCAATTCGGGGAATTTCTGGCACAAGCATTCAATTAGTTCGGACTTGTTTATTGTTGAATTGGGACCGAGACAAAAAAAGCTCTTCTATCGAAGAAGCCCGCGCTTCCTTTGTTGAAGTAAGTACAAATGGTCTGGTTCGAGATTTCCTACGAATAGACTTAGTGAAATCCGATACTTCGTATATTAGAAAAAGGCAAGATCCGTCAGGTTCAGGATTGATCTTTAATAATGAGTCAGATCGCATATTCCATAGTGTTTTAATTGTGAATCAACTAAGAGGAAAGAGTTTGAGCGTATCAGACTCAAGCTGAATAAGCTAAAATGTCGGTCTTGAGTCATTAAAGAGTGTATTCTCCAACTGGCTTCGAACAATTCAAATGGAATGTTAAAATAAAGTGAGAGACCTCCCCGCCCAACCTCCCACTTCTCAGATTTAAGGGATGTGAGACATTTGTTGAGAATTGTTGGTGGAGAGTCCCACATCAGTTAATTAAGAGAATGATAGTTGAGTTTATAAGTAAAGAATAAATCTAGTAACCTTACTCGACCTCTCAAATTTGGCTAATTAGGGAAAAAAAAAGTTGAACTAGGAGGAATGAGTTTATAAAATATACTTAGTAAACAGCTTACTGGTGTTTTATATTTCATTAAGTCTTATTGATCTTGTTTAAACATTTGGTATCTTATTCTCTATTGGGGATTTGTTCCTCTCATTTAGGCTAGGCTACCCCTAGGATATTCTTACTCTCGGTTCTTGGTCCTATCTGGACCTCTAACCCTCAGGATATTCTTAATGTCTCTAGGTCTTTAAGTTAGTCATTTATGCTAGTCTCTCATCATTATCATCATATCTCAAAGTCCTCGAGGCGCGACTTCAATACTCAAGGTTCATGCATTCTAGGAATCGACCAACTCTCAAGTGTACTACTGTGGACCCCCGCCACTCATGACAGGTTCACTTAAAGGAAACTAACTGGCAAACTTCCTATAAGTCTCAAATGTCGAGTCTCCAAGCACATGATACTGGTGTTTAGTTTTAGGGTTTCCTTTTCTCGAATTTCTTCTAAATTTGAGAGCTATAACCCATGATTTCTCTTTCCTTCAAACTTGTTTATGCACCTTCTAAACAAAATTTCCAACAACTTTAGTGAAGAAGTCGTGTCCCTAACCTATTTTTCAAATCAATTCACCCTTCAAAAAAAAGTTAAATAAAGCTTGAAAATTTGAATCCAAGAGTATACAAATTCATCTAGTCTAACCTATCTCATTCCGTTCCCAAGAATCATTTTCATACAGAAACTTAAAAGTCAATAAGTCCAGAATTGTGCCCAATTAAAGGAACTCATTTTTAGATAAAATTTGGGGTCAAGTTCGAATCCTTGTTTTAGTTACATCGCATTTCCATTAGATAAGATTAAGTTAGAACATTTTTAATGAAGGAATCAAGGCGTAACTTGTCTTGGATCAAGCTTCCCAAGAACATCAAGTAACGCATTTTGGATTGAGTTATAAATTGAGGATTAAACTCCAAAATTGGCAACTATTCTACAAAATCATTCCTCCAAAATAATTTCTTGAGCTTGAGGGAGGTATAAGGAAGAAGTTTCGTGAAGAAGTGATGACTTGATAAGATTCCAAACGCTCTAACGTATAAGAATTTTCAATAAGTTTACTCCGACGAGGAAACAAGTTGTTATCCAACTTGGACAAGCCATAACTCGAGCTGCAGTACACGAAAAGGTAAGAAAATTGTCCCTAACTCTTCCTTGATCTTACATCTTTAATTTTTATGAAGAAATCGAAGAGAGAAACGTTCCGGAATGAATTAAAAGTGAGAGCGTCAGGCAGTAAAGGGACGTGCCATATACGTCTTTATCTTCTCTGAGGAAGAAGACGATAACATAGCTGATTTTATTATCATCCGTTTATTAAGGACTTCTCTAAGATAGATACCTTTCTCACCCGATTGACTAAGGAAAGGAGTTTGTTCACTTTGAGCAAAGACTATGAGATTGTTTTCAGATGCTTTAAGTAGAGATTCGTTTAAGCTCAAATGGTTACAATATTAACCAAGATAATAGGATTCATAGTATATAACCATACCTTAACAAAAGAACTTACACGACAAGGTTGTTGCTTACGTTTCCTCCAAGTTAAAAGTTACGAGCATAAAAGAATGCAACATGCATTTGATAATGAACTCAAATTGATGTAAGATTTTAGAAAGTGAAATCTTTACGTAACAAAATCGAGGGGTAAAAAATTGGGTATAATTTTCCTTTGAGTACTCGTTACAAACAATACTTTTTTACTAAAGATTAAGGCAAAGATAATAAACGAATGCACCTTAATAAATTTCATAGTTTTAAAGAGATAACGTCAATAAATTTCATAGTTTTAAAGAGATGACGTCAATGAACAATTTAGAAACCATGAAAATATGGAATACTTAATTCAAAAGTATAGATCCTGTATTTAAACCCTAAATAAATAAATAACCAATTAAATGTATGTATAAATATATATAAACATTTCAAGACTCTACTCATGCAAAACTTTAATGTTTGGATGATGTCTAATACATGAATCACTCTAAATTCATGTTTTGCATGGTGTACGACAATCGTTGTACGTCTAAGTGTCCAGCTACAGCCTAGAGGAGCTAGCCCGATCAGCAGACCTAGAGGGTGTGCGAACCCGCCTGGTGGGCCCACGCTCGCACGTGTGAGTCATGTGTAGAGAAGTACTACACATCCAACTTGCTCGAACTAGAGGCCACCTAAGAAAATACAGTTTTAAATGATAGGTCCCATTCATGTTGCATGTGTTTGTATTCCCTAATACCAATAGTGGGGTTAGTGATTAAGAATGTTTGATTAATCCACCACACCTAGATGGTGAGAAAGTTATTCTATTTATAATCAAATAAATTACAAGGATATGGAAATAGTAATAAATGAAAATAACAATAAATGAAAAGATATTACGATAATATTTAATATTTGCCTTATAATAAAATATCAAATATAATATATATGGTAAATTATAATTTATTACTAAATATCTTAACAGTGATCCTTTCTTAAAATTTGTGATACTCTTATATTTAAGTAAAGGCAAGACATTTATGTACGGTCAATGTCGGCGTCGTGTTAAAGGCCATGAAATTTGTGTTACGGTACCTGCATTTTATTTTTATAGATTTTAGGTTAGTTTATGACATCATTTTATAAATTATTTTAAATGGATATTTCCACCTAAGAAATTATGTCAAAGCATATGGTAGCGACTCTATTTCAATAGGAAATAAAGATCGTTACAACCTTCATTGTTGGCAACTAAATTGGTTGCCGATTCAATTTTGCTACAATGGGATCTTAGGGAACACCAAAACAATCCTTGATGCATCAAATGAAGGCACGTATTATATGAGTCAATAAGCTTGATTTAGAAAGCAGATGCGGAATAAATGTAGATACTTGGTTATAGTAGAGGTTGGTGCGAATAATATCCATTCTATACGAGAAAATTTATTTATAATCATAAATGATATATGATAACTCTTTATTAGAGTCATATTCAAACATTATGAGTAATTGAAATTTTTTATGCTAGATCAACCATGGATTTTGAGCATTTTCTATTGTTTTGTGACAGATAATATTATGCCAAGTTTGTTTCTGTTTTGATGAGAAAGTGTATAACTAGTCCATATATATTCATTGTGAATATTAACCATACTTGATGTGCTGAACCATTTGACTCAATGGAGCTAAAAGAAGAAAAAAGAATATAAAAATTGTAACGGACCCTAAATTTCTACTTATTGAGTGTCGCTACTAATGTCTCATGCTCAACTACCTATTCTAACCTAAGTCTGGAATTTAAATATGCAACTACCCTATGCACTTGTCATAGTCTCTACTCTTGATACTGTAGTTATCCGTACATGGGTGCCTTACCTTTACTTGAAAAATGATGTGGCACACGACTTGAGTATTTTGAAGAATACTCGGTAAGTGACTCCACTATAAGGGCCATGCTCTTGATACGCGTACTTTCGATATTTATGTTCGCCATAATATCATGCAGGCCTTTCTTTTTCTGTGGCATCCGACAATGTGTAATGCATTGTGCTCGACCAAGCCAGTCTCAGAGGTACATAAGTGGAGAAGTACCACATATACAACCTTGCCCTGAATTGAAAAGAGTCCAAGACCATGTTACGATTTTGAAGGATAGGTCACAATCATGTTGATATGAACCAAGAGACATCAATCATACAATATACTTCAATGAAGATGTGAAGAAAATATTGTTAAAATTATCAAAAGATATTTCAATTCATGCCATATTGAAAAAGAATGAAGTTTCATGTTATAAATTTTGGGTGGATTATAATTTAGTATAATTTAGAGTTGTTGTATTTCATTAATGTATTTTAAGACTTTTTATTTGCTTTAGGTTACAATTACATAATTGTTAATTATGATCATTAAGTATGAATGTTACAACTCTTGAAATGACTTTAATAGTTTCATTTTGACGCTATATAAAATCAGGTATGTTTTATTTGTAAAGACTTAGAAAATATTGTAAAATGAGCATTTGTGTTTTTTCTTTAGCCAATGACTAAATTTCTTTGCAATTCTATGTAGTTTAGGTTGCATGTAGAATCATTCAAGCTCGACATGATCAATCTTGCTTATGGAGTGATTCGAATCTCAATCAAGTGTTCTTGCCTTGAAATATTTGATCAAGCTAGACATGATCGATCTTGCTTGTGGAGTGATTCGAATCTCAAACAATGTTCTTGCCTTGAGATATTTGATCAACAAGGTAATCCGAATCTTACTCCCCTTGTAGTGATTCCTTATCTTATCACATGTTATGTGTGTGATTGCATTACTAACCCCAACAGTGGGGTGAATTACTAAGTATTTCTTAAAATACTTGAGCCACGTGCTAACCTTATATTTTCCCGGTAAAGGTAAAGCGCCCCTACAGAGATGAAGGTGAATGCTGAAAAGGCCATGGGAATCAAGATAGGGCAGTAGTATACATTAAATTTTATTTTTCACGTTAAAAGACTATGTTATTTCAAATTACTTATTTTGAAAGAAATGTGTAAGTCCATGACTTCTTTTTAAAGTATTTATTATGAATTTCTGCGTATGTTATTTAAATGTGATTAAAAGAAAATTGAACAAAAAAAAAAAAAAAAAAAACGAAAAAGATAATTAAGCTCTCCGTTCTAGATTTATTTAGCAGTGCATCACACGGAAAGACCCAAAACCAACTTCATCGACACTGTCTCCTTTGTTCGTTCTTTTCATTCGAGCAAAAACTCCACTCCATCATCTTTTGCCAATGTTGCCTAGAATTGAAAAGTAAGTCAAAATTATAAAACTTTTTCTCAATAACGATCCTATTTTTCTAATGAAATAAAGCGGCTACTACATACATGACACGACTGTTAACTGTGAAAAAATTTCTTTAAAATATTTTAAAAACGATGTCATGGACTTACACGTTAAAAATAAAATCCATAAATCAATCCAAAAATATATAAGAAACGAGAATAAACAATATGTCCAAAAACTAGAAAACAATAGATTGCCCTAATCTAACCTAAGACTAACAAATAAGATAAAATACAACTAGCTTAATACCGGTTCCATGGTCTTTACATGTCGCCTCCGTCATCCGTACAAAGGTGCATTGCATTTACTGAAATGTAAGAGTAGCACATGACTTGAGTATTTTAAGAAATATTTATTAAGTGACGTGAAATGCAAACACATGCAACATGGTGAGACCTATAATTTAAAACAACATAATATGATCTTGAGCTCTTTCTAGTCTAGACAGACTTGGATGTGTGGTACTTCCCTACACATGGCCCACGCACACGCACATAGAGACCCACTAGGTGCCCTCGTATACGTACTCTTTGGGTCTAACTTTGTTGGGCTAAACGCACTAACGTGTCGCCGGACACCATCGAGGAAAAGACTCTCATGATATCATGACAAACATAAATATCGAAGGTACGCATCCGCACTAACATAACATGACGAATAAGTATTCCGATAAATGTGAACACACAATTATGCATGAGGTCCCCATACTTTCCATCATGACATAATAAATGATGCAAGACAACCTCCATTTTTTCATAACATATTAAATCGGTAATTATGCTTACATAATTCTTATACATCATTTCATACATAACATAGCTTCCAAGACATGACATAGGAAGGTTGAGGTTGTGCCTCGTAGATTTCCCTATTTCAAAACGTATCATGATATGTCATAGCATATCATAGCTAATCGTTACACAACATGATATGTCATTTATACTATAATATTATTTACCTTATCATACAGCGTAATATAACACAACGTTACATATCAAAACATATCACACATATGACATGTGCAAGGGCTACTGGGTATCTGTCATCATACATAAAACAATTCTCCCATCCAAACCAATAGTGGAGCCACTTACTCGGTTTTACTTGGTTGACCTAGGCCAAAGTTACTAATCCTTAAGGTTTAATTTAACCTCAGATCCATCTTCTGAACGATATCAATTAAGATAAAATGACGGCAAATATCAATCATATTGTAGTCCAATTATTGAGGGTAAAGAAATATCTGAGTATCTGTTTTATCTTTTCTTTTCTTTTTTCCAAATCAAGTCTATGGTTTCATATTTAAAATTCTTAAAATTAAAAATCATGTGGAGTTGGTTTCCGATAATTTGGATCGAATATTTTAAGAATGTAACCTTATTGGAGTTGTAACTAGAGTTAAGAAATGAAAATTATGATTGGATCCTATTAACGAGTACATATTTATCATTAGTCTAAATAATTTATTTAAACTTTAAATATTAATTTCTTAAATTTTATCGAAGTATTAATAAAATTTTAACCTTTCCATTTAGATTTAAAGTTTCTAAATACGTCTATTAAATACAATATCTACTCTTGTATTAGCTGCTACGATTTTTTAATATATTTGGGAATTACTCGTATAAATAAATTATTCTTGGTATTTCATTTTCTAACCCATATTAGTTGAGATGGCAAGGGAGAAAGATGATATTTTAATATATTTATTTTTTATTTTTATTTTTTAAATAGAAGAGAGATTCAGTGGTGGGGTAGGTATGTTTTTTTTCTTTTTCATTTTATTTTTATTTTTTAATTGTTACATCGTGCACACCTATCAAGAAAAAGTATTTTGTTTTTGTTCAATCATATATGAACTAGCCGACCATATAAATTTAGTAACACTTTTCCCACAGGATCTATTGCAAGAAAGGGATAATCTCGAGCTTAGAGTTATCAATTATATCCTTTATGGAAATGGAAAACCAATTCGGGGAATTTCTGGCACAAGCATTCAATTAGTTCGGACTTGTTTATTGTTGAATTGGGACCGAGACAAAAAAAGCTCTTCTATCGAAGAAGCCCGCGCTTCCTTTGTTGAAGTAAGTACAAATGGTCTGGTTCGAGATTTCCTACGAATAGACTTAGTGAAATCCGATACTTCGTATATTAGAAAAAGGCAAGATCCGTCAGGTTCAGGATTGATCTTTAATAATGAGTCAGATCGCATATTCCATAGTGTTTTAATTGTGAATCAACTAAGAGGAAAGAGTTTGAGCGTATCAGACTCAAGCTGAATAAGCTAAAATGTCGGTCTTGAGTCATTAAAGAGTGTATTCTCCAACTGGCTTCGAACAATTCAAATGGAATGTTAAAATAAAGTGAGAGACCTCCCCGCCCAACCTCCCACTTCTCAGATTTAAGGGATGTGAGACATTTGTTGAGAATTGTTGGTGGAGAGTCCCACATCAGTTAATTAAGAGAATGATAGTTGAGTTTATAAGTAAAGAATAAATCTAGTAACCTTACTCGACCTCTCAAATTTGGCTAATTAGGGAAAAAAAAAGTTGAACTAGGAGGAATGAGTTTATAAAATATACTTAGTAAACAGCTTACTGGTGTTTTATATTTCATTAAGTCTTATTGATCTTGTTTAAACATTTGGTATCTTATTCTCTATTGGGGATTTGTTCCTCTCATTTAGGCTAGGCTACCCCTAGGATATTCTTACTCTCGGTTCTTGGTCCTATCTGGACCTCTAACCCTCAGGATATTCTTAATGTCTCTAGGTCTTTAAGTTAGTCATTTATGCTAGTCTCTCATCATTATCATCATATCTCAAAGTCCTCGAGGCGCGACTTCAATACTCAAGGTTCATGCATTCTAGGAATCGACCAACTCTCAAGTGTACTACTGTGGACCCCCGCCACTCATGACAGGTTCACTTAAAGGAAACTAACTGGCAAACTTCCTATAAGTCTCAAATGTCGAGTCTCCAAGCACATGATACTGGTGTTTAGTTTTAGGGTTTCCTTTTCTCGAATTTCTTCTAAATTTGAGAGCTATAACCCATGATTTCTCTTTCCTTCAAACTTGTTTATGCACCTTCTAAACAAAATTTCCAACAACTTTAGTGAAGAAGTCGTGTCCCTAACCTATTTTTCAAATCAATTCACCCTTCAAAAAAAAGTTAAATAAAGCTTGAAAATTTGAATCCAAGAGTATACAAATTCATCTAGTCTAACCTATCTCATTCCGTTCCCAAGAATCATTTTCATACAGAAACTTAAAAGTCAATAAGTCCAGAATTGTGCCCAATTAAAGGAACTCATTTTTAGATAAAATTTGGGGTCAAGTTCGAATCCTTGTTTTAGTTACATCGCATTTCCATTAGATAAGATTAAGTTAGAACATTTTTAATGAAGGAATCAAGGCGTAACTTGTCTTGGATCAAGCTTCCCAAGAACATCAAGTAACGCATTTTGGATTGAGTTATAAATTGAGGATTAAACTCCAAAATTGGCAACTATTCTACAAAATCATTCCTCCAAAATAATTTCTTGAGCTTGAGGGAGGTATAAGGAAGAAGTTTCGTGAAGAAGTGATGACTTGATAAGATTCCAAACGCTCTAACGTATAAGAATTTTCAATAAGTTTACTCCGACGAGGAAACAAGTTGTTATCCAACTTGGACAAGCCATAACTCGAGCTGCAGTACACGAAAAGGTAAGAAAATTGTCCCTAACTCTTCCTTGATCTTACATCTTTAATTTTTATGAAGAAATCGAAGAGAGAAACGTTCCGGAATGAATTAAAAGTGAGAGCGTCAGGCAGTAAAGGGACGTGCCATATACGTCTTTATCTTCTCTGAGGAAGAAGACGATAACATAGCTGATTTTATTATCATCCGTTTATTAAGGACTTCTCTAAGATAGATACCTTTCTCACCCGATTGACTAAGGAAAGGAGTTTGTTCACTTTGAGCAAAGACTATGAGATTGTTTTCAGATGCTTTAAGTAGAGATTCGTTTAAGCTCAAATGGTTACAATATTAACCAAGATAATAGGATTCATAGTATATAACCATACCTTAACAAAAGAACTTACACGACAAGGTTGTTGCTTACGTTTCCTCCAAGTTAAAAGTTACGAGCATAAAAGAATGCAACATGCATTTGATAATGAACTCAAATTGATGTAAGATTTTAGAAAGTGAAATCTTTACGTAACAAAATCGAGGGGTAAAAAATTGGGTATAATTTTCCTTTGAGTACTCGTTACAAACAATACTTTTTTACTAAAGATTAAGGCAAAGATAATAAACGAATGCACCTTAATAAATTTCATAGTTTTAAAGAGATAACGTCAATAAATTTCATAGTTTTAAAGAGATGACGTCAATGAACAATTTAGAAACCATGAAAATATGGAATACTTAATTCAAAAGTATAGATCCTGTATTTAAACCCTAAATAAATAAATAACCAATTAAATGTATGTATAAATATATATAAACATTTCAAGACTCTACTCATGCAAAACTTTAATGTTTGGATGATGTCTAATACATGAATCACTCTAAATTCATGTTTTGCATGGTGTACGACAATCGTTGTACGTCTAAGTGTCCAGCTACAGCCTAGAGGAGCTAGCCCGATCAGCAGACCTAGAGGGTGTGCGAACCCGCCTGGTGGGCCCACGCTCGCACGTGTGAGTCATGTGTAGAGAAGTACTACACATCCAACTTGCTCGAACTAGAGGCCACCTAAGAAAATACAGTTTTAAATGATAGGTCCCATTCATGTTGCATGTGTTTGTATTCCCTAATACCAATAGTGGGGTTAGTGATTAAGAATGTTTGATTAATCCACCACACCTAGATGGTGAGAAAGTTATTCTATTTATAATCAAATAAATTACAAGGATATGGAAATAGTAATAAATGAAAATAACAATAAATGAAAAGATATTACGATAATATTTAATATTTGCCTTATAATAAAATATCAAATATAATATATATGGTAAATTATAATTTATTACTAAATATCTTAACAGTGATCCTTTCTTAAAATTTGTGATACTCTTATATTTAAGTAAAGGCAAGACATTTATGTACGGTCAATGTCGGCGTCGTGTTAAAGGCCATGAAATTTGTGTTACGGTACCTGCATTTTATTTTTATAGATTTTAGGTTAGTTTATGACATCATTTTATAAATTATTTTAAATGGATATTTCCACCTAAGAAATTATGTCAAAGCATATGGTAGCGACTCTATTTCAATAGGAAATAAAGATCGTTACAACCTTCATTGTTGGCAACTAAATTGGTTGCCGATTCAATTTTGCTACAATGGGATCTTAGGGAACACCAAAACAATCCTTGATGCATCAAATGAAGGCACGTATTATATGAGTCAATAAGCTTGATTTAGAAAGCAGATGCGGAATAAATGTAGATACTTGGTTATAGTAGAGGTTGGTGCGAATAATATCCATTCTATACGAGAAAATTTATTTATAATCATAAATGATATATGATAACTCTTTATTAGAGTCATATTCAAACATTATGAGTAATTGAAATTTTTTATGCTAGATCAACCATGGATTTTGAGCATTTTCTATTGTTTTGTGACAGATAATATTATGCCAAGTTTGTTTCTGTTTTGATGAGAAAGTGTATAACTAGTCCATATATATTCATTGTGAATATTAACCATACTCAATGTTTGAATATGAAAATTGTAACGGACCCTAAATTTCTACTTATTGAGTGTCGCTACTAATGTCTCATGCTCAACTACCTATTCTAACCTAAGTCTGGAATTTAAATATGCAACTACCCTATGCACTTGTCATAGTCTCTACTCTTGATACTGTAGTTATCCGTACATGGGTGCCTTACCTTTACTTGAAAAATGATGTGGCACACGACTTGAGTATTTTGAAGAATACTCGGTAAGTGACTCCACTATAAGGGCCATGCTCTTGATACGCGTACTTTCGATATTTATGTTCGCCATAATATCATGCAGGCCTTTCTTTTTCTGTGGCATCCGACAATGTGTAATGCATTGTGCTCGACCAAGCCAGTCTCAGAGGTACATAAGTGGAGAAGTACCACATATACAACCTTGCCCTGAATTGAAAAGAGTCCAAGACCATGTTACGATTTTGAAGGATAGGTCACAATCATGTTGATATGAACCAAGAGACATCAATCATACAATATACTTCAATGAAGATGTGAAGAAAATATTGTTAAAATTATCAAAAGATATTTCAATTCATGCCATATTGAAAAAGAATGAAGTTTCATGTTATAAATTTTGGGTGGATTATAATTTAGTATAATTTAGAGTTGTTGTATTTCATTAATGTATTTTAAGACTTTTTATTTGCTTTAGGTTACAATTACATAATTGTTAATTATGATCATTAAGTATGAATGTTACAACTCTTGAAATGACTTTAATAGTTTCATTTTGACGCTATATAAAATCAGGTATGTTTTATTTGTAAAGACTTAGAAAATATTGTAAAATGAGCATTTGTGTTTTTTCTTTAGCCAATGACTAAATTTCTTTGCAATTCTATGTAGTTTAGGTTGCATGTAGAATCATTCAAGCTCGACATGATCAATCTTGCTTATGGAGTGATTCGAATCTCAATCAAGTGTTCTTGCCTTGAAATATTTGATCAAGCTAGACATGATCGATCTTGCTTGTGGAGTGATTCGAATCTCAAACAATGTTCTTGCCTTGAGATATTTGATCAACAAGGTAATCCGAATCTTACTCCCCTTGTAGTGATTCCTTATCTTATCACATGTTATGTGTGTGATTGCATTACTAACCCCAACAGTGGGGTGAATTACTAAGTATTTCTTAAAATACTTGAGCCACGTGCTAACCTTATATTTTCCCGGTAAAGGTAAAGCGCCCCTACAGAGATGAAGGTGAATGCTGAAAAGGCCATGGGAATCAAGATAGGGCAGTAGTATACATTAAATTTTATTTTTCACGTTAAAAGACTATGTTATTTCAAATTACTTATTTTGAAAGAAATGTGTAAGTCCATGACTTCTTTTTAAAGTATTTATTATGAATTTCTGCGTATGTTATTTAAATGTGATTAAAAGAAAATTGAACAAAAAAAAAAAAAAAAAAAACGAAAAAGATAATTAAGCTCTCCGTTCTAGATTTATTTAGCAGTGCATCACACGGAAAGACCCAAAACCAACTTCATCGACACTGTCTCCTTTGTTCGTTCTTTTCATTCGAGCAAAAACTCCACTCCATCATCTTTTGCCAATGTTGCCTAGAATTGAAAAGTAAGTCAAAATTATAAAACTTTTTCTCAATAACGATCCTATTTTTCTAATGAAATAAAGCGGCTACTACATACATGACACGACTGTTAACTGTGAAAAAATTTCTTTAAAATATTTTAAAAACGATGTCATGGACTTACACGTTAAAAATAAAATCCATAAATCAATCCAAAAATATATAAGAAACGAGAATAAACAATATGTCCAAAAACTAGAAAACAATAGATTGCCCTAATCTAACCTAAGACTAACAAATAAGATAAAATACAACTAGCTTAATACCGGTTCCATGGTCTTTACATGTCGCCTCCGTCATCCGTACAAAGGTGCATTGCATTTACTGAAATGTAAGAGTAGCACATGACTTGAGTATTTTAAGAAATATTTATTAAGTGACGTGAAATGCAAACACATGCAACATGGTGAGACCTATAATTTAAAACAACATAATATGATCTTGAGCTCTTTCTAGTCTAGACAGACTTGGATGTGTGGTACTTCCCTACACATGGCCCACGCACACGCACATAGAGACCCACTAGGTGCCCTCGTATACGTACTCTTTGGGTCTAACTTTGTTGGGCTAAACGCACTAACGTGTCGCCGGACACCATCGAGGAAAAGACTCTCATGATATCATGACAAACATAAATATCGAAGGTACGCATCCGCACTAACATAACATGACGAATAAGTATTCCGATAAATGTGAACACACAATTATGCATGAGGTCCCCATACTTTCCATCATGACATAATAAATGATGCAAGACAACCTCCATTTTTTCATAACATATTAAATCGGTAATTATGCTTACATAATTCTTATACATCATTTCATACATAACATAGCTTCCAAGACATGACATAGGAAGGTTGAGGTTGTGCCTCGTAGATTTCCCTATTTCAAAACGTATCATGATATGTCATAGCATATCATAGCTAATCGTTACACAACATGATATGTCATTTATACTATAATATTATTTACCTTATCATACAGCGTAATATAACACAACGTTACATATCAAAACATATCACACATATGACATGTGCAAGGGCTACTGGGTATCTGTCATCATACATAAAACAATTCTCCCATCCAAACCAATAGTGGAGCCACTTACTCGGTTTTACTTGGTTGACCTAGGCCAAAGTTACTAATCCTTAAGGTTTAATTTAACCTCAGATCCATCTTCTGAACGATATCAATTAAGATAAAATGACGGCAAATATCAATCATATTGTAGTCCAATTATTGAGGGTAAAGAAATATCTGAGTATCTGTTTTATCTTTTCTTTTCTTTTTTCCAAATCAAGTCTATGGTTTCATATTTAAAATTCTTAAAATTAAAAATCATGTGGAGTTGGTTTCCGATAATTTGGATCGAATATTTTAAGAATGTAACCTTATTGGAGTTGTAACTAGAGTTAAGAAATGAAAATTATGATTGGATCCTATTAACGAGTACATATTTATCATTAGTCTAAATAATTTATTTAAACTTTAAATATTAATTTCTTAAATTTTATCGAAGTATTAATAAAATTTTAACCTTTCCATTTAGATTTAAAGTTTCTAAATACGTCTATTAAATACAATATCTACTCTTGTATTAGCTGCTACGATTTTTTAATATATTTGGGAATTACTCGTATAAATAAATTATTCTTGGTATTTCATTTTCTAACCCATATTAGTTGAGATGGCAAGGGAGAAAGATGATATTTTAATATATTTATTTTTTATTTTTATTTTTTAAATAGAAGAGAGATTCAGTGGTGGGGTAGGTATGTTTTTTTTCTTTTTCATTTTATTTTTATTTTTTAATTGTTACATCGTGCACACCTATCAAGAAAAAGTATTTTGTTTTTGTTCAATCATATATGAACTAGCCGACCATATAAATTTAGTAACACTTTTCCCACAGGATCTATTGCAAGAAAGGGATAATCTCGAGCTTAGAGTTATCAATTATATCCTTTATGGAAATGGAAAACCAATTCGGGGAATTTCTGGCACAAGCATTCAATTAGTTCGGACTTGTTTATTGTTGAATTGGGACCGAGACAAAAAAAGCTCTTCTATCGAAGAAGCCCGCGCTTCCTTTGTTGAAGTAAGTACAAATGGTCTGGTTCGAGATTTCCTACGAATAGACTTAGTGAAATCCGATACTTCGTATATTAGAAAAAGGCAAGATCCGTCAGGTTCAGGATTGATCTTTAATAATGAGTCAGATCGCATATTCCATAGTGTTTTAATTGTGAATCAACTAAGAGGAAAGAGTTTGAGCGTATCAGACTCAAGCTGAATAAGCTAAAATGTCGGTCTTGAGTCATTAAAGAGTGTATTCTCCAACTGGCTTCGAACAATTCAAATGGAATGTTAAAATAAAGTGAGAGACCTCCCCGCCCAACCTCCCACTTCTCAGATTTAAGGGATGTGAGACATTTGTTGAGAATTGTTGGTGGAGAGTCCCACATCAGTTAATTAAGAGAATGATAGTTGAGTTTATAAGTAAAGAATAAATCTAGTAACCTTACTCGACCTCTCAAATTTGGCTAATTAGGGAAAAAAAAAGTTGAACTAGGAGGAATGAGTTTATAAAATATACTTAGTAAACAGCTTACTGGTGTTTTATATTTCATTAAGTCTTATTGATCTTGTTTAAACATTTGGTATCTTATTCTCTATTGGGGATTTGTTCCTCTCATTTAGGCTAGGCTACCCCTAGGATATTCTTACTCTCGGTTCTTGGTCCTATCTGGACCTCTAACCCTCAGGATATTCTTAATGTCTCTAGGTCTTTAAGTTAGTCATTTATGCTAGTCTCTCATCATTATCATCATATCTCAAAGTCCTCGAGGCGCGACTTCAATACTCAAGGTTCATGCATTCTAGGAATCGACCAACTCTCAAGTGTACTACTGTGGACCCCCGCCACTCATGACAGGTTCACTTAAAGGAAACTAACTGGCAAACTTCCTATAAGTCTCCGCAAAGTACTATCTACACTAATAGGCTAGTTCTATAGTTATTTAGACCCCTGTTAATCGAGTCAGGTTTACGATTAGGGGTTGCGAGTCCCTATTCGCCTCCGTATAACCGCTAACTCATATGCATGAACAATAAATCTAGACCAACTCTAATGTACAAATGTAGACTCCTGTCACTTGTGACAGGTTCACTAATAGAAAATTAACGGGCAAACTTCCTATAAGTCCTACAAGGTACCATCAACAATAAATGACCAGTTCTATAGTTATACGGATCCCTGATAATCAAGCCAAGTTTACGATTATAGGTTAGTTGGCGAACCCATAATCGTCCCCATATAACCATTAATATCGAAACATATGTGATAGAGACATAGCATAATGATCTAATCATGAGAACTTAGTCATAAATTTCAATCATAGATCATGCGCACCTTAGTAAACATACATAACCACATTCAGTATGTGTCATCTAACTCATTCTCTGCTAAAACATATATAATCAGTTTCACATAACATGTTTTATATCATATTAAAGACATGCTTTCAATTTCAGTCATATCATAACTCAACAGTTCCTTCTTCGATAAACGTGCGCCATAATGTTTAATGTGCTCTTACATACATCAAACCAACTCATTTCATGCTCAAATTTTTAAGACATGCTTCTCATATCATACTTTCATGCATAGTATGAGCATAGCTAAATACAAAGTTCCAAGATGCCACTTACTTAGAAAGCGTGACACTTTTTTTTTACTTCTTCTCTTTCCTCCTCCTCTCCTTGGTCCCTTTTCTTTTCTTTTTCTTTCACCCGAACTTTCCTTCTCCTTCTTTCCATCTCCTCCTGCCCTTATTCTCATTCTTCCGAGGATCGTTGGCGTCGTCTTGGTCATTGCCAGAGCTGTCGTCCATGTTGTCACTTCCAAATCTACTCTCGTGCTCTTCGTCTTTGTCTCTTCTCCCAACATCGTGCTCGAAATCCTCGGGTAGTCAGGCCTAAAACCCCCTACCCGTTGTTCATGTCCTTAACAGCGAGAGAGAGTCTGAGGGAGTCAAACGTCGATTTGATGATAGATGGAGTTATTATTGGCAGCAGTGGTGTTGTTGTTCACCTAAGGGACATTTTCTATGAAGGCATTGAGGGCTTAAAGGCATTGGGTCAAGAGTAATTTGAAGAACACTATTGGGTAACAATTTTGACCCTTTGTTGTAAACCAAGAATTCTTCCTACAGTTTCATGCCGGAAAAAGGAACAATTTTGAAGGACTCAAGAGCTAAAATGGCCAAAAACTTAAGACTTTTTTTTGAAAATTTGAAATTTGTTTCACACACAGATACTCCCTCCATTTTCAAAGTCATTACTCGAGACTTGTCTCTTTAACTTTAGGGAAGGAAAATGGAAAACTTTAATGAAGAAATCGATGGGAGATAAGGTCTAAAACGCCTAAACCACGAGCGAGCTCAAATTGATTTTTGAGAAATTTTCTATTAGTGAGTAGCCTCGTTCGTCTATCCCTAATTATTTTATGTATAGTGAACCAAAAGACTTTAAGTTTAATCCTAAACCTTTATAGATGATAGATATATAATTTTAATGAAGAAACAATCGTGAGATAATGACCAAAATATTTTGGTGAAGTCGAACGTCAGGCACCAGAAACCATAAGCTCGCATCGTCGTTTTTAGTTGCAGTTTGTTAAGACACAACCCCTAATCATGAACTTACCACGATTAGTGAGGGTCTACCTAGTTTATAGTGATATGACGTTACCCACTTAAGACTTGTGGCACACTAGAGGGTACTACTGAGGAAGCTCTAGACATGCGTAACGGAGAGCCTATCTTGCACTATTAAGAGTCTAGAATGGTATAGAGATAGGAAGCTTATTATGTACCATTAGGAGAGCTTCTGACTAGCATTGAGTAGTAGACGTGTATGGAGCCTATTAGGGAGACTGAAATGACCTAGAATGTTTTGTTCAATAAGTTGCCTTTCTAAAACGTTTGGAACGCCGAAAATGCTATCTTTGATTAATAAATTGTCCCTCAATCATTACTCTCGACTTTTATTTTAGCTTTACAAAGGAAAATGTAACAAATTTACTGAAGGAATCGAGGGGTGAAAAGGTTTGGAACGTCTGGATCGAGAGCAAGGCTACATTGATTTACTGACTGAAAATTTTCCATTGGTGAGTAGCCTTGTTCCTCGATCCTTAACTTCATGCAAAATGAGCCGAATGATTGGTAGCTTTATTCTATCTATACTTTTGATTAATAAACCATCATAAAATAATGGGTAAAATCCTCCAGTGAAGTTGACTTTTAGGCGTTGGAAACCATGAGCTCGTGTCAGCGTTAACGCTAAAAGTAGAATAAGATAACACACATTTCTAAACCATCGTTATTGTTTGGCTTTTAGACCGGACCTCATTTTCTTTTGATTCTATAAGTTTGAATAAATTTAGGACTTAAAAACCGATGTAGGTAATCATTTTGACTATTTTGAAAGAAATAGTTGTAGGAACTAAGTAGAGATTGTACACGATGACTAGAGTTATGAAGGAATGGTAGTGAGCATTTGTCTATGTTTCACTTTTCATTGGTCCTTGAGTGTCACGATCCGATTTTTATGACAGAAAAAGAGCGGTAAAACTTTTCACATTTAAAACATAACATAAATATATTTTATGTACAAATCCAAAATAAAATTTGAATATATTGAGCCTAGTAAATAAAATAATTTAAAATATTAAAATAGTTAAAACACAAGATGGCTTAGTATGTTGTTCGAGATTCGCATCCATTGTAGACTATTTCTTCTTGTCACCTAAAAAACACGAAGAAACTTGAATGATTATAGAGACTCAATAAATAACTTACTTGTAGACTCTTTATTGTGTCATGTTTTTGTTCTTGTCTTCCGAATTTAGGCCCTTGAGATCTTTTCTCAGTTTTGAATTCTTGTCATGGTTTAGCCCAACGACCTTCGTTCTTAGTCCTGAGTTCTTAATCATGGTTCAACTCTAATACTATTATCATGGTTCAACTCTAAGTACATTAGTATTGAGGGGTTCTTTGTTCTGAGTTCTTAATCATGGTTCAACTCTGAAGACTTTAGTTCTGAAGTTTTGGGTTCTCAATTCTAGAATTTAAATCTGGATCCTTGTTCTTGTTCTAACCGTCTTCATGTCTTAGTGGACTTGACACTTATTTAGTGCTAATTTGGCACATGGATGCGTGACAAAATTGATTCAAGTCCTTAAGGTAACCTATTGATTACTTAAAAAAAATCAAAGGCTACCTAAAATTACCTAAAGCTTACTTGAATTATTAGAGTAGCATGTTGATTACTTGAAAATTAAAGACTAACTCTAAAAGTTCTCTATGGTAGATCCATCTTTGAGTTTAGTTTATGCAATCATCCAGAAATTCTTGAGAAGCAGTCTAAAATGGGTTTAATTTTAAAAAAAATTATAGAAAGGTCAGGTTTGGAGTTAGCGGGGAAATTTCAATTGAACCAACCACATCATCACTCACCTCCGTGCTACTTGAGTTCAATTTCATCCATCTCTCTTAATAGTTTGAGGCATGTTTGACTTCTTAAGCTTGTTTCAGGTCTTCAAGGATATTTCGAATTTCTCCAAAGTTTCTCAATATACCCTAAATTAAGTCAAAAAAATAAAACGGATGAAAATGACTAGCTTCAAATTCATAAAGGTTGAGAAACTAACCGTTAGCTACATGGCCATCTTCTCCAACTTGCATATACCAACCTATAATAGCTCACATTTTGAGGCTTCGAAGCTTGGACCGCCATGTATGGACTCAAAATAAAAATTGATTCCGAATTAAAAATCATACATATACCAAACATATACAATGTTTATAACTAAATAGTAACAAAAGGACGATTTAGTCCTAGTACGTGTCCTACACCATAGCTCGTCATGCTTCTGCCTCATCCATAGAACATCAAGCTCCTCTTGAAAAACGAAATAGTATTTTGGATATAAAAAATACTAAGTAACTTACTTGTAGACTTTATACGATCGTACGTATAAATTAGTTCATATAACATCTCATCCTTTATCTTAGTTCATGACTAGATTACTTTGTTCTATTAGATAACTTCGGATGTTAATAGCTCAATCAAGTTTCTCTAGAGGCTTCGAGATTACTCAATCTTATCACCTAACTCTATCATGGCTTATTATTTTGTTGGATATATCTGAATCCTTCCTTCAAGGTTTCTTGACTTTAGGCTGGCTCGATTTGAATAGTCAAATTATCCACTGAACTTATAAGTAACTTAACCCTATCAAAACCATATTTTAGGCTTTTGGGCTATCTAGCCAGCCAATTTCTATATCATATAGCTAGTACGATCGTTGCACGAGACATGCTCTCATTTACCTAGGTTTTATGGTTCCTCACAATACTATTGAGCATTAATGGGTCCTCCATCAATGTTACCTAACAAGCTTGCTAGTAGACATAATGTGTGATCTCACAATAGTGCTAGATTGGCCACCATTGAGCGTTACTCGAGCTCCCTCATTAGTTAGTACTCATGATACCCTAAGTTACTAAAGGCCATCTCATGGGACCTAAGGTTTATTCATCTTAGAGCTACAACTCGTTGTCTACCCAGTCATCTCGCAATGATAATAATGTAGACCCTCCATTTGGACATTATGCGATTAAGCCCCAACCAAAACTCTCTTATTAGCTCCTTACACTACACGATAGGTCATAGGGGTGACCTGCAAGTTCACAATTAGGAGTTGTACCCTAATTATCCTTGCTGATAACTCTCGAGAAGTAGAGTTATATTGTGCTATTTAGTTGCACAACATACTCATCATTTTTGCATTAGTTTTTCCATTTATACTAATTAGCTAGCATGAAATAGTTCACTGTGATCCAACATGAAAAGGTGATCAAACTTCATAAATCTAGCCTCCTATACTCGATCGATTTTATTTGACAAAAATAGCCGACCCTTTATTGCTAAGCCATTATACCATAACATACCTGGAAACAATTTTGTTAGTGATAACATGTCTGGACCAATTTTCTAACCATGTTCTAAAGCAACTCCGTAATCAATTTTTATCGAGAAGGACATGCAAGATTTTAATATGAACGAAAATCAAATAGATGGTTGATAACCCCATCCGAGGCTGTTTAGGTGGATGACCAATATGAAGAAGGAAGGAAGGAAAGAAAGGGGAGTAGCCCGCATGCATTTGACAACGATTGTCGAAGTGATTAAAGAAAGAGCATACAAACTTTATCACTACAAGAAGAAAAGAAAAAGAGGCATTGTAATTGTGAAGTTGAGTTTAAAAGTTTGATACATTAATGTTAAAAAGTATGATCACATCATTTAATCCCGATCCCTATAAATCTCTACAAAAGACGAAGTCAAATTGACAAATAACTTCCACAGTTTTGTTCCTTACAAAAATTATAGAAATAAAAATAATAAACAAAGTTTTCTAACCGCTCATCAAATGATGCTTGCAACTTCATCTGCTACTTAAATCGTGCAAATATTCACTTCTGAAGTTTCAAATAATCTTTCTTCAATTGAATCAGCTTGTAACACATGAAATTATGGTTAAACCAAGTCTATTCAATTTTGTATATGAAAAATGAATGCTTGTTGAATCTTCTTGGTGAACTTATATGTTTATGGCTTTTTACTTTAAAATGACGCCAACATGCATTTGATATTGAACATGAACTCTCTCGAGTACCACAAGGTAGGATGCATGGTGTTTAAGGATTCATAAGGAATTAGGGTAATTGGAGAAGGATTCTCGAGGAAAAAAAATAAGTTTAAAGGACTGAAAGGTCATTTTTCTAGCTTCTTAGGAAATTTCTCGATTTTTTTATTCGATAGAGAGGAGGAGTTTTGAGGTAGTCAAGAAGGGAAAAAATGACCGAGGGTAAAGGATTTTTAATTTTTTTTGTTTTTTTTTTTTTTCCTTCAGAAAAAATGATAATAAAATATTAAGAAAATGAAAATTACAAAAATAGCCCTAAAGTTTATATTATTTACAGAAATGGCATCACCTAAACCCCGAAAGTTCGAAAGCTTGACTAGTACAAAATATTGGATATCTTCATTTTCAATCGTTGGATCTTCCCCAAATTTTGATATGAACTAGAAAACACACGCCTCATCAAATCCAACGACTCGTATTCAAAATAAAAATCGATGAACCTCTGATTGAAGAAATTTTTTCACGAAAAATCCAGAAACATGAGCTCCAAATTCATGATGGTTCTGGAGGTTTCAATATCGGTTTAACCTCTCTCTATAAATTTCTAAACATGGGGATCTTTTAGAATAAGAGTCGATCAATGTCGAGTCTCCAAGCACATGATACCGGTGTTTAGTTTTAGGGTTTTCCTTTCTCGAATTTCATCTAAATTTGAGAGCTATAACCCATGATTTCTCTTTCCTTCAAACTTGTTTATGCACCTTCTAAACAAAATTTCCAAGAACTTTAGTGAAGAAGTCGAACTCAAAAAGTGTCCCTAACCTATTTTTCAAATCAATTCACCCTTCAAAAAAAAGTTAAATAAAGCTTGAAAATTTGAATCCAAGAGTATACAAATTCATCGTGTCTAACCTATCTCATTCAGTTCCCAAGAATCATTTTCGTACAGAAACTTAAAAGTCAATAAGTCCATAATTGTGCCCAATTGAAGGAACTCATTTTTAGATAAAATTTGGGGTCAAGTTCGAATCCTTGTTTTAGTTACATCGCATTTAAAATTAAGCTTTCCATTAGATAAGATTAAGTTAGAACATTTTTAATGAAGGAATCAAGGCGTAACTTGTCTTGGATCAAGCTTCCCAAGAACATCAAGTAACCCATTTTGGATTGAGTTATAAATTGAGGATTAAACTCCAAAATTGGCAACTATTCTACAAAATCATTCCTCCAAAATAATTTCTTGAGCTTGAGGGAGGTATAAGGAAGAAGTTTCGTGAAGAAGTGATGACTTGATAAGATTCCAAACGCTCTAACGTATAAGAATTTTCAATAAGTTTACTCCGACGAGGAAACAAGTTGTTATCCAACTTGGACAAGCCATAACTCGAGCTGCAGTACACGAAAAGGTAAGAAAACTGTCCCTAACTCTTCCTTGATCTTACATCTTTAATTTTTATGAAGAAATCGAGGAGAGAAACATTCAAGAATGAACTAAAAGTGGGAGCGTCAGGCAGTAAAGGGACGTGCCATATACGTCTTCATCTTCTCTGAGGAAGAAGACGATAACATAGCTGATTTTATTATCATCCGTTTATTAAGGACTTCTCTAAGATAGATACCCTTCTCACCCGATTGACTAAGGAAAGGAGTTTGTTCACTTAGAGCAAAGACTATGAGGATTATTTTCAGATGCTTTAAGTAGAGATTCGTTTAAGCTCAAATGGTTACAATGTTAACCAAGATAATAGGATTCGTAGTATATAACCATACCTTAACAAAAGAACTTACACGACAAGGTTGTTGCTTACGTTTCCTCCAAGTTAAAGGTTACGAGCATAAAAGAATGCAACATGCAAATTTGATAATGAACTCAAATTGATGTAAGATTTTAGAAAGTGAAATCTTTACGTAACAAAATCGAGGGGTAAAAAATTGGGTATAATTTTCCCTTGAATACTCGTTACAAACAATACTTTTTGATTAAAGATTAAGGCAAAGATAATAAATAAATGCACCTTAATAAATTTCATGTCAATGAACAATTTAGAAACCATGAAAATATGGAATACTTAATTCAAAAGTATAGTCCTAGATATATATTTAAACCCTAAATAAATAAATAACTAATTAAATGTATGTATAAATATATATAAACATTTCAGGACTCTACTCATGCAAAACTGTAATGTTCGGATGATGTCTAATACATGAATCACTCTAAATTCATGTTTTGCATGGTGTATGACGGTCGTTGTACGTCTAAGTGTCCAGCTACAGCCCAGAGGAGCTAGCCCGATCAGTAGACCTAGAGGGTGTGCGAACCCGCCTGGTGAGCCGACGCTCGCACGTGTGGCTCATGTGTAGAGAAGTACTACACATCCAACTTGCCCGAACTAGAGGCCACCTAAGAGAATACAGTTTTAAATGATAGGTCCCATCATGTTGCACGTGTTTGCATTCCCTAATATCAATAGTGGGGTTAGTGATCATTTCTTAAAATTTGTGACACTCTTCTATTTAAGTAAAGGAAAAACATTCATGTACGGTCAATGTCGGCGTCGTGTTAAAGGCCATGAAATTTGTGTTAGGGTAGCTGCATTTTATTTTTATAGATTTTAGGTTAGTTTATGACGTCGTTTTATAAATTATTTTAAATGGATATTTCCACATAAAAAATTATGTCAGACATATGGGAGCGACTCTATTTCAGTAGGAAATAAAGATCGTTACAACCTTCATTGTTAGCAATTAAATTGGTTGCCGATTCAATTTTGCTACAACGGGATCTTAGGGAACACCAAAACAATCCTTGATGCAACAATCAAAGGCACGTATTATATGAGTCAATAAGCTTGATTTAGAAAAAAAAAAAATACTAATTTGGTGCAATTTTAGAATAGTTGTCCTACTAATGTCTCAGGCTCAACTCATATGCGGAACATAACTTTTAAAATAAACATCCTTTATAACATAAATGTAAGAAAAATTTAAAACAACTTTATTTATGGAAAACAGACCATTGTCTTAGGTGTTTCATAGGAAATACTAAAATTTAAAATAAACCGAATACAAAGTAATTTAAAACATATGAAATGCGAGACAACCTATTCTAACCTAAGTCCGGAATTTAAATATGCAACTACCCTATGCACGTGTCATAGTCTCTATTCTTGATACCGCCGTTATCCGTACATGGGCGCCTTACCTTTACTTGAAAAATGATGTGGTACACGACTTGAGTATTTCGAAAAATACTCAGTAAGTGACCCCACTACAAGAGCCATGCTAAGTGCAATGCAAATATGCTCTAGGGACATATCTCTATTTCATACTAGGGCTGGCCTCCATTCTGGACTAACTATGGATGTGTAATACTTCCCTACACATGACCCACACGTGCTGAATCCCAAGATGGTTCGCACGCCCCCTGGACCCCTTTGGTCGAGCTAGTAGCAATGTCCGGAGGTCAGCAGACCCCTGGGTGTTATGCTCAACGTGATCACAACCATCATCATACTGTTATGCTCAACGTGATCACCACCATCATCATACTATGCGCATTCGTACTCATCATAATAAAAGGGAAGTATCCCGATGCTCGTGTACACACAAGATGCATGCATGAGGTCCCTCTAGTTCTCATCTTAAACATCTCTTTTGACACATCCCTAGTCTTATCTCTATATTACGTTTAGTAATACATGCTCATTAGATATTATGTTTATATCATTATTCATGCTCTTAGAGTTGTGTCCTAGGTTGATCTCTCGTCATGATGCAACATGGCGTTCATCATCATAAAACATGCTTAATATGAAAAACATCATCATATTAAGGTAAACGTCATGCAAATCATCGTAATCATCATAATGTCATTAAATGCATCAAGCATGTCAAGTACGTCATACATCGTCATATAACTCACATACATCACCATACATTATAGCTCATACATAATTTAATTCATGTATTACATCATATGATACAACTCATGCATCATAAAACTCACGTACGTCATCAAATGATACAACTCAGACATCATACATCATAAAACTCACGTACGTCATCATACATCACATAAATTTTCTAGTTTATCCTATAATAAGATCACTTATTTGATTGACCTTAGTTGGCGTTCTCCCAAATTTATAACGTTAGCTCCCGTTCCTAGGGAGCTTCTTCAAACATGGGTCAGGGTTTGTTTTCTATCACAACTTACGTCACCTTTTGTTAGTATTTCACAAATTAATACCAACACAACTAATAGTTGAGAAATAAGACACTAAAACAGCCTCAATTACCTTAATTGGGGCCAAAAGTAGGTTTGAAAGGATGGAGCGGTAGAAAACGGACTAAAATAGGAAACTGACCAAGTCTAAGGGCTGCTTGCACCGCGGGTCGACACGTGCAAGCCAGGAGTGGGTCGTGTCGTGTGCAGGCGTCTCGGGTCGAGGTTCCGTTCGGGTCAGCTCGTAGGTCGCATTAGTTATTGGGTTGCTGTAGGTGGGTTTTGGTTGAAGGCTGGGCTGTGGATTGTGTGGGTTGCAGGCTGGCTTTTGGGCCGAGATGAATTTCGGCCTCAGGTTTGTAGGCTGGACTGGCGACGCAGGTTGTAGGCGGGTTGCGGCGAGTTAAGGTGCTACGGCATGGGTTGCTGTAGATGGATTGGGCCTCGGGTTACCAATATGGGTCCGACTCGGATCCGTCGAATCCTTTCTTCCTTATCCGATTCGCTGCAGCAACTGTTTTCTCTCCTTCCCATGACGTTTTTCTGATGGTGTTGTTATAACATGCTGAAGCAATTTGGGCACTTTAATACATCAATTATAGTAAATTAACTGGCATGTTCCTAAGCATTAAAGCTCAAGGAGTTTGAGTACTATCATTTTGTAGTTCAAATTCCTTTTTCCTCACAAATCGGTTTCGAGGCACCACTAGTGTCTTCCCTACTATTCTCTGGCCTTAGAACGAGATTGTGGAATTCGATGAGTGACTAAACTTGAAGAGATTTAGCATATGTGAAGAGAGAGTGTGTGAAGGTTTTTCTCAAGGTTTTTCTAAGAAGACTTCCCATGTATCTTCATCACTCTTTTTATAAAGTCATATTTGTTAGGGGTGTACGTTCAACCCGGCAATCCGACAACTTGGACCAACCCAACCCGAACTGTAAAGGTTGGGTTGGGTTCATTTTTCTGAACCCGAACTGAATCGGTTCGGTTTCAAGTTCATGGGCAAAACCTTCGGGTTAACCCGAACTAAATAAAAAAAAAAAAAATATATATATATATATATATATATATATATATATTAAAAATCTTTTTATATTAATGGGTTTGCAAGAGTAGTATTGAGTTCAGGATACTCTTGTTATATACAAATACTCTCAAACTAATTATTTTTATTGTTTATTTAATTTCATGATCTATCCTTATATTTTTTTGTGTTACTTTAACCGATTCTAAAACGACGTCGGTATTTAATTGTTTTTAGTTTTACTTACAATTTATATATATTTTTATTTTTTAATTAAAATATTTTTAATATTTTTTATTTTTGTTATATACAAATACTCTTAAACTAATTATTTTTATTGTTTATTTTTATTTTTTAATTAAAATATTTTTAATATTTTTTATTTTTGTTATATACAAATACTCTTAAACTAATTATTTTTATTGTTTATTTAATTTCATGATCTATCCTTATATTTTTGTTACTTTCATCAATTCTAAAACGAGATCGGTATTTAATTGTTTTTAGTTTTACTTACAATTTATATATTTTTATTTATACTATGTTAATATGTTATAATTTTCGCTCGTTATTTTTTATTGAATTTATTATTATTATTATTATTATTTTGTCAATAATTATAGATTGATTTGTGTGTTGTTTGTGAACTTTTAGTATATTTTATCTAAGATTGTATCCGAATAATTATAAATTTTGGATAAATAAAACTAAAAAAAATTGACAACCCAACTCGGACCCAACTCGGACCCAACCCGAAAATAGAGGGTTGAGTTACCAATCCAACCAACTCGAACTTTTGGGTTGGACCAAAAAAATCTCCCAACCCGAATTATGTACACCCATAATATTTGCATGTTCTTCCAATTTGAGATTACCAAATTTTGATACTCATAATTCCACTTAAATGTGTGGGATTATGTGGCAAGCATGCAAGTTTGAGTTAACCAAAGACTCAAAATTCCACCTCAAACATGGATTTTTCTATTTAGTGGAGCCAACATTTTGACTTTCTCCTTTTTAATTCAACCATTAATTTAAATAATTAATTTCAAATTAAAGTAATATTAAATGATTAATTAAACAATTTAATTAATATTTAACCTTAATTCAAATGCCAATCTCAATCCATTCGGATACATATTGATTAAATATTTAAATCTTATTTAAATATCTCCCATTTTTTTTTAATTATTATTATTATTTTTTAATTCGTAAATAAAACAAAAAATGCGGTTAAATATATAGTATATATTTAGCGCATATTCCCTAATTTGAATTCAAACACTTCGAACTCACTCGTCACATTGTTCTATGGTTTAGTCCAATATGAGCTAGGAGGGGGACCTAATGGACCTATAGATCATGGGCTCCAACGATCTGAGATTAACCGGCTAAACTCATTAACCTTCTTAACCAACATTCGTTAACTACTAGGACACTCCACTATAACCTAGTAGTTGCACTCCCCTCACTATAGATATATTTCTGTCCATTTGATATAACCATGATTAGTAAGTCGATCCTTCACGGGTTGTTCGTAACTAGAGCTGGGTCAATTTACCGTTTTACCCCTGAAGTTACTTCTTGTTCCTTATGTTCCACTGATCCTCTAATGAACAATTGGTTTGTGGTCCAACGAGTAAACCAAATCCCTCTTAGGCTAATAAGAGGGTGGGGCCCCTTGTTCAAGACCTGGAGTCAGTACTTAAGGAAACAACCTCTCTACTATCTTAAAAGTGGGTAGGAGCAAATTCCATCTTGCACCCTATGTCCCTAGCTATTCACCCAGTCTTACCCCTGAAATGGGAGGCTTATTGAGTCGGCGAACTCGAGCCACTCTCACCCATGCAAATCTAAGGATAATTCTGAATAAACAGGAGTTCATGGTTAGCTCAGGATTAAGATCGAGTTACCTAGGTCATCGAATGAAAAAACCAGTCTCAATAGTAAACGACATTATAAAGTGAGAGTGATTTTCATCATGGTCCGATCTTATGCAATACTCATTGCATAGGGCGCCCCCACTCACATATCTCCGCATGTAAAATTTAGTGATCACATTGTTTATATCATATACAAAAGTGGGCCGCATCCATAGTGTCCCCAGGATAAGGTACTCAGCCTTATCCTTGTACTATAGATAATTTTGACTATATACTTGAACTTGATACACTCTTATGTCTCTACATATAGTTCAAAAATAATCATACTATAGTCAGAGTGCTCTTAGTTTACTGGATTTAGATTAATAATCGTAAAATTCACATTATTCAATAACAATCTTTACTGAATAAACATCAATAATAACTTTATTGAAAATAGAATATGTGTTTGTTTACAAACTATGAGTTTTAGGACATAAAACCCAACATTTTTTACATCTTTTCTCTCCCTATCTCTCTGTTGACTTCTCCTCCTTTCTCCCACGAAGTTTCATGGCTAGTGGACGTCTAGGGAGGTAGATCTTGGTTTCTAAAAAATTAGAATTCCAGATTCCTTTTTCTTACAGTGTTGATGCCGTCGCCGGTGCATGAGCTCGCTCTGGGTGGATGTACTAAGGCCGACGATCATTTTTACAACTTGGTTTGGTCGGTTTAGGCATTAGAGTTGTCGATCCAAGCTCGTCGGAGTTTTTTTAATTCTCTCTCTCTCAATTTTCCTTTCTCGTTTTTTTTTCCTTGCAGGTGTTCGGGTTGTGTGGAGCGTTAGCGGAGGGGTTGGAAACTGCTAGGCGTTCACCAGAATTCTCGCATCCTCTGGCGACTTTGTGAAGTTTTTTAAAATTTGTTGTCACATTATATACCCCTATAAGAAACTTTCATCCTTGAAAGTCTCAAACCCTTGTATTAACTCGGGGTATTTTCTTTTATTTCATCCTCACGCTTCCACATAGCCTCCTTGATGTGGTGGTTTCGTCACAACACCTTAACGAATGCATTGTTCCTGTTGCATAGCGCTTTAACTTTGCGAGCTAGGATTCTTATGGGTTTTTCTTCATAACTCAAATCTTCGTTGAGTTGGAGGGGTTTGTAGTCGTGGATATGGTCCGTCATGTATTTCCTTACCATCGGCACGTGAAATATATCGTGTACTTCTGAAAGGAAGGGAGGTAGGGCTAGATTATATGCCACGAGACCAATATGCCTGAGAATTTCGAAAGGTTCAATGAATCTGGGACTTAACTTGCCCTCATGTCCGAAACTCAATACACCTTTCATGGGTTCCACTTTCAGGAATACTAGGTCTTCTATCTCGAACTTTGAGTTCCTACACCTTACATTGACATAAATTTTCTATCTAATTTGAGCGGTACGCATCCTCGCTCAATTTTTTTGAATGACCTCATTGGTGTCTCGAACTAGTTCGGACCACTAACTCTCTATCGTCTACCTTGTCCCAGCAGAGTGGGGACCTACACTGTTTCCCATACAAGGCTTCAAACGGTGTCATTTCAATAGTGGCCTGGAAGCTATTATTTTATGAGAGTTCCATCAAGTGGAGCTTGGAATCCCAACTTCCCTCAAAATACAATAAGAAAGTGGGTAGCATGTCCTCCAAGATTTGATTTATGCGCTACTTTTGACCATTTGTTTGAGGGTGGAAAGCGATGCAAAATTTGAGGCAAGTACCCAACGCTTTTTGAAGTTCGCGCCAAAACGTTGACGTAAAGCATGAGTCTCAATCCTACACTATCGACACTAGGACTCCATGTCGTCTTACTATCTCTTTCACATATAGTTGAACCTAGTTGTCAACTGTATATGTTGCTTTCCCAGGTAGGAAGTGCATCGACTTGGTCATTCTGTCGACAATTACCCAAATCACTGTGTAGCCCTTCAGCATTTTGGGTAGTTCTATTATGAAGTCCATTGCTATATTTTCCCACTTCCACTCTAGTACACTTAGGGGTTTTAACATCCCCGCTGTCTTTTGTGTGGGAGCTTTCACTTGTTGGCATACTAAGCATTTGCTCACAAACTCGACCACGTCTGGGTAGTTCTACTATCAAATGACGAGTTGCGAGCCTCTGTAATATCTCTTTCCTCAACTCCTCTATTTTTGAGATACATAAGCGTCCATGATACAATAATCCATCATTTGAGGATTTCGACAATCTGTCTACTAGACCCTCTGCTACTTGGCTCAGGACTTTATGTAGGTTTGGGTCCTTTTATTGGGAGTCAATAATTCTTTGCCTAAGTGTAGGTTGTACTGTGAGTCGGGTCAAATGTGCTATGACTCAGTCACTACAGCTATGTTGGCTCGCTCGAAATCTTTTTGTACCCTTACTTCTCTCGTAATGAAGGCCGATGAGTGGGCCGTCTTTCTACTTAAGGCATATGCGGCCACCTTTGCTTTTCCAAGGTGGTACTGGATATCTACATCATAGTCTTTTGCCAATTCTAACCACCTTCTTTGCCTTATGTTCAACTTTGTTTGTGTGAAGAAATATTTCAAACTCTTATGGTCGGTGTAGATTTGGGTTTTCTCTCCATACAGGTAGTGTCAACAAATTTTTAGCGCGAGCACTATGACAGCCAATTCTAGGTCATGAGTAGGATAGTTCTTTTCATATTCTTTTAGCTGACGGGAAGCATATGCAACGACCTGTTGCATCCACACACATCCCAATCCTTTCTTAGACGCATCGTTGTAGATCACGTACCCTTCTAAGCTCTCAGGTACTATGAGTACTGGGGCGACTACCAACCTCTGTTTTAGGGCTTGAAAGCTTGCCTTACACGCATCATTCCATGTTAAAGGCGAGGTTATCCTAGCGAAGTCTCGTAAGAACCTTTGATAGTATGCCGCCAACCCTAGGAAACTTTGTACCTTGGTAACCGTAGTCGGGCGTTCCCACTTCGTAACCGCTTCGACCTTGGTGGGATCTACGGATATTTCGTCCTTTGACACCACGTGTCTTAAGAACGAGACTTGTCGAAGCCAGAATTCATATTTAGAGAACTTAGCATACAACTTGTTCTCTATTCGAGTGGTAAGGACTTTTTGGAGGTGTGCTTGGTGTTCTAGGTCTGTCTTTGAGTATACAAGGATGTCGTCTATGAACATGATAACTAAAACGTCCAGAATGTCCTTGAATACTCAGTTCATTAATTCCATAAACACAACTAGGCATTGATGAGGCCAAATGACATTACTACGTACTCATAGTGACCCTATCTTGTCCTAAATGCTATCTTTGGTACGTCTTTTTCTTTAATTTTGATTTGCTGGTAACTTGACCGAAGGTCTATCTTGGAGAATACCTTTGCCTCCCTAAGTTGATCGAATAGGTCTTCCATACGAGGTAGAGGGTATTTGTTCTTTATGGTTATCTTATTTTGCTCTCTATAATCGATGCATAGACGCATCGATCTGTCTTTCTTTTTGACAAACAACACCAACGCAACCCAAGGGGATACGCTAGGTCGAATGGAACTTTTTTCTAGTAAGTCTTGTAACTGCGCCCTGAGTTCTTTTAACTTCGCTGGCGCCATACGATAGGGTGCTTTGGAAAGAGGGTCAGTTCCTAGTTCAAGTTCTATAGCGAAGTCGACCTCTCGAAAAGGGGGTATTCTTCGTAGGTCTTTCGAAAATATGTTCAGGAACTCGTTTACTACTGGTACGTTATCTAAGATCTTTTGTTTTTCTCTTACATCTACAACACATGCTAATATAGTCCAACTGCCTTGTTGGACTAGTTTATTTGCTTTCATCATGGGGACTACCTTTGGAGTAGTCCAAAACTTGTGCCTTTAAACTTAAAGTTGGGTCCCTCCAGTGGTGAGAATACTACCTCCTTTTTGCGACAGTCTGTACTATCACGGTTTTCAACTAATCAATCCATGCCTAGTATTACGTCGAAGTTGGTCATGTTTACTACTATTAAGTCTACGCTTAGGGTTTGGTCTACTACGATTACTAGGCCATTCTTTATTCTATCCCTGGCTACTAGATCTACCCTCGTAGGGGTGTTTACAGAAAATTCATGCAATAAGGGTACTAATTCAAACCGTGCTTGTGCAAGAAAAGGCATAGAGATAAATGAATGCGTAGAGCCATAGTGAAATAAAGTGAAAGCGTAATGGCCTAAAATTGATAGTGTACCTGTCACCACAGTGTCGAATCTCCCAGTGTCCTTGCTAATGGATGCATAAGCCCTAGCTTGTGCCTGTGGTTTCACCGATTGGTCCGTCTCCTTTACTGCTCTAAGAGGATTAGGGTGGGTTTCAGTATCCTTGGTCGTGCAGTTGACAGCAATGTGACCCTCTTGTCCACATTGATAACATCCTCGTGTTCCAGCCATGCACCTTCCCCCTATGCATTCTTCCACATATTCTGCACCCGGCTTCTCCCCTTCCTCTACCCCCTCCTGATTTTTGGGGTTTCTGTCAGTGCATCTTGAAGGGTATCTCTCATTCTGTCGTGGGGCAGGTCTGTTATTATAGCAGGGCCTACGCGCTAGTGGCTAATGCTTGAGTCCCTCGAGTCATATGGAAGCTTACATCCCACTGTTACTGACCGTTCTTGCTTCGTTTCATCTTTGGGTTTCTCTAAAGGCTTGGTAGTTTTCAAGGCCTCGTCGTAGGTAGGGGTCTATTGCTTCCACCATGTGGCGGATCTTTGGTTCTACACCCAATACAAATTTTTCCGTCATTTTTTGCTATGTGTCCACCGAAGATGGTGCTTCAGCCTCATAAACTCTGTATTATACATTTATGCATGAGATCCCAGCATTTTCACATTCACTAAACCAGGTAAGACAACTCAGTCCATTTCCTTCGTATCATATCATTTCACATCATAGCTTTTAAAATTTGTGTCAGGGTTGTGCATCATATCATTTTTGCGTGTCATTCATGTAACACCCAAGTTTAGGAGGCTGAGGAGACTGAGGCTCGAATCGATGAAGAAGGAAATTATGCTCGAGATTGATGTGAGATTATAATTTTTATAAAATGGTCAAAGTCAAACTAGGGGAAAAACGATCCTTTTACCCCTACTACTACTAGAGGTGTCTCAAGGGTCTGGCCAAAAGTAGAAAGAGAGAAGAAAAAAAAAAAAGAAGAAAAGGATGAGGGTTTTGGAAGAAAGAAAAGAGAGATTTCAGTAACCACAAATCTGCCATTGGAGATCAACCTATTGCAAGAAACTTCGAATCGAGACTCCTCTCAATGTTGACAAAGAGGTTTGAGTGGTGGATTTGCCCATAGTGGCAAGAAAACCTCAAAACGAAACGAGGTATGGTTTTCAATTTCAACTAGATCCGAGAAGTTTCTTGAGTGATATATTTAGAAATTTTTTACTGATTAACTATAAGAGAGTTTGCACCAATTTTTTTTTGGAGAAAACTCGGAAAATATAAGAAAAATACGATGGCGTAGGTGAATAGAAATTTTATGGTTTTGGTGAACAAAACACGTCGATCAGAATTGTGTGCATTAAGTTACGAAAAATGGAAGAAAATAGATTGAAAACGCAAAGAAGCAAACATTCTGGAAAATTGGAAACATGCAGGCGAGAGAAAATCACCATCATGCGTCGCGCAATGTACGGAGGAGGGCGGCAGAGCTGGCGAGCAACACGTGGCAGCATTCCATTAGAGAAACGCATTTGGTCTACTTGTCAAAACGCATCAGCACACGAAGATTCAACTTGTCCCAGAACCTAAACACTCACACGAAATGAACCGCGTCTGAGAATAACCAAACCAACCCGATGACCCGCCGTCCAATCCAAAAACTCACCATTTTCTATGTGCCACGTGTCACACACAAAATTTGAAGGGTAGTTCTGCATCAGCTAGGGTTGGAAGTGTGCCACTTCCCGTGCGTCTGCCCTGCGCGTGGAGCCCTACGTGTGGGGGCACGTGAAGTCCTTATTCTCACTCGTTTTTCACTCGATTACAAGTTTTTTACCTCAGTTTCAATGCTAATGTTGTTTTATTGTGAAGCTAATGTTGTTTTATTGTGAAGTAGGTGCCTGTAAAGGAATTTGGTAATTTTTGGACTCCTCTATGACCAATCAACCATGACTTGGGAAGGCACGCGTCAGACAAGTAAGTCACCATTTGGATCCTCACGAGCAGTACTTGAAGGAAATGCTTGGAATAAGTATGTGTGCTGTCAAATTGATAATCCTAGCTAGCCAGACCTAGCATATTAGGATGTAAGCCATGAAAATTAATTAAATAAGAAAATTAATGGTACCTAGATATGATTGACTATGTATTCATTTTAGAATGAGAATGTGATACTATATGCATGATCAAGAAGGAAGGGAATTTGTGAAATTTTCTCTCGGGGTGAAGATGGACTTTATCTTCCCGTCGAGCATGCTTGTTAATATTGTATGAACTGCTGCATGTTAACTCTAGTGCATGATTGCTTGTGTTGTCTTCCTTATTGAAAATAGGAAGAAACTACGAGTCTAGACTAGGGTGTTTGAGACTAAGTAGGCTAGATAAAGAATATCGTGCATTCAGGCTTGCAAAACGATGACCAACAGACACAGACCCCAGTATTCCAAACCACGACAGGTTTGAGAGTCCTTGCACGAGAATTCTAGAGATGAATGAGTCCAAGTCTTTGTCACCAAGATTTGCCATAGAAAGACCTATTAGGACACATTGGTAACTTTAGACAACGGAGGTAGCTCGCCAGACTTGAGTAGCGTGGATAGTATCACCAAAGCCTCCACTTTTCTCGCTACTTCGATACCGTACCGTCAAGGCTGAACTCCATTACTGAAATCGTTGAGCTAGGCAGAGCTAGATAGAGTAGTGTGATTTGTGCCCCGACCTAGTGATGATAGCTAAGGGGTCTCTTGAATAGGACCTATGATCCGTAGAAACCCGTTGCTGAGCGAGAGAGTGCAGGACCACCTAGGATGACTTAGTAGCTAACCGACACACAGGGAATCATGAACTCTCGATTTTAGTGGTAGTATGGTCCCGTGGGAGGGTTGTCAGGTAACCTCCACGGATGATGTTTAGAGAATGATACTGATTTAAATCTAGCCATATTGTCCCCTAAGTTTTACTTGTGAGGTCCCGCACACTGATCATCCATTGATAAGATGGGCAAGCCTCTTAAGTTGTAGAAAAAAAGAGAGTTGCAATTTAGTCTGCACTTCCTAGAACCCCGAGACAAGTTTGTGGATACCTACTAAGATAAGAACGTGAAAAGAGCCTACAAGTAGGTTGCTTACTGAGTATTCTCATACTCATCCCTTTCTACTCTTCTTTTTTATGTGTGTGATGCCATAGATCGAGGCGGGAGCGCGTGTAGGAGTCTTAAAGCCACAGAGGTGTGTCCCAGGGCATTTAGAAGTCTATACATGTCATGCATAGTTACTTCACACATTTTGTACCCCACATACTTTTTCATGAAATTCATACACTACTTCAACATTTTGTTTTGATTGTAATTCTGCTTCTTAATTGCTAAATTTTTTCGTAATTTCTTATTGTCTATCTCTTTTTATATGTTTTCGTTGCATAGTCGGGTAGTCTGGCACTTCATTTCAAGTCTCAAATTTTGGGCTGTTATAAGAAAAATACGACAGCGTAGGTAGATAGAACTCTACCACTTTAGTGAAGAAAACAGGTCGATTCGAGTTGTGTGCATTAAGTACCAAAAAATGGAAGAAAATAGATTGAAATTTAGAAACATGCAGGAGAGAGAAAATTGCCGCCACATGTCACCAAACGTACGGAGGAGCACTGTAGAGCTAGCGAGCAACACATGGCAACATTCCACTAGAGAAATGCATTTGTCCTGCTTGTCGACACGCGTCAGTGTGCGAGGATTCAGGTTTGACCCGAAACCGAAATCCTCACTTGAAACGAACCGCATCCGAGAATTGTCAAACTGACGACTCACCACTCCCTGTGCGCCACATGTCACGCCTATAAAATTTCAACGGGTAAGTCTACTCTACTAGGTATCGAAGCGCACCACTATCAACATTAACCGCGCGTGTGCCCTCGCATGGAGGTGCGTGCCAATGCATGGGGAAGCATGGGGGAGCGTAAAGCCCCTATTCTCACCCGTCTTATAATCGATTGCCAATTTTTTTGCCCCGATTTCAATGCTAATGTGTTTTATTGTGAATTAGGTGCCTGTAGAGAAATTTTGTAATTTTTGGACTCCTCTACGACTAATCAACCAAAACTTAAGGAGGCACATGTCAGGCGAGTAAGTCATCGTTTGGATTCCCACGAGCATTACTGGTAGGAAACACTTGGAATAAGCGTGAATGCTGTCAAACTGATAATCCTAGCTAGCTAGACCTAGCATATTAGTATGTAAGCCATAAAAATGAATTAAATAAGAAAATCAATGGTACCAAGATATGATTGACTATGAATTCACTTTAAAATGAGAATGTGATATTGTATGCATGATAAAGAAGGAAGAGAAATTTGTGAAATCTGCGCTCGGGGTAAAGATGGACATTATCTTCCGATCGAGCATGTTTGTTAATATTGCATGAACTGTAAAATGTTAACTCCTGTACATGACTGTTTGTGTTGTCTCTCTTGTTAAGAATGTGAAGAAACTACGAGCCTAGACTAGGGCGCTTGAGACTAAGTAGGCTAGACAAAGACCTAGAACGGGATACCTCTAGAATACCGAGTATTCAGGTCCCCAAAGACATTTTATGAGGTCCCTAAACATCACAATGTATCAGATCAAATGCAGAATGTGTTGTTATTGAGCTTCTTGGAAAATGACATCCTAGTTTGTTTTGCTAATGGGCAAATACTACAATTATGAGAAAAATGTAGCATTATCAAGATGCAATTGATCAACTAGAAATTTAAAGTGAGAAAATGAAGGATAACCTAGGCGTAGGAACCACAAATTAGATGACTGAGATACTTGATTTGTTGAAGGTTTAATTGGAGATAAAGAAATATGATAGAAACCTCCAAATTGTTTATCCGAGCCAATCATCTTCCCCGTAGTCAAGTCCTGCATAACAAAAATAAGGATAGAAGGTGACACAACATTTCAAGTCATTGGTAAGTTTGCTAATGAACATCAGGTTTAAATGTAATAAAAGCACGCATGAAACATTATTTGATTTAAAGACAGGATTAAAGAAAACATCGTAGTATGTGACACATGTGTTGCCCTCCATTATCCAAATTTATTGTAGACATGATTGCAACCTTTGGTTTTGTCACAACAAAAACTTTGGATATTATTTGATCCGTAGCTCCACAGTCGAGAATCCATGAATTAGAACTAGCAAAGTTAATGGATACTGCAGATACTGGAAACAAACCTGCAATATGGATGTAACTGTCAGAATTACCTGAAGACGATGATTGAGTGCAAATAAAGCTTGTGCTATCTATTGTAATTGCTCATAAATGTAATTTGGAATGAAATTAGATGACTGTTCTTCTATATTCAATTGAGAAGTATCAGTCATATTTGCAGATGATCGATATCCACGATTGATGCATTGATTGACTTATATTGCTCTCGTACCATGTTATGAATGAGAGATATAAGTGGGATTGAGAGTACAATTTTCATTAATGTTTTTTTACTGGTCTGTCAATTAACTTGTGAAAATAAAGAAAAAAATACACGGCAAACCAACTCCTACAACGAGAGAAAATATATTATTAATCTACTCCTAAAAATAGGGAAAAAATATTAATTCATTTATGGATACGTCACATATATTCCATAAGAGTAATATATTTCATAAATATATTTATAATAATATATAAATGTATATTATTAATGTTTGGAAGACAAATAAAAAGCACAGTTTTGAACATGATGTGCGACAAACTTCATACGTAATTAAGGTAAGAAAAGGAAGTAGTTTATGACGTATCCAACTGCAGTTATATCCGCTCCCAAATCCAGGCATGAAGATTAGGTAGATTTGTTGCTTAAAAGTTTGGAAGGAATCTCAAAAAATATGGCGAGGAAACCCCTGGGAAGCAACTTCCAAAGAAATTGTAGACTCTTTTGAACATTTCTCTCCAGCTCCAGCAACAGCGGCAACTTCATTACCATAAAAATGATTATTGGAACAAGTGTGACCAAATACAAAAGCCACTCTGCCCATACCATGTTGGTCGATTTCATTGTGAGGACGACGGCCATAGCGAATGCAATCATGGTGCTCGCCACCGACAAGAACAACAGATTGAATCCGAAGGACAATTGAATTGGCAATTGTTGTCGAAAAGCATCCATCTCAAAAGGCGAGGTCAAGATCAAGAGAAACAGAATCAAGGAGGAGAGCGATGAGATGAGGGAGGCGATGTCTAAGGCGGTGAACAACATGTAGATAGGGTCAGAGAGGAGAACCGGAGAGCCAGTTTTGGAGTTGAGTCCACCGGGGACAGTGAAGGCAGCGGCGAAGGCGACAGTGGCCATGAGGACAGCAACAGCAGAGCAAGACTCGGAGGTTTTCTTGATCCATTCTTTGCCCTTATCAAGCATATCCTTGTGTGTTTCTTCGAAGAACTCACGGGGTTTCCGACCGTCTTTGCTATAATGCATGTTGTAAAGGAGCGGAAGCACTTTGTGGACGCGATCCAACCAATCCAGCTCTTGTTGAAGTTGTATTGCTGGACCATGGGCAGATTGAGAGAGGAAATTAGTGATTCCAACATGGTGCAGTACGGTGTAGCCCAACAGGTCAATCCTCCTGGCCAGTCTGTGCACGAGAAGATCTCTGGTTTTAATCCATTCAAAGATCTTGAATTGTCGGTGTGCAATGATGACATGTAGAATGTTTCTGTCTTGTCTCGTCACGTAGTCCACAGCCTGTGGGTGGGCTTCCACGATCCTTTCAACCACTTCTAGTATTCCCCTGGCTGCGGCTAGTAACAGTGGCGTCTCTTGGTGGTCCATGTATTCAATATTACTATCGTCCATAGGTTGTTTTGCCTTTTCTGATAGGTCCGTTCGATCGCTGACGGGCTTCTGCTTTTCCTGGTAATATGACAAATCTATGTCCGCTAGCATTTCCGTGATTTTTAGAATTAATTTATGTTTTTGCTTTTTCTTGTATAGCTCTCTGCATTCAAGCCACCCTGTGTTTTACAAGTCTCATCATTAACATTTTTATTATATTATTTCTTAAAAAAACATGTTTTAGAGTTACAGAAACAACACCTTGCATCAGGAATCTCCCGAACATCCCCATCAAATTATGTCTAAGGTATTCACCTGCCACGCGCAAACACTCCTTTAGTACTCGTGCACAAACAAAAAGGTTAGTAATCACGACTCTCATACCTTTTTTCTGCGAACGCGGAACTTCAAAAATATTTATTAAGAGTAAATACTTGAAAACAAAAAGAAGAAAAAAGAGAACTTACCAAAACTTTCATCTTCCGAGTCCAATCCGGCTTCTAAATCTTCAATATTTCTCGCTTGGCCAAATTTAAAAAATTTAGGAAATTTAAAATTGTAAGTATTGTCCATGGGAATCCCTGTAATGTGATAAGAAAAAAAATAATAATAATAAAAAAAGTAAAAAAAAAAAAATGAAATGAAATATAATTTTTAAAATTTTTAATCATAGTTGAGAAAAGAGAAGGAAGAACATTGTTACAATCATAGATCAATTCGGCCCAAAATCCCTTGACGTATCCACTCTCAAAAATGTGTGGCATATTGGCCAGCACGTGGAGAGCCGTCTGCTTTTTTGAATCCCTCATCTCCAACAGTGACTTGTCGAAATCCAGCAGCATCATAACCATCTCTGCAATAAAAACATTGAATTAGGCATTAAAGCTTTGAATTAGCTTCAATTATGGTAACAAAAACTTAGACACTAACCAAAGTTCTCGCTTTGAATGGCTTCATGAATGATTGGAGTACCCTTTGCCATCCAATTTCGGGGAGATCGAGAGTAATAATCTTCACATTCATTCAAAATATATTCAACGATCTGAAGTTGCCCATATCTGGCTGCCCTATACAAAGGCGTTTCACCCCGACTGTTCAACTCCAACAAATCCTCCTTCCTGAACTCAACCAAAAGCTTGAAAGCATCCAAATTCCCCGCAGTGGCAGCTTCATGTAGAGGTGTGTTTTCAGCGGAGCTCTTCCAATGCTCTGTGTAATCCATCTCTCCACTGTTATTGATCGGCAACACTAACTGCTCAAGAATTGTTTTTAAAGGTTCTTCCTTTCCACTGTACACTGCCAAATGCAACGCCGTCTCTCCACTGTTATTGATCGGCAACACTAACTGCCTCGCACCCTTACATACCTTGTCCAGATTCTTCCATTCTCCCCTCAACGCTAGCTTGTATAACTGTTTTTTCTCATCGTACAGATCCATATCTTGTTTGGGTTTTAGTTTCTTGTTTTGTTGAAGGACACCCCAAATCTATTTTATATATATATCTTTCTTTTCTTGTTCCGGTCATCAAGTTTGTATTCTTTTTCTTTAATCGCTTTGATAATCATGTAACACGATAAAGTAAAAGTAAGCTCAGTTGCTTCAATTTCTTATACAGAATTTGTTCCTTCTTCAAGCCCTTTCGTCGTCGCTTCTTCTTCCACACTACTCCCTACAACTTTTATTGCCTTCAATATAAAACTTCTCCTATAGTATCAAAACAAAATGTTCAAGAAAGGATGAATTTCATGAAAAAGTATGTGGGTACAAAATGTGTGAAGGAAAGGTGGTAAATAAACTTAGAGAGAAAAAAAAAAAAAAAAAAGGAAGAAATAGTTATTAATTTTTTGTTTTAAAATTTAGTCAAGAACCAATATCTAAATAGGCTTCACTTCTCAGTGTAATAGCAGAGCAAAAGGAGAAAAAAGAGCCAGAGTTAGAGTATAGTGTAATAGAAAAAGGCTTTTGGGAATTATTTGTCTCGTTCTCTCTCCCCTCTCGACACCTCCTTCATAGCTTCGTGAGAGTTATCTAAACGAGTTGGTTTTAGAGCGAACATCTATTTTCTACAAGTTGGTATCGGAGCGTATTTTAATTTCAACAAATTAGTATTAGAGCAAGCTTTTAGTTCTACAAATTGGTATCAGAGCAAATTTATTTTCAATAGTAACTATGCATGATATGTACAAACTCCTAAACGCCCCTGGACACTCCTTTGTGGCTTTAAGACTCCTGCACGCGCTCCCGTCTCGATCTGTGGCATCACTCACCTGAAAAAAGACAGTAGAAAGGGATGAGTATAAGAACACTAAGTAAACAACCTACTTGTAGGCTCTGTTAAAGATCACGTATTTGTTTTGATTGCTGCCAGTTAGTATCTGATTAAATCTCATTCTAGTTTGGAGTTGATTTAGTTTTTGATTTGTTTACTGGTTTGTTACCAGATTTTCTGCAGATTTTTAGATAGACTTTTTAATATCTTTTTATATTCTTTGTATATATAAAGAGCCTTCTGCAATCTTCTCATCAACCATTCAATCACTCACTCTTTCACTAACAAATTGGTATCAGAGTCGTCTTCTTAAAGGGTCTATGAGATCGAGATGGAAGGAGAATCTAGTTTTTCAGCTGTTGCACCACCAGTTTTCGATGGAGACAATTATCAAATGTGGGTAGTTTGTATGGAGACTTATCTAGAGGCCTTGGATCTTTGGGAAGCAATAGAAGAGGATTATGAGGTCAATCCTATTGTAACACAAATCAAAGTACAGAAGGACAAGAAGACAAGAAAATCAAAGGCAAAAGCTTGCCTATTTGCTGCTGTATCTCAAATGATCTTCATATGAATAGTGTCCCTTAAAACAGCAAAGAAAATCTGGGATTATCTCAAGGCTGAATATGAAGAAGATGAGAGGATTCGTGAAATGAAAGTCTTGAATTTGATTAAGGATTTCGAGTTGCAGAAGATGAAGGAGTCTGAGTCGGTGAAAGGGCACTCTGACAGACTTCTCAGCATTGCCAACAAGGTGAGATTCCTTGGTTCTGTGTTAAATGATTCTAGGATCGTTGAAAAACTAATAGTCATTGTTCTAGAGAAGTTTGAAGCCACCCTTACTACTCTAGAGAACACCAAAGACCTGTCAAAGATTTCTCTTATAGAGCTCTTGAACGCTTTACAAGCACAAGAGCAAAGGAGGTCTATGAGGCAAGAAGGGGTGATTGAAGGTGCCTTACATGTCAAGCATCAAGACAATAGCAGGTATGAAAACAATAAAAATTTCAAAAACCAATCGACGAATGGAGATTCATCTGCCAATTATCATAAGAAAAAAGTGTTAGGATCGCACAACAACGCACACGCTCGATCTAGATGATCACAAAGAGAAGGATAGAGAGAATTGCAAGGAGAACTCTGGCTAAAAGAATTTTTTTATTGATGACTTCAGGCATGTACAACAAGAGAGTACAGAGAATAGAAAAGTACATTTAAAAGCTTTACTGGACGGGATATATATATGGTTCAGTCTACTAAATATAGCTTTACCAGATTTAACCATCTACTATATATAGCTATGTACCATATATAGCTTTACCGGATATAGCTTCACCATATATGGCTTTACCAAATATAGTTTTACCGGATATAGCCATTGACCAAGCTATAAATACAGGGAGCAGACTCCATAACTCAACAATTCTCCCACTTGGAGACTGATCCTACACCATACCAATTAGGGCTTTGCATAGCTTTAATTTTCCAACATCAACACATTTTGTCAACATGTCTGCTGGATTCTTTGCACCCTCTATCTTCTCCAAACACATATCGCCTTCTTCCACTAACCTGCGAGTGAAATGGTACCGTCTTCTAATGTGTTTTGTCCTTGAATGATAGACTGGATTTTTCACCAACTGTATGGCACTCTGACTATCTGTATAAAGGATCTTCTTGCACTGCTTCCGGCCTAATTCTTCTAGATAGTCTGTCATCCATATCATCTCCTTTCCAGCTTCAGCTATGGCCATGTACTCAGCTTCAGTAGATGAAAGAGCAATGCATTTCTGAAGCTTAGACATCCAACTCACTGCTGTTCCATCTATAGTGTAGATATACCCAGATGTGCTCTTGCTGGAGTCTACATCTCCACTCAGATCAGCATCCACAAAACCTTGCAGAACTACTTTGTCATTGCCATAACAAAGTGTAGTATTGGATGTACCTCTCAGATATCTCAGAAGCCACTTCACAGCTTCCCAATGTTCCTTCCCTGGATTTGCCATGTACTTGCTAACAACTCCCACTGCATGTGTTATGTCAGGTCTAGTGCAGACCATAGCATACATCAAACTCCCAACTGCAGAAGCGTACGGAACTGATGCCATGTGCTCACGTTCCTCAACTGTCTTGGGAGATTGCCCCTTTGACAATTTAATATGATTTGCCAAGGGGGTAGTCCTGGGTTTAGCGTTATTCATCTTGAATTTGGACAACACCTTCTCAATGTACTGCTCTTGGGATAGATTTAATGTGCCAGCAGATCTATCTCGAGAAATCCTCATCCCAAGGATCTGCTTCGCTGCACCTAAATCTTTCATCTCAAATACTGAAGACAAGCTTGCCTTCAGGTGGTTTATCTCCCTCATACTTGATCCAGCAATTAGTATATCATCCACATACAGGAGTAGAAACACATAAGAATCAGTGTATTTCTTGAGGTAGCAACATTGATCCTTTTCACTTCTGTGGAAACCACTCTTGCTCATGAAGGAGTCAAACTTCTTGTACCATTGTCTCGGTGCTTGTTTCAGTCCATACAAGCTCTTATTGAGCTTACACACCATGTGCTCCTTGCTTGGAGCTGCAAATCCTTCGGGTTGTTGCATATAGATCTCCTCATCTAGATCTCCATGTAAAAATGTCGTTTTTACATCCATTTGCTCAAGGTGCAAATTCTCCGATGCAACAATACTCAGTAGAATTCGGATAGTAGTTAATTTCACAACTGGAGAAAAGATCTCAGCATAATCAATGCCTTTTCTTTGTGAATATCCTTTAACTACTAACCGAGCCTTAAACCTCCTTCTGCCATCTGGTTCAACCTTGATTTTGAACACCCATTTGTTCAACAGAGCTCTCTTTCCTGTAGGCAACTCAGTCAGCACCCACGTATTATTCCTTTCAAGTGAGCTCATCTCATCATCCATGGCTTGCTCCCACTTAGTTGAATCTTCCACTTGTAGGGCCTCATCAAAGGACTCTGGTTCTCCTTCGTCAGTCAGCAACAGATAGTGTAATGAGGTTGAATATCTGTCTGGTGCTCTGGTAGTTCTGGATGATCTTCTCAACACCTGTTCAGGTGCAACTTGCTCCACGTCTGGTTCTTCAGCAATAGGATCAGCCACGTCTGGTTCTTCAGCAATAGGATCAGGAGTTTCTTGAGCTTCTGTTGTACCATCACTGTGTGAATTTTCTTGCCACTCAAATTCAACTCCCACTTGCTTCGTAGTCTCAGAGTTTATCTTCTCTCTGTCCTTGTACATGACATTTTCATCAAAGGTCACATCACAGTGTCTTAGGATCTTCATATTTTTCTCATCCCAAAACCTATACCCGAACATGTCAGAGCCATAGCCTATGAAGTAGCATTTCACAGCCTTAGCATCAAGCTTATCTCTCTTCTCTGGATCAACATGAACATATGCAGTACAGCCAAAGGTTCTCAAGTGAGAGTACTTGAGTTCTTTTCCTGTCCATACTTCTTCGGGCAATTTGAACTTCAAGGGTACTGACGGCCCTCTATTAATCAAATATGCTGCTGTGTTCACAGCATCAGCCCAGAATGTCTTTGGCAATCCAGAATGAATCCTCATGCTTCTTGCTCGCTCATTCAAGGTTCTGTTCATCCTTTTTGCAATACCATTTTGTCTTGCGTTACCGGGAATTGTTCTTATTAATCTAATTCCCTCAGCTGCACAAAATGTTATAAACTCTGATTTGTTGTACTCTCCTCCATTGTCAGACCTCAGGCATTTGATCTTCAAGCCGGTCTGATTTTCAACTTCAGCTTTCCACTTCTTGAAGGTGGTAAACACATCTGACTTGTGTTTCAGAAAGTAAACCCATACCTTCCTGCTGAAGTCATCGATGAAGGTGACGTAGTACCTTGATCCACCAAGTGATGAAACTGGAGATGGTCCCCAGACGTCTATATGGACCATTTCCAACCGCACTTTCTTCGGTTCTCTGGCAGCCTTTGTGAAACTAACTCGTTTCTGTTTGCCCATAACGCAGCTCTCACAAAGACCCATATCAACAGATTTTAAGCCTTCTAAAGCTCCTTTCGCAGTGAGCATCTTCATTCCTTTGACGCTCATATGTCCAAGTCTATTGTGCCATAGACTTGAATTGGAAGCACTCTCAGCAGCAGCAGTCATGTTTATACACTCTGCAGTAGTGTATAAGGTTCCGGATTTTGTGCCACGCGCAACAACCATGGCGCCCTTCAGAATCTTCCAGGAACTCTTTCCAAACTCTGCTGCATAGCCTGTGCTATCCAACTGACCAATAGAGATCAGGTTCTTCTTGAGACCAGGAATGTATCTGACATCTTGTAATGTCCATTGATTTCCTGCTGGAGTTTGTATGGAGACATCTCCCTTTCCTTCAATCTCCAAGGTTTTATTGTCGGCAAGATACACCTTCCCAAAATTTCCTGATTTGAAATTTCGAAACAATTCCTTACTTGGAGACGAATGGAACGATGCACCTGAATCCAAAATCCAGGATTCAGCTGGGCTATCCACACTAAGGATTAAAACGTCCTCAGCATCTTCTGTTGTGTATATAGAATCATCATCATCTTCAGATTTATGATTCTGCTTCTTCTTTAGCTTTGTACAATCTGTCCGAAAGTGTCCTTTTCCCCCACAGCTCCAACACGTTACGTTGGGTTTGTTTGGAGATTTTCCCCGGTTCTTTGATTTTGAACGCCCATGTTTGTTTGAGCTCTTTGATTTGCTTCTTCCCCTTCGATCAACACTGAGAGCATTGCCTGATGAATCTCCAGTTTCCCGTTTGCGAATACTTTCGCTGAGAACTACATCTCGAATTTCATCAAACTTCAGTTTATCAAATCCTCGGGAACTGCTGATTGCGGCAACAACAGTATCCCATGACTCGGGTAAGGATGACATCAAAATCAACGCTTTAATTTCATCTTCGAAATTAATTTCCACCGAACCCAGTTGACTTATGATCATATTGAATTCATTTATATGATCCGCAACACGTCCACCTTCAGACATCTGTAGATTGAACAATCTACGCATCAAATACACCTTGTTCATAGCCGACGGTTTTTCATACATATTTGACAGCGCCTTCATCAGATCTGACGTTGTCTTCTCCTTGATGATGTTAAACGCCACGTTTCTGGATAGCGTCAACCGGATCATCCCTAAGGCTTGTCGATCCTTGAGCTTCCACTGTTCCGTGGTCATGGTATCCGACTTCACCCCCAACAGAGGTTCGTGAAGATCTTTCTGGTACAGATAATCTTCAATCTGCATTTTCCAGAAACCAAAATCGGATCCATCGAACTTCTCAATTCCAATCTTTGAACTTTCCATCTTCACAGATCATGGTGAATTTTGTCTTGCTCTGATACCAGTTGTTAGGATCGCACAACAACGCACACGCTCGATCTAGATGATCACAAAGAGAAGGATAGAGAGAATTGCAAGGAGAACTCTGGCTAAAAGAATTTTTTTATTGATGACTTCAGGCATGTACAACAAGAGAGTACAGAGAATAGAAAAGTACATTTAAAAGCTTTACTGGACGGGATATATATATGGTTCAGTCTACTAAATATAGCTTTACCAGATTTAACCATCTACTATATATAGCTATGTACCATATATAGCTTTACCGGATATAGCTTCACCATATATGGCTTTACCAAATATAGCTTTACCGGATATAGCCATTGACCAAGCTATAAATACAGGGAGCAGACTCCATAACTCAACAAAAAGGAGGATGTTCCAAAAAATCCTATCCACCTTGCCGCTATTGTGAGAAGAAAAGTCATCCACCATACAAGTGTTGGAGAAGACATGCCGCTTTCTGCTCCAAATGCAATCAACTTGGACATAAAGCTGTGATTTGCAAAGTCAAAGGTCAGGTGAAAGAAGTAGATGCACAGGTAGTTGATCAAGAAGAAGAAGATCATTTGTTTATGGTCACTTGTTCCTCAGGCAAAGAATCAAGTGAGAGTTGGTTGATTGAAGGGCTGGAGATATCGTGAGGAAGAGTGGAAGTACTGAAAGAGTGGAACTAGTTTTTAGGAAGATATCGTGAGTGGTTGCTGATTTGTAGCAAGAAATTTGTTATTTTTTTTTTTATTATATAAGGAAAATGGTGTCAAGTTAGTGAAACACCACAAAAAAAGAAGATAAGTTTAATTTGTGTCTTTGCTCCTTCTCTCCTTCTGTTATTTTTTTTCTTTCAATTGGTATCAGAACTACAAGATCAAGACCTGTTTTCAATCATGTCTCACCTAGAGATTGAGCGGTCAAGAAGGGAGAGAGATAAAAAAAATGAGACAGGAATCGAGTGACAGGAGCCAAAACACCGATGCGATAGAAGGTGATGCCTCAAACGAAGTGAGTATACAGATTCAAGAAAAGGAGGGATCTGTCACACTAAATACCCGATGCTGACAAAATGCAACTATGCAGCTTAGGTGATTAAGATGGAGGTATTTATGATGGCACAAGGTGTTTGGGAGGCAATTGAGTCACTCAAAACAATAGATAACTGCAAAGATAAAATGGTTTTAGCAGCTTTTTATCAAAGTATTGGAGAAAATACGTTGCTACATTTGGGTGCCAAGAAAACGGCCAAAGAAGCCTGGATCATGTTGAAAAATATGAATCTAGGTGCTGAAAGAGTGAAAGAAGTTAAAACGCAGACTCTCTGGCAGGAGTTTGAAGCGTTGAGGATGGGTGATTCAGAAAGTATTGATGAGTATTCTGGAAAACTCACCATTATTGTCAACAAATTGAGAGGCCTCGACAATACTGTGGATGATATCCAAGTAGTTAAGAAACTTCTACGATCCACCTCTGTAAAGTTTCTTCAAATCACTTCAACGATTGAGGAGTTCAGTGATCTCAAAACGAAATCCGTTGATGAGATTATTGGATCACTTAAGGCACATGAAGAAAGGATGCAAGGATTTGGAGAAAAAGATGAAACCCTTTCTCCTCACTTGTGCAGAATGGAAGGAACGAGAGAATGCAAAATCCTCAAAGAAAGAATGGAAGGATCAAGGCAGTTCCAGAGGAGGCAGGGGACGGGGTCGTGGAAGATGGAGAGGTCGTGGGAGAAGTGACTGGCATCGAGGAGAGGAAGGAGAGTCGCAAATTCAGAAGAAGAAATTCGATAAAAGTAAATATAAATGTTACAGTTGTCAGCAAATGGGACACTTCGCATCAGAGTGTTCCACAAAAGACGAACAACTCAACTTGATAGAGATGCAAAAGGATGAGGAGTCTTCATTGCTGATGATAGAGGTGTGTGAAATTAAAACCACACATGACAAAGAGCCTGATTTTGTGATGTTGAATGAAACTATAGTGCCACCACCAGCCAATATTGGAGCTTCAAAATTCCTGGTTGGAGCAAGCAACCACATGTCAGGAGAAAGAAGGGTGTTTCGTGAGCTCGACACATCTGTTGTTGGAAAGGTACGTTTCGGTGATAACTTTGTAGTAGACATTTGTGGTTGAGGAATAGTGCTCTTCAAATGCAAAACCGATGAGCACTTGATCTTATCGCAAGTCTATTACATACCTAAACTCAAAAGCAATATATTAAGTTTGGGACAACTGGATGAGAGTAGAAATAAAATTGTCATAGTGGACATTGAGATGAAGATATATGACAGGCTAGGAGCCTAATTAATATGGTGACCAGACAATCCAACAGATTGTATGTAGCAAAGCTGAAGCTTGCGGATCAGGTGTGTTTAATGACAAATATCAGTAACGGTGGTTGGCTCTGGCACGCGAGGTATGGACACCTGAATTTTCACTCTTTAAAGCAATTAAATGACAAAAGAATGGTTGAAGGGTTGCCGAAAATCACCCAAGCCAATCAATTTTGTGATGGGTGTTTAATAGGAAAGCAGCATAGGACTCATTTTCCCTGATCAACAACATATCATGCGAAGGAGTCATTGGATCTCGTCCATGGAGATCTATGTGGACCTATTTCACCAATGACTTATAGAGGTAACAAATATTTTATGTTACTAGTGGATGATTTTTCATGATTTATGTGGGTGTTTATGTTGAAAAACAAGAATGAAACACTAGTGGTATTTAAAAAGTTCAAGATCAGTGTGGAGGTAGAGAAAGACAAGAAGATTAAGAGCTTTAGAATTGACCGTGGAGGAGAGTTCATATCTACTGCTTTTAAAGACTATTACGAGAAAGAAGGCATGAAGAGATTTCTTACTGCACCATTTTCACCACAGCAAAATGGCGTAGTAGAAAGGCGTAATCGAACGGTTGTAGAGATGGCCAGATGTATGTTAAAGAGCAAAGAGATGCCTGCAAAATTTTGGGAAGAAGCCGTCAAAACTGCCGTGTATATTCTGAACAGATCGCCAACAAAAGGAGTTGCAGATGGTGCACCGTATCAAGCTTGGTTTGACAAGATACCGAAGGTTCATCACTTTAAAATCTTCGGGTGTCTTGCTCATGCCAAGAATACATATTCACACCTTCCTAAACTTGTTGATAGGAGTGTGAAGACAATTATGTCGGGATATGAAGATGGAACAAAAGCTTACATACTATTGGATCCACAAAAGAACAAAATTATGGTGAGCAGGGATGTGTTGTTCGAAGAGGAAAAAAAGTGGTGTTGGGAAGAAATTACAAACGGTGATGATGAACAAAGTGGAACTTTCACCGTTCAAATTTCAGAAAAACAAAGTAGAATAGATGAGAGGAATATTGAACAAAACAAAGTTAATCCCGATGAAAGGCAAAGGGAAAATTCATGCTCAACTTTATCAACGCCAGACATTACCTCAAATGCATCATCATCAAGCTCGTCGACGCCGATAAAGTTCAGGTCTCTAGAAGATATTTATAGAGAATTGAACGAAGTAGAGGAGGAAGCAGTGGACCTTTGTTTTCTTTCTATAGAGGAGTCAACCTCATACGAGGAAGCTGCTGAGAATAAAAACTAGAGGAATGCCTTGAAGTCTGAAATTCTCTCCATTGAAAAGAACATAACGTGGGAACTCACAGATTTGCCAAAGAATCATAAAGCAATCGGCATCAAATGGATTTTAAAATTAAAGAAAAATCTAGATGGAGAAATCATGAAACATAAGGCGAGACTCGTGGCAAAGGGATATGCACAGCAATTTGGTGTAGATTACAGTGAAGTATTCGCACTAGTGTCCAGGTTAGAAACACTAAGATTAATTCTTGCCTATGCAGCCGTTAAAAATTGGGAAGTGCATCACATGGATGTGAAGACAGCTTTTCTGAATGGCGAGTTAGCAGAGGAGGTGTATGTTGTTCAACCAGAAGGGTTCGCTGGCAAGGAAAATTCAAACATGGTATTAAAACTACGTAAAGCCTTGTATGAATTAAAACATGCTCCGAGGGCTTGGAATTTTAAACTTGATCAATGTTTGCAGTCATTTGGTTTTGTTAAATGTCCACAGGAATATGCTCTCTACAAGAAAATTAATGGAGTTGAAGCAATGATAATCGGTACATATGTGGATGACTTAATCATAGTCGGCTCAAACAAACAAGTTATAGCTCAGTTCAAGGAAGAGATGCACCAGAAATTTGAGATGAGCGATCTTGAACTTTTGAGCTATTACTTGGGTATTGAGGTATGACAAAGCAGTGAATCAATCACTTTATGTCAGGCCGGATATGCAAGAAAAATCCTAGAGAAGCTAGGAATGGGGGAGTGCAATCCTTGTTCGATTCCCATGGAACCAAGAATGAAGATGAGCAAACATGGGAGTGGAGAACCTGCGGTTGACAAAACACTTTACAGAAGTGTTATTGGAAGCTTACGCTATCTGGTTAATACCCAGCCCGACATAGCCTACTTAGTTGGTGTGATGAGTAGATACATGGAGGCACCAACAACTTCACATCTCACAGCAGTAAAACAAATATTGAGGTATGTGAAAGGTACTTTAAGTTTTGGTTGTGTTTATAAGAAGCTATCGAATGTGGAGCTGGTAGGATTTAGCGACAGTGATATGGCTGGAGATATTGATGATAGGAAGAGTACAACTGGAGTGTTGTACTATTTGGGAGTAAATCCAATAACCTGAGTATCACAAAAGCAGAAGGTGGTGGCTTTGTCGTCATGCGAGGCTGAGTATATAGCCGCAACTGCTGGAACATGTCACGGAGTATGGTTGGGCAGGATTTTGAGTAACATCAGTCAACTGCAAGTAAAATCCAAGCTTAATGTTGACAACAAGTCAGCTATAGCATTGGCGAAAAATTCTGTTTACCATGATCGAAGTAAGCACATTGATACGAGGTTCCATTTTATTCGCCAGTGTGTGCAAATTGAAGCTATTGAACTGGAATATGTGAACACAAATGAATAGTTGGCGGATATTCTGACAAAGCCGTTAGCAAGAAAATGGTTCCTAGAGTTAAGAGAGAAGATTGGCTTGAAGAAAGTCGATTTAGCATAGTTAAACAAGTTTAGAGGAGTGATGGTTGGTTATAAACTTGGTTTTTTATTTATTTTGCTTCATAAGTTTTTGGTTAAAAATAGTTGTTTTGTATTTATTTTATTTTTGTTGTTCATTTCTCTCTAAAAATAAGAAGAAGGACGGGGGATATGGCGAGGAAGAGTGGAAGTAGTGGAAGAGTGAAACTAGTTTTTAGGGAGATATCGTGAGTGGTTGCTGATTTGTAGCAAGAAATTTGTTATTTTTTTATTATATAAGGAAAATGGTGTCAAGTCAGTGAAACACCACAAAAAAGAAGATAAGTTTAATTTGTGTGTCTTTGCTCCTTCTCTTGGTTTAAATTTTCGCACGTTGTTCTCTAGTGCATATGAACTCCACAAAAATTTATCTCTTCTCAACACGCTCATGGATGAAGTGAAAGTGAGTGTCAATGTGTTTGCTGCGTCCGTAAAATACTGAAATTTCATCAGAGTAATCGTAGATTTTTTGTCGACGTAGAGTGTTAACGACTTGAGTTCACTTCTAGTCACTTCTCTCAACAAATTTCTCAGCCACAATGCTTGGCATGATGCCGCAGTTGTTGCGATGAACTCGGTCTCATAGGAAGATAGTGCCATAATTTGCTACTTCTGAGATTGCCAAGAGATTAAATTTTCGTTGAGATAAAACGTCATTCCTGCGATGTTTTTTCTATCGTCAATGTCTCTAGCTAAATCACTATCAGTAAAACCGACTAGTTCTTTAGAACCTCCCCTCTTTGATATTTCAACCCATAGCTTGTGGTTCCCTTCACATACTAGAGAATGTGCCTAACCGCTTGATGATGCATCATAGTGGGCTTTTCCATGTACCTACTCACTATTCCAACCACATATGAAAGGTCCAGACGAGTATGAGTCAAGTACCTTAGACTTCCAATGACACACCTATACTCAGTGGAATTCATCATGCTTCCTTCAACATCTTTTCCGAGTTGTAACTTTGCTTCCATGGGATACTTGGTCGAGTTGCACTCTGTCACCTTAAATTGCTGCAACAACTTATTTGCATAGATCGATTACTTTAGCATGATGCCTTCTTTCCTTAGGTCCACTTCAATACCGAGGTAGTACATGAGCAACCCGAGATCAGTCATCTTAAATTCTTTCATCATTTGTTGCTTGAACTCTTTCTCACCTTCCACAGTGACGATCAGGTCATCAACGTACACACCAACGATGAGTGTTTCAACCCCATAGTTTCTTGTATACAATGCTTGTTATTTTGAGCAGTCATGAAGTTTAAACTCTTTAAGCTCTTGGCTAGACGTATGTTCCACACCCTGGGTGCTTGCAGTAAACCGTAGAGGACCTTTGACAACTTGTACACTTTGTGCTCTTCAGCTTTGATGACGAACTCTTCAGTTTGGGCAACACACACTTCTACTTGGAGGTCACAATTTAGTAATGCTAATTTGACATCCAAGTGATGGACCTCCCACCCGTGGTGAAATGTGAGGGCAAGAATCAACCTTACAATGTCCAGTCTAGCCACAGGCGCAAAAACCTCCTCAAAATCAACTCCTTGTCGTTGCACGTATCCCTTCACCACGAGTCTTGCTTTATGCTTGATGACATTTTCCTCACTATTCTTCTTCAACTTAAACACCCACTTCAAACTGATGGGCTTGTGTCTAGACGGTAAGTTAGTTAGTGCCCACGTCTTGTTCTTCTCAATGGCTTCAAGCTCCTTTTGGATGACCTCCTGCCATATCGTCTCAATTGCTGCCTCACGGTAGGTTGTCGGATCCTTGACCGTGAGCAACACTAACTCATTGAGATCCAATTCTTCTTCAAGTGAATCCGCATAAATTTTAGCAAGAGAACGAAAATTCTTTGGTCCATCCTTTGTTTTGGATCTTCTTGTGCTCTCGCCTGAGCTCTCTTGTTCTAGATAGTCCATCACACCATTCAGTGTCATCGGAGATGACATGTGTGGACTTATTGGTGTTGCTGTAGAGACACTTTCTAGATCTGTTGCGTCTCCCTCTTCTTCTAGAGTAGTGAACTCTGTAATAGTCTGCTTGTTATCGCCAATGCTACACCAATCCCACTTCTTCTCTTCTTCAAATACGACATCTCTATTTATATGAATTTTCTCATGTTGCGGATCATACAACCTGTGTGTTTTGGTTCCATCCTTTATGCCGAAGTACACCATTTTTTGGCTTCTATCATCAAGATTTTTTATATATGGTTTTACAGGCTTAACATGTGTTGTACAACTGAAGACACTTAGATACTCGAAGTGAGGTGTCTTGTCGAACCATGCTTTGTAAGGGCTGCAAGTGTCTTGCGCCTTTGTCGGTAAACGATTTAGAAGATAAATCGCATGTCGTATTGCCTCACCCTAGAAAATCACTGAGACTTGCATGCTCTTGGGTAAGCTTCTTGCAGTGTTCATTAAGGTGTGATTTCTTCGTTCAACCATACTGTTTTAGTGGAGTGTACGGTGCAGTAAGTTGACGCTTGATACCTTCCTCTTCGCGAAACTTTGAGAAGTTCTGGGATAAGAACTCACCACCTCTGTTGGTGCACAAGTTTTTCAGCTTGTGATCATAATGATTTTCCACTGAGTCTTTTGAATTTCTTGAACAAACATAATGTTGGGTTTTATGGCTTAAAACTCATAGTTTGTAAACAAAAACATATTATATTTTCAATAAAGTTATTATTGATGTTTATTCAGTAAAGATTGTTATTGAATAAAGTGAATTTTACGATTATTAATCTAAATCCAATAAACTAAGTACGCTCTGACTATAGTATGATTACTTGAACTATATGTAGAGACATAAGAGTAGATCAAGTTCAAGTATATAGTCAAAATGATCTATAGTACAGGGATAAGGCTGAGTACCTTATCCTGGGGACAATATGAATGCAACCCACTTTTGTATATGACATAAACAATGTGATCAATAAATTGTACATGCAGAGACATATGAGTGGGGGCGACCTATGCAATGAGTATTGCATAAGATCGGACCATGAAGAAAATCACTATCACTTTATAATGTCGTTTACTGTTGAGACCGATCTCCTTTCGATGACCTAGGTAACTCGATCTTTATCCTGAGCTAACCATGAACTCCTGTTTATTTAGAATTATCCTTAGATTTGCATGGGTGAGAGTGGCTCGAGTTCGCCGACTCAATAGGCCTCCCATTTCAGGGGTAAGACTGGGTGAATGGCTGGGGACGTGGGGTGCAAGACGGAATTCAATTATACCCACTTTTAGGGATAGAAGAGAGGTAGTTCCCTTAAGCACTGACTCTAGGTCTTGAACAAGGGGCCCCACCCTCTCATTGGCCTGAGAGGGATTCGGTTTACTGGTTGAACCACAAACCAATTGTTCATTAGAGAATCAGTGGGACATAAGGAACAAGAAGTAACTTTAGGAGTAAAACGGTAATTTGACCCAGCTCTAGTTACGAACAACCTGTGAAGGATTGGCTTACTAATCATAGTTATATCAAATGGACAGAAATGTATCTATAGTGAGGGGGGTGCAACTACTAAGCTATACTGGAGTGTCCTAGTAGTTAACGAATGTTGGTTAACAAGGTTATTGAGTTAAATCGGTTAATCTTGGCTCGTTGGAGCCCATGATCTATAGGTCCATTAGGTCGCTCTGCTAGCTCATATCGGACTAAACCATAGAACAGTGTGATGAGTGAGTTCGAAGTGTTCGAATTTAAATTAGGAATATGCGCTACATATATACGATATAGTTAACCGCATTTTTGTTTTATTTACGAATTAAACAAAAAGAGAGAATTTGAGATATTTAAATAAGATTTAAATATGTTAATCAAATATATGTCGGAATTGATTGGGATTGACATTTGAATTAATATTAAATATTAATTAAATAGTTTAATTAATCATTTAATATTACTTTAATTTGAAATTAATTATTCAAATTAATTGTTGAATTAAAATGAAGAAAGTCAAAATGTTGACTTCATTTAATGGAAAAATCAATGTTTGAGTTGGTGAAATTTTGAGGTGTCAAAATTTGGTTTAACCAAACTTGCATGCTTGCCAAATAAACCCCACAAATTTTAGTGGAATTTTGAGTGTCAAAATTTGGTTAGCTCAAACTTGCATGCTTGCCACATAACCCCAAACATTTGAGTGGACTTTTGAGTGTCAAAATTTGGTGATCTCAAATTTGCATGAACATGCAAACATAACTCTATAAATAGAGTGATCAAGGTACATGGAACTTCTCCTTTCGGAAAAACCTTGAGAAAAACTCTCACAAACTCTCTCTTCATATATACTAAATCCCTCCCAAGTTTTGTCACTCACTAGATTCCATAATCCCGTTCTAAGGCCAGAGAATAGTGGAGAAGACACTAGTGGTGGTTTGAAATTGGTTCGTGAGGAAAAAGGAATTTGAACTACAAAAGGTTAGTACTTAAAGACCTTGAGTTTTAATACTTATGAACATGCTAGTTATTTACTATAATTGATGTTCTAAGAGTGCCTAAGATCCAAATTGCTTCCGCATGTGTTATATAAACTCCATCAATTGGTATCAGAGCAAGTTTTAGGCACTTTATTTACATTAATTTGAGCATGGTGGGTACTATTTCATGAATGAAATTTTGTGGTTGCTAAAGTCGATGTTTTTTGTTTTGGAATTTTTTTAAGCTTCCATTTAATACAATTATTGTAACAAGCCTAATGTGTATGGGCTTTAATAAGTGAAGAAAGGTCTGTAATTTTTATGGAGTCATTACAGTCCATTTTAGGTTGTAATTGATCGAAAATGGAAGAGATAGCAAGCCGAACCGAAGAAGAAGATGGAAGAGGCGGTTCAGGTGTTTTTTTTTCTTGCTGTTGGGGTCCGGTTCAACATTTCTAAGGGTTCGTTCGGCCAGTTCGTGATCCTCGGGAGCGGTTCAAGTTATTTTTAGTTATTAATGTAATAATTTAGTTACTTGCTTGCTTTAAAATGCCAAAACCAATTTACTTTAGTGTGTTTAATTAATTATGCATTATGAATGTATGTTTTAATTAAATAGCAAATGTATACGCATAAAGTATGTCATATAGATTTAAAATCTCACCATAGGCTAAGCATGTTTCATGCATTCCAAGTATGTTATAAGTGTTATAATGTATAGTATGCATGTTTAGGGTTCCATGAGTAATAGATATAAATTGTTATATTATTGCATGGAATGGATGATTATATAATTGTTATATAAAGCATGTTAGATGCATGTTATAGATTATTTTCAACGTCATAAAACGAGATAGACGTTAAAATCTATATAAAGATAAGTGCATGCTCACTTAGGGTTAAGAACCAAGCACGATCAATTTTAATAGTTAAAATAGGTTGATGTCTTATAAAATTGCGGTTACAAGAAAGCTCACCTGACACGATCTTGTCTAAGGCTGGAGGTACTCAAGTTGACGGTTTACGGAACACCTACTACTTGGAGATCGGACCAGTACTTGAGCTTAGTTAGCCCAATTTTATGAGCATGCTTAAGTGATGTAAGATTTAGAAAAATCACCTAGACTTAAGTTATATTTAATTAGCCGGAATATACTTAAGTAATGAGTATACCCAACCATCTAAAATACTTAGTGGGAGGAAAAAGGTGTATAAGATACATCGTTTTCTTTTCACGCTCTCTGTAAAATTCACACAGTGAGATTCATGCTCGGCCTCGTGTCGCCGTGGGAGCGTCCATTCGGAAAGTATTTGCATGAGTCAATAACAAGGTGAATAGAGAAAGTATTTATAGTAAGTGGGAGAAGGAAGTATATCAACACGTCCTATGGTCTCCACCACTAGGTTGCACCGTGAGATTCCCATGTTTCGCCTGCATGTTACCCTAGAGCAACTACCCATTCGGATGGTCATAACATTGGAGTCAAAACAACACAATCTCCAGAAATGGATAGGATTTCTTAGGTCCATTCCCAACTTTCGCTTTTTCATTCGATAACGTTGTTGGGACCGATCTCTGAGGTCTGAAATTGGTGGGTCACACTTACGAAGAATTACTAAGAGTTAGTATATTCCTGACCAAAATAGCGATAACTAAAACACTATAGGAACAAGAGTTATTCTGGGATTAGTGTTTAAGTCAAGAATGTCTTGGTTTAGTGAAGGAGTGATTGACTGCCCCTCGGTAGCAGTTGCTCTAACTCACTAAAGTATCGTTGCAAATTAATAATTTTGGGTACATTATTACATTTGCTAAACCTGATTGTTTTAAATAGGATTAAATCAAATCACTAATAGAATTTTCTTTATATCATAGCATGACAAACTCAATAGCACAATTGCTCACTTCTGAGAAATTAAACGGCGACAATTACGCAACTTGGAAATCAAACCTAAACACAATACTTGTAATTGATGATTTGAGATTTGTTTTAACTGAGGAATGCCTCCAAACCCAGCTCAAATGCAAACCAAACAGTTCGGGATGCATATGACAGATGGACAAAGGCAAATGACAAAGCCCGAGTGTACATTTTAGCCAACATATCTGATGTTTTGGCTAAGAAACACGATGTCATGGGTACTGCTAAAGAGATTATGGAATCTTTGAAAGGGATGTTTGGACAACCGTCCTTCTCCCTTAGACATGACGCCATAAAATACATTTACAACTGCCGTATGAAAGAAGGGACCTTAGTTAGAGAACATGTCTTGGACAAGATGGTCCATTTCAAAGTGGGAGAAGAAAATGAAGTTGTAATTGATGAGAAGAGTCAAATCAGTTTTATCATGGAGTCTCTTCCGAAGAGCTTCTTCCAATTCCGCACAAATGTGATAATGAACAAGATAGAATATAACTTGACTGCTCTTCTCAATGAGCTACAGACTCATCAGTCCCTCTTAACGAACAAGGGTCAAACAGGAGAAGCAAATGTTACTATCTCTAAGAAATTACTACGAGGCAACTTCTAAAAGTGTTTTGATGAAGAAGAAGGGTAAAGGGAAAAATAAGATTCCTACTGGCCGCAAACACAAGGTTCAAAAAGCAGATAAAGGAAAATGTTTCCATTGCAATGAAAACGGACACTGGAAGAGAAATTGCCCAAAATACCTTGTAGAGAAGAAAGCCGAAAAGACACCACAAGGTAAATATGATTTACTCATTGTAGAAATATGTTTAGTAGAGTATGATAACTCAACTTGGATACTAGATTCAGGTGCCACTAATCATATTTGTTCTTTTTTCCAGGAAACTAGCTCCTGGAGAATGCTTGCGAACGGTGAGATAACACTCAGTGTTGGAACAAGAGAGGTTGTCTCAGCAAGATCAGTAGGAAATTTAAAATTGTTTTTTGGAGATAGATTCATTATATTAGATAATGTACACGGTGGATCATTCTTCCACTAGAATAAGATGGATCATTTGCCTTGGATTGATACAATTGATCTATCACCAAACTTCACGTTTTCAATGAGCTTCTCATCAAGCTCCTTGAACTTTGTTCGATCTCTGTCATGTGGTTTTTTGCTCCATTGTCAAGGTACCACATGCTGGTCTCCACTAGTCTTCTCCTTTTGTGAGAAGGTTTTCCATAACCTTTTCTTCGTTGAGCATTAACAGGTTGGACATCTTCTCGGCCAACATAAGTGTGGGCTCTTGATCTTGCATGCATGTGAGGTTTGCCTCCTCATCTCGCTTCTTCTTACGACACATTATTGCATAGTGCCCATGTTTTCCACAAAAGTAACACTTGATCATACTCTTGTTCTTCCATGGTTGTCATGGGTTTGTGAGGTATTGTCACAGCCTCCTCTACCACCACATCCGCGTCTGCGACCTTGTCCACGACCTCTATTTTTCTTGTTATGGCTGCCACTGTTGTTTGACTGAGGAGGAAAACGTTGACGAGGGAAAAGTCGAAATTGATTGAAGAAGAAATTAATGGAAAACACAAGAGAGAGAAAATAGTTTTATTCTGTGCTCTGAAGACTCGATGGATTGTTTATCATTCAATTGACATATTTAAATAACAACCTATCCTAAAAATAGAGAAGAAAATGGCAACTGAATTAAAGCCATTCCACTCGACGTGTGAATCCCACTGACTTTAATTTTGCGGTTAACTAAAAACTAGTAACAAAAAAATAGGAGTGATTTTTAACCTAGGGATTTATCTAACAATCTCCTCCTAAAGCCTTATGGTATATATATCTACCTTATTGTTTGAACTCCGATCTTTGAGCATAGTTCTTCAAATTTTATCCACGCTAGGGACATGGTGACAATGTCTCCAAGCTGTTGCTCTGTTCGGATGAAATCAATCTTGATGAGCCCCTGATCTGCACATTCTCGGATGTAGTGGAATCTGATTTCTATGTGCTTGCTCCGGTCGTGCAAAACTAGATTTTTGATCAGGGAGAGCGTAGCTTTGTTGTCCACATATAGCATTGGTGGATCGCCTTCTCTTCCGATGAGTTCTTCCATCAGTCGCGTAAGCCAGACCCCTTGTGTTGTCGCCGTCGAAGCGATAATGTATTCTGCTTCGCAGGAAGGCAAAGCAAATACCTTTTGTTTTGTTGATTGCTAGCAGATTGCGCCGCCTGAGAGAAAGTAAATCATCTCGCTGGTGCTCTTACGATCATCAACGTCACCAGCCATGTCACTATCACTATAGCCGACTAACTTAAGCTTCTCCTTTCCTCTCCCTGCGCAGTATCTGACACCCCAGCCTCTGGTTCTAGCCACATAGCGCAGGATGCGCTTGATAGCCACAAGATGTTCCTCCCTAGGTGCTTCTATGAACCTACTCACGTATCCAACAAAATAAGCAAGGTCAGGGCGTGTGTTTACCAGATAGCGCAGGCTCCTGACAATGCTGTAGTAATGAGTGACGTCGACTGCCGTCGTAGTGCTAGCCGTCCTTAGTTGGAGCCGGGCCTCCATTGGCGTCCTTGTAGGGTTACTGTCCTCAAGCCCAGTTGTGTCCAGCAGCTTCTTTGCGTACTCACTTTGGCAGATGGTGATGCCGGCAATACTCTGTTGCACTTCAATGCCGAGGTAGTAGCTGAGCACGCCGAGATCGCTCATCTTGAAGTTCTTTGACATCTCCCTCTTGAATCTTCCAAGGACTTCCATGTCGCCTCTAGTTATTATGAGGTCGTCGACGTACACTCCCATGATCAGTCGCTGCTTGTATTGGCCATGCGTGTACATGCCATGCTCAGAGGCACAACACTTGAACTTCAGCGACAGTAGATTACTGTCGAGCTTCACATTCTAGGCTCGTGGTGCTTTCTGAAGCCCATTGAGTGCCTTGTGCAGGCGCAATACCTTGTTAGGGTTGTCGTTTTCTAGGAAGCCCGGTGATTGTTGGACATATACGGTCTCCTTCAGCTCTCCGTTCAGGAACGCGGATTTCACGTCCATGTGGTGGACCTCCCAAGAATGATGTGCCGTGATTGCCAGCAATAGGCAGACAGATTCCAGACGGTCCTTGTGTTTCACAACTTGCTTCTGGACGAAATCCACTCCTTGCTTCTGGACGTAGCCCTTCGCCACTAGACGGGCCTTGTGTTTCACAACTTCTCCCTCTTCATTACGCTTTAGTTTAAAGACCCATTTGAGCCCTATGGCTCGGTGTCCTGGTGGCATGTCCTCAAGACTTCACATCTTGTTCTGAGTGATGGATGTCATCTTCTCTTGCATTTTCTTTAGCCAGCACGGGTTCCTTTCTTCTTCGGCGAAGGTGTTCGGTTCATCTACGCTTATGGCATGCAGTTCGACCACTTCTTTGAGCTCGCGCGCCGCTTGTCCAGGTGGTTCACTTCCTCCCACTAGGTTTTCCATCCTCTAGTACCTGGCCACCAGATCATCATCGTGATCGGCATCCAGCGTGGAATCCGTAGTCTGTGATGTTGCAAACTCCACTGGTTTAGGGTTGCAGCTGTTGACGGTTCCCAATGCTGCGCTCCTCCTATTCCTGGCTCGATGACGAAGTACTCCACCGTGAATTGATTTGGGTTCTGGTCTGCCTCGGTCATGTCGTTCCACTGCCAGAAGGTGCTTTCGTCGAAGATGACGTCGCGAGACACGTGTGCTCGCCCCCCTACAGGATCATAGAGTCTGTACGCCTTGCTCTCGGGTTCATAACCGATGAAGACGGCCCTCAGCCCCCTGGGATCGAGGTTGACGAGGTGGGGACGTGCTACCTTCATGCATGCGATGCAGCCGAACACTCGGAAATGATGTACTGCTGACTTTTTGTTGTACCAGACCCTCATGTGGCGTCTTCCCGTCGAGGCTTCGCGTTGGCGACCGATTGTAGATAAACGGCCGTCATTATAACCTCTCCCCAGAATCTCCCAGGCATCCCAGCCATCATCAGCAAAGACCTTGCTGTCCCAACGATGGTCTGATTTTGGCGTTCCACTACCCCGTTCTGCTGGGGGGAGTAGGGCTCCGTTAGTTGCCGCTGCATGCCAAGCTCATCACAGTACTTACCGAAGCTCACTGAGGTGAATTCTCCGCCTTAGTCCGTGCGCAACATTCGCATCTTCTTCTCGCATTCGACCTCCGCTTGCGAATGAATGCGCTTAATCGCCTTTGTCGCCTCACTTTTCGCTTGCAGCAGGATCAGCCACATAAAGCGGCTTTTGTCATCGACCAGTAGGAGAAAGAGGGTCTTGCCACCTGGGGTCGCCGGCTTGATGGGCCCGCAGATATCGCTGTGCACAAGCTCCAATGGCTTACCGACACGGTAGGATGTCCGAGACGGAAAGGGGGTGTGCCTCTGTTTGCCGATAAGGCACCCGTTGCACAGCTTGTTCACGCCTTTGATTGCCTGCAAATCGTGCACCATCTCCTCCTTGTGTAGTTTTTCTAGAGCAGGAAAGTTTAGGTGCCCATACCTTACATGCCACCTCCAAGATACTTCTTCGATCCTGAGCGAGAGGTTGACCGATTGTTCTATCTCCAACTCCAGGATGTAAAGGCAGTTTGTCATGTGTCGAACTTGTGTGAGCAACCGTCGTCGATTATCGCAGACCTTGAGTAGCCCGTGCTCGATGGAAATGTGGCAACCGGCCTCATCGGGTTGACCCATGCTTACAAGGTTAGCCTTGAGCCTCGGGATGAAGTAGATGTCGGTCAGCTTGTGGTGCTCACCTCCCTTGCCGACGAATAGGATGGTGTCGTGCCCTTTGATCTCGGTGACGGAGCCATCGCCGAATTTCACTGTCCCGTGAATCCCTGAATCAATCTTAGAGAATGCAGACCTGGCCTCGGTCATATGGTTTGTTGCCCCTGTGTCGAGGACCCATCGCCGGTGCTCTTGCTGCTCGCCCCTCTCGTCGATCTGAGCGAACACTCGCTCCTCCTTCAGTTGAATTGGCTTGGGTTCGACGCTTACCGGAGGAGCAGTTACACCGTCGTCGATTACCTCCATGGATTTAGAATTGGAATTGGGGACATTGGATAAGACCGATGCACTCACCATAAAAAGAGCTGGCTTGTCCTCGGATTGAGCCACATGGGCCTTCTCGGCCTTCTCCTTGTTTCTGAGCTTGCTTTAGCAATTCTTGCCCAGGGGACCTCTCTTCCCACAATTCGAGTACTAGATTGGCCCGCCATCAGTGGACTCCTTATTTTAAAGGCCTTCTTTCTCGCGCGTGCGCCCGTGAGACTTCCATGGCTTCTTACCGCCTTTGCGGCTGGAGGAACCGTTGCTCTTGTCGGTGTTGTCGCGGAGCTTTAGGCGTGCAAGCCATTCCTTCTCAGTGAGGAGTAGACGACCCTCCTTGTCGACAGCTGAAGCGACATTCTTCTTTCGTTGCTTGACATTACGCAGTCTTCCCGTCACCTCTTCCAACGTTAGATCATTCACGTCAAGCAATGTCTCGATTGAAATGGCAAATTGCTCGAGGTGATCGGGGGTGACCTGCAGCATCTTCTTCACGATTTTTGTCTCGCTGATGCTCCCTCTGAGAGTGGTGATGCTGTTGGCGAACCCCATGATCCACATTCAAAAGTCATCAACGGATTTGCTAGTCCTTAAAAGAATATGTGAGTGATTGATAGACAACATAATTGAAATTCAATTTCTTGATCTGTATCATCTCCGGATGGACCCGGGCTCAACGGCGTGCCACAACTCTTGCGCCTGTAGGGTGAGGCGCATCAACAAGGCCCACGATGTGTGTAGGAGTGAGTGATGGAGATGGAGATGGAGATGCCGGCACTCGGCGGCGACATGGAGGAGTGAATGAGCTTGCCCGAGATGGACCCCACGATGTGTGTATTTTCGCGCTTTCATTTTCTTCTACTTGAAAATGAGACCTGTATGTTGTTAGGTCGATGTTCTAACCAATTGAGCTATTCTAGCTTATGATAGATTTGGCTTGTCCACAATGATATGTCATGAACCTTGGCTCTAATACCACTTGTTGTTTGTCTGAGGAGAAAACGTTGACGAGGGAAAAACCGAAATTGATTGAAGAAGAAAATAACGGAAAACACGAGAGAGAGAAAATAGTTTTATTCTGTGCTCTAAAGACTCGATGGATTGTATGTCATTCAATTGACATATTTAAATAACAACCTATCCTAAAAATAGAGAAGAAAATGGTAACTAAATTAAAGTCATTTCACTCGACGTGTGAATCTACTAACTTTAATTCTACGGTTAACTAAAAAATAGGAGTGATTTTTAACCTTGGGATTTATCTAACAGCCACCTCCCCTCATACTTGAAAAAGAAGAGTCAACCGCATCATTTTTTTTTTTTTTTTTTTTTTTTTTGTCTATGCGAGCCACTCCTCATGTGTGAGTAAGAGGTATTTTTCCTCCTCTTTGTCTTCATAGCCACGAAGTCTCTCCTCATGAACCTTAAGATGACTAATGACCTCCTCAATTGACATGTTCTTGAGGTCGTCGAACTGCTCGATGGAGGTAACAATTTGCATGAATCTTGGGAGAACAACTCGAAGGAACTTCTTGACGACAAAGATCTCCTCCACCATGTCACTTAATGAACGGATGTTGCTAACGATCGTTGTCAACTTCATGGCAAAGTCGTCTATTGACTCACTGTCATTCATGCGGGTAGCCTCGAACTCACTCTTCAAGGTATGTGCCTTTGCTTCCTTGACACGTTCCACACGCACATACATTGTTTACAGTTCCTCCCACGCTGCCTTTGTCGAGTCCTTCTCTGCCAACAAGAGAAGAACGTACACTAAGATTGCTTCGTAGATGGCAGCAAGAGCCATCATTTTCTTACGCTCCTCAACATTACCATGCTCAATGGCGTCCCACATGCCTTAGGCTTGTAAGTTGACACGCATCTTCGCTACGTAGTTACTCTTCATGACTGATGGGTACTCGAGCGTTATACTCCTCTCCTTTTCGCTCTTCATCATTGTCACTTCTCCTCCGATGAATTTGTATGGTGACGACATTTGTTTTGGCATCCTGGGAGCTCTGATGCCAAATGTTGGATGTGACCCTTTATCGGAATTATGTCAAAACAAGTAAAAGAGGCAAAGGAACGCCTTGAGGGAAGAAATATTTTGGAGCAAGAAAGTTTGAGCACTTGGCTTTTAAATTCTCTTTGTTATTGTTGAGAAAAAGCATAGATCTCATGAGTATTTATAATGGAGAAAGCACTAACTAGCTTTCTAAAGTTTCTCCTCAAGTTAAGAACCACTAATGATCTTCCTAATTAAAGCATAAAACTTAGTCCACAACCACAAAACTTACTTGGTCCACAATTTGGCAACTACTACCAATTCTCCTATAGTTGCTCCATAAGTTAGTAACTTATTCTACTAAGTCTACTAACAATTCTCCTAAAATTCCTCAATAAGTTAGTGACTTATTCTACTAAGTCAAGGTTATAAGCTCACATAAGATTCTCGCACAAGGACTCTCAAACGTTTCGTGGTCTAGAATATTTGGGTATGGATTTGCTGGTTATCGTTTCGCGGGCTTGAATACACGGTATTCTAGAGGTATCCCATTCTAGGTCTTTGTCTAGTCTACTTAGTCTCAAGCGCCCAAGTCTAAGCTCGTAGTTTCTTCCTATTCTCAACAAGAAAGACAACACAAGCAATCATGCACACAAGTTAACATGCAGCAGTTCATGCAATATTAACAAACATGCTCGACGGGAAGATAACATCCATCTTCACCTCGAGCGCAGATTTCACAAATTTCTCTTCCTTCTTTATCATGCAGATAATATCACATTCTCATTCTAAAGTGAATTCGTACTAGATCATATCTAATTACCATTTATTTCCTTATTTAATTCATTTTCATGGCTTACATACTAATATGCTAGGTCCAACTAGCTAGGATTATTAGTTTGACAGCTTGCACGCTTATTCCAAGCGTTTCCAGCAAGTATTGCTTGTGGGAATACAAATGGTAACTTACTTGTCTGATGTGTGCCTTCCCAAGTCTTGGTTTATTAGTCATCGAGGAGTCCAAAAATTACAAAATTCCTCTGCAGGCACCTAATTCACAGTAAAACAGCATTAGCATTGAAATCGGGGCAAAAAACTTGAAATCGAGCATAAAATGGGTGAGAATAAGGGCTGTATGTGCCCCCATGCTTCCCCATGCATTGGCACACACACCCATGAGAGGGCACACGCAGTTAACGCTGGAAGTGGTGCGCTTCGATACCCAGCGGATGCAGACTTACCCTTTGAATTTTATGGGCATGACACGTGGCGCATAGGGAGTGGTGAGTCGTTAGTTGGCAGTCCTCAGATGCGGTTCGTTTCACGTGATGGTTTTGGTTCTGGGTTGACCCGAATCCTCGCGCACTGACGCGGGTCAACAAGCAAGCCAAATGCAATTCTCTAGTGGAACGATGCCACGTGTCACTCACCGGCTCTGCAGTGCTCCTCCATACATTGGGCGATGCGTGGCAGAAATTTTCTCTCTTTTGCATGTTTCCAAATTTCCAGAATGTTAGCTTCTTCATGTTTTTAATCTATTTTCTTCCATTTTTCATAACATAATGCACACAACTCGAATCGACGTGTTTTCTTCACCAAAGTGTTAGAGTTCTATCTACCTATGTTGCCGGATTTTCTTATATTTTTACTCCAACACAGAGTGAAATAAGGACATTCAAACATGCGAAAAAACTCACGTTTTCTATTCTTGACCGGTTTGTTGTTTTCTGAATTGGACTCGAACTTTTGTCCAAGTTTTCTCCAAGAAATCTGTGCAAACTCTCTTATAATTAATCACTTAAAAAATTTCTAGATCTATCAATCAAGAAACTTCTTGAATCTAGATAAAATTGAAATAAAAATGTCATAACCATACCTCATTTCATTCTCATGTTTTCTCGCCGGAATGGGCGAATCCACCATCTAAACCTCTCTTCTAGCACTGAGTGAAGTCCCGATTCGAAGTTTCTTGCCTTATGTCGTTTTCAACGATGGATTTGTGGTTACTAAAATCTCTTTCTTCCAAAACCCTAATCCTCTACTTTTTTTTCTTTTTTTTTTTTCAAGTAGGAGTAGGGGGGAAATGACCGTTTTAAACTCAAGTCTGATTTTGAGCATTTTTTTTTAATTATAACCTCACAACTATCCCGAGTATAATTTCCTTCTTCATCGACTCGAACCTTAGTCTGCTTGGCCTTCTAAGCTCGAGTGTTACAATTCTCCCATCCTTAGGAACTTTCATCCCCGAAAGTTGATTCTCCTCGAAAGAGTTTCTAGTAAGACCTCTTCATGTCATCTTCATGTTCCAAGGTGGCTTCGTTGTCCCGATGGTTTTCCCATAGGACTTTGAATAAGTTAATCTCCCTTCTGTGCAATTTCCTCACGTCATGTGCCATTATTCTGATGGATTTTTATATGTATGATAGATCCTCTCGGAGGGGAAGTGTTTCTTGATCAATGATGTGAGAGAGATCCGGAGTGTACTTCCTCAACATGGACACATGGAATACATTGTACACTGTGGCAAGTGTGGTTGGTAATGCCAGTCTGTATGCTATGGACCCTACCCTTTCTAGGATTTGAAAGAGGTCCACGAACCTTGGGCTCAGCTTGCCATTCTTCCTAAAACTCAGCACTCCTCTCATGGGGGCCACTATTAGGAAGATGTGATCACCAATTGCAAGCTCGAGGTCTTTTTTGCGAGAGTCTGCATAACTCTTTTACCCATCTATCTGAGGGCAAAACACCGTACTAAACTTGAGTTGTGTTCGTAACGCCTTTTGCAAAACTTTCCATAATTTAGAAGTAAACATAACATCCCGATAAGACACAATAGACACAGGCAGGCCGTGCAAATGGACTATCACTTTGACGTATATCTGAGCCCATTGGTCTACTTAGTATGTGGTCCTTTCTAGAATTAAGTGGGATGTCTTGGTCAACCTATCCATAATGACCCAGATGATATTGAAGCCCCGTTGGGTCTTTGGTAGGTTTGAGATGAAATCCATGCTTATTTCCTCCGATTTCCACACTCGAACATTCAGCAGTTGCAATAATCTTGTTGGTGGTTGTTGTAGAAATAAAATTCGCTTTGATACCAATTTGTTGAAATTAAAAGCCGCTCTGATACTAACTTGTAGAAAATGAACGCTCACTTTGAAACTAACTCATTTAGGTAACTCCCACGAGGCTATGAAAGAGGTGTCGAGAGGGAGCGACAAGGAGACAAAAAATTCTCAAAAGCCTTTTTCTATTACACTGTACCTTAACTCTAGCACTTTTTCTCTTTTTGCTCCTTTTTGCTTTGCTGTTACAATGAGAAGTAAAACCTATTTATAAGTTTTACTAAAGCTAAAATTGGTCATAACTATCCCACGGTTTCTCACCCATAAACCACTACTTTCCTAAAATACGTATTGGCTTTTGACTAAATTTTAAAACCCAAAATTAATAACTACTCCTTGTTTTTTTTTTTTCCTCTCATTTAAGTTTATTTCCAACAAAACTCATAAACTTAAATGTTCTATTCAATGATTCCACCTGCGTCGTTTTTGTTTTCTCAAGCTGAGTCGTGGTTTCTTCAATTTCCTCTTCTTTTCCTCGGGCGGCAAAGTGAGGTTGTCCTTCTCTGATGAGACTTCATTTGGATCTTCTCGAGAACAGCCCATTTGAGACACCACTCATTTCTCCCATTCTCAGCCACGCTTGACTCAGACATCATGCCTTCGTTCAGTTTACTCAATCCCCTTCGCAAGTCCACGGTGACATTTACAGCTAGCATTTTTGCATCCTTCAATTCGGCTTTATCATGAGTGAGTGTCTCAATCGTATGTTGTAAATTCACTACCTCCTGTTGAACTTGATTCAGGTTTATGTTGAGTGAGTCTCTCTGTTGAGTCAACATTTCTATATCTTTCTCCTCCCTCACTAGCTCGTCCACTAAACCTTCAATCTCCATGAACATGCCTTTCTCTTTCTCCACACCTTCTTCAACTTTCTTCGTAAGATCGGAGATTATCTTCTCATCTTTTTCTTTCTCCTGTTTTAGATAGAAGGAACTCTTACTCAACTCAGCCATTTCTTTCTCTAACCTTTTAACTTTTGTTTCCAACCCTTTCTTTTCTTCTTCAATTTTCATCCCCTTTCTTCTTTCTTCCTCGAATTTCCTTTCCGGCCATTAGAGCTCTCTCTTTCGAGCTCGGGCTCTCTATTATTCGGTTGTTCATCTTTATTCAATTTTTCTCGTCTCCACTATCAGGATTTCGCCACACCTGTTGTGTATCACCTCATTTCTAATGGTTTCTACTGCCTCAAGATTATCGCCATCATCTTTCGGGCCGTCGTCTCCTTTTGTGTTCGGGTCTTCGTTTTGGGCCATCAAGAGAATGCCTCCATTTGTTGCGTCATCCAAGGCCAAGTTGATGGTTTCTTCCACCTTTTCTTCGGCTCGACAATCTCTCGTATAGTGACCCATTTTGCCACAATTGTAACATTTGTCGGAGTTACAATTATTTGCATAGTGGCCATATTTCTGACATTTATAGAACTGGATGTTGGAATTGTATCCTTGACCGCATCCTTGGTTGCATCCTCTTCCATGGCAATTTTCTTGGCACGATAGTCTCTTCTCATTATAGATTTTTTTCGTAACTGTTGCCTTGACCACCTCGACCATTCCCGTGACTTCCACGACCTCTACTTTGAACATTTTGTGAATAGAGTGTTTTTCCATCCTTTCTTGATGCCTTCGTCTGAAGCGCTTGATCGAGTGGCTCCTTCTTCTTTTTCTTACGTTGTTCGTGTGCCTCGAGAGAACCGACGAGCTCATCGATCGTGAACTTCGCTAGATCCTTTGACTCTTCTACGGCACATACAACATTCTCGAAGTTGTCTGTTAACGACCTCAAGATTTTCTCCACAACTCGCGTCTCGGATAACATTTCTCCATTTTGATTTAGCTGATTTGCCATGATCTGTACACTTGTAATATAGTCGGATACATTTTCTGACTCCTTCATCTTCATGCTCTCCAACTCGCCACGCAGAGTCTGGAAACGCACCTGCTTGACTCGGTCGGTTCCTTTTAACACCTTTTCTAGAGTGTCTCACACTTCTTTTGAAGTAGTTGCCCTTACAATCTTCTCAAAGCCCGACTCGTCAACTGCCCGGAACAACAGGTATAATGCTGCCTTATCCTTTGATCGTAATTCTTTTAGCGCCTTGTTTTGCACTGCCATATAACCCGTGGTATCCTTCGGTTCATCGAAACCTTCTTTGACCACCTCCCATGCGACTTGCGAACCGAGAAGAGGTTTCATTTGGATTCTCCAATTCTCGTAGTTCGTCTTCGTCAATCGTGGTAGCGGCATTTGTCCCATCATGTTCGCTATCGGCTTTGATACCAATTTAAAGAAATAAAATTCCCTCTGACACCAATTTGTTGAAATTAAAAGTCGCTCTGATACTAACTTGTAGAAAATGAACGCTCGCTCTGAAACTAACTCGTTTAGATAACTCTCACGAGGCTGTGAAAGAGGTGTCGAGAGGGGAGAGACAAGGAGACAAAGAATTCTCAAAAGTCTTTTTCTATTACACTGTACTTTAACTCTAGCACTTTTTCTCTTTTTGCTCCTTTTTGCTTTGGTATTACAATGAGAAGTAAAACCTATTTATAAGTTTTCCTAAGGCTAAAATTGGTCATAACTATCCCACGTTTTCTCACCCATACCCCACTGCTTTCCTAAAATACGTATTGGCTTTTGACTAAATTTTAAAACCCAAAATTAATAACTACTTCTTTCCTTTTTTTTCTCTCTTATTTAAGTTTATTTCCAACAGATTTCTCGGGGCCTTTACCTGTTGACAGGTCAAACATCAACTCACATACTTAGCTACGTTCTTCTTCATTCCCGGCCAACAATAGCTACACTTCAAGTCCTAATACATTTTAGTACTTCTAGGGTGGAATGTAAAGGACATTTCATGGGCCTTAGTCAAGATTTCTTGTAGAATTTTCTCATCTCAAGGCACGCATAGTCGATTCTGCCATATCAATCCCCCATCAAAAGAAGCTGAGTGTCCCTCTGGTCTCTCAGTCTTTTGCTGATCCTAGATCTTTTTGAGGTGCGTATCATCTCCCTGAGCATCGATGATATGTCTCTTGAGGGTATGTTGTTTCAAAAACTATTCTAGTTGAGTGGTGACGCCTTTAACCATGACCTCTATTCCAACCCTCTATATCTCATCTTGTAGATACCTCTGCTTTGTGATCTGGGCGAATGTGTGGGCTATCTTCCTGCTCACGGCATCCACCACTATGTTGACTTTTCCTGGGTGGTAAAGTATTTCTATCTCATAGTCCATAACCAGTTCCAATCACCTATGTTGTCTCATGTTCAGCTCTTTCTATATAAATAGACACTTCAAGCTTTTGTGATCAGTATACACCAGAACCCTCTCCCCATACAGGTAGTGGTGCAAGGTTTTCAACGTGAACACCATGGCTAATAGTTCTAAATCATGGGTGGGGTAGTTGCACTCATACTCTTTCAATTGTTTAGAGACGTAAGCTATTACCTTGCCCTTTGTATGAGTACACACCCTAGCCCTTTTCCTGAGGCTTCACGGTAAACCACAGGTCTACTTGATCCATCAGGCATTGTAAGTACAGGTGTAGTGACCAACCTCTTTCTCAATTCTAGAAAACTCTGTTCACACTCTTGTGTCCAGACAAAGGGTCTCCCATTCTTGGTTAACCGTGTTAAGGCTATTGAGATATTAGGAAAATCTTGTACAAACCTTCTGTAATAGCCTGCTAAACCCAGAAAACTCCTTACTTCGGTGACGGTAGTTGGTCTAGGCTATTTCAAAACTGCTTTGATCTTAACTGGGTCTATAGTTATTCTCTGAGTGGACACCACGTGGGCAAGGCCAACTCCTACAGCCAGAACTCACACTTCATGAATTTGACATACAACTGGTGGGTTCTCAATAGGGTTAAAACTTTTCTCAAGTGTTCCCGTGCTCCTCCTCAGACTTAGAATACACCAGGATATCATTAATGAATACAATCACGAAGATTTCTAGGAATTCCTTAAACACTCTGTTCATCAATTCCATAAACACTACAGGAGCATTAGTTAAACCGATGTCCATAGTGGCTTCTAAAGGCTTTTTTAGGCATGTCTTTGTCTCTAATTCACAAATGGTGATAACTTGATCGCAGATCGATCTTGAAGAATACTGCTGCACCCTACAATTTGTCAAATAGATCGTCTATCCTTTGGAGGGGATACTTATTCTTGATCGTGACCTTGTTTAACTCTTTGTAATATATACATAATCACAGACTCCTATCTCTCTTTTCAACAAACAGCATAGGATCTCCCTAAGGCGAAATACTAGGTCGTATAAAAATCTTGTCTAAAAGTTCGTGTAACTTTATCTTTAGCTCCTTGAGCTCAGAGGGTGTCATTCTATATGGCGCTTTGGAGATCGGTGTTGTCCCTAACTCAAGGTCATAACAAAATCTACCTCTAGGGTAAAGGGTAACCCCGACAACTTTTCTAGAAAAACATCCTCAAATTCTCTAACTAGATGGACAGAGGATACCATCAGACTAAACTCACTGACTTTAGTCACACTAGCGAAAACTTCTCATGCTCCCTCATACAACAACTTTCTAGCCTTCAACGTTGTGATGACTCTAGGGACAACATTGGATGTATCCCCTTTGAATTCAATGCTCTCTCCTATCAAGGGCCTGAAAATCACCTTTTTGGCTTTACAATCGATGAGGGCACTGTTCTCACCGAACCAATCCATCCCTAAGATCCCATTGAAGTCTTGCATGCACCGGACAACCAGGGATGCTTCAAGGTTTCGCCATGTAACTGTCACACTACTATCCTTAACTTTGTAGGTAGCGGTCAAGTACTTGTCTGCTGGTGTTGACGCAGTAAGGGTGCACTCTAGGGGTTCAAGTTCTAATTTTTCAAACTCCACAAACTCCTCAGAAATAAAGGAATGGGTAGCATCAGAATCAAATAAAGTAAAGGCTAGGTGACCGAAGATAGGTAGTGTACTTTTCACCACTATGTTGGGGTAGCATGGGCCATGGCTCGGGCTTGCGGTTGGTCTCCTTGGCCCCTTTGATTCTGTCATACTGGTCAGTTTGCCTCCTGGTTTTTCTTATGAGATTAGTCTGCTACGTAGTGGTCTGGCTTGTCACAATCGAACAAACTCCAGTCTCAGCTAAACATTCGCCCTCATAATAATTCTTGTATTTAGGGCATTCAAGTATGTTCTGCTCTTAGGCCCTACCTCGACCCTCAAATCGCGCCCATGGTCGTCTGTCATATTTGGAGGAATTTCTTCTAGACCTTCTACGATGGGTAGAGAAATTCTGAGTGGTAAGTATTGGGTCGGTATGCATTGCCATCTTTCATGGCATGTCCATAAGGGTTGTTATTCCCAGGGCTTTAGCATAATCAGAGGATGTCTGTATTACTACCAAACCCTGGATCTTTGTCCAGAGACCTGCGACAAAGTGATCAATCTTCATCTTGTCATTGCTAACATACTCAAGGAAAAACCTCGTCAACCTATTTAACCCAAGATAATATTCCTCAACAGATTTGTCCCCTTGTTTGAGCTTTAGAAATGTTGTCTGCAATGAATTCGGAAGACCATCGGGTAATACTTATGCAAATAGGCTTTCTTGAACTGATTTTAGGAAATGTAACCTCCCTCTTGAGCAATCGTTCTCTGGGTGCCTTTCCACCAAAAGTGGGCTTTGTTCTTTAGCATGTAAGTCCTACAGTGGACATGATATTCTGGAGTACAATTCATATACAAAAAGGTCATTGCAGTTTAGCCTTTAAATGTCTCGTCACTTGCACTTTAGCCTGATTGGCCACCACTGCGTGCATCAACTGAGTCATCTGTACCGTCCTTCCATAGAGGTCCTCATAAATGCCTGTAGCACATTCAATGTAAACCCCGCTGTCAGGTGGGTATGTACCTCCTCAAGAATCAATGCTGATATTGATGGAGATTCATTAAGTACTAGGTCCAGTGGAATAACTTCTGAAACAGCTCAGAGCTTGGCCTTTCTTCAGCCTCTTCTCGGTGTAGGTGCCTATGGCGGCGCGTGATCCTCATATGAGGTCAATTCCCTGGTTTCTCCCAGGAGTGGGTGCTGCAACACATCAGGAATAAGGATCGATGGGCCTTCCTCGATCCTTATCCTGTCCCTCCAAGGACCAGGTCCAAGATAAGCTCCTCTCCTCTTAAGCGCCATTATCTGTCAACATATAGAGAGGAGGAGTCAAAACCACATTTTCACTGTGCCAAATCAAAACAAGCATAGTTGTTATTATATAGAACTCTCAACTAGAATCCCATAAACATATCAGTGAATTTACAACATCGCGATAGGGCATGTCGAAAGCTTGAGCCACACAAATACTAAACTCTATACACTAATTTCTACAAGACCTAAGACCGGTGCTCTGATACTAAAAAGAGGTAAAAAGAGATAGACAATAAGAAATTACGGAAAAAATTTAGCAATTTAGCAATTTCTACTTAGTCTCAAGCACCCTAGTCTTGTCTCGTAGTTTCTTCCTATTCTCAATAAGAAAGACAACAAAAGCAATCGTACACTGGAGTTAAAATACAGCAGTACATGCAATATTACTGCTGCATTTTAACAAGCATGCCCACATGAAGATAAAATCCATCTTCACCTAGAGCACAAATTTCATAAATTTCTCTTTCTTCTTTATCATGCATACAATATCACATTCTCATTCTAAAGTGAATTCATAGTCGATCATATCTAGTTACCATTAATTTTCTTATTTAATTCATTTTAATGGCTTACATACTAATATGCTAGGTTCGGCTAGCTAGGATTATCAGTTTGACAGCATGCATGCTTATTCCAAGCATTTCCTACAAGTACTGCTCGTGGGAATCCAAATTCTTGGTTCATTGGTGGTAGAGGAGTCCAAAAATGGCCAAATTCCTCTACAGGCATCTACTTCACAGTAAAACAACATTATCATTGAAACCGGGGCGAAAAAATTGTAATAAAGTGAAAAACGGGTGAGAATAGTGACTTCACGTGCCCCCACGCGCAGGGCAGATGTGCGAGTAGTGGCACACTTCGAACCCTAGCAGATGCAGACTTGCTCTTCAAATTTTGTGTGCGTGACACGTGGCACATAGAAAGTTGCAAGTCTTCGGGTTGATTTGGTTGTTCTTGACACAGTTCGTTTCATGTGAGTGTTTTGGTTACGGGACAAATCAAATCCTTGCACGCTGAAGCATTTTGACAAGCAGGCCAAAAGCGTTTCTATGATGGAACACTATCACGTGTTGCTCGTTGGCTCTGCCGCCCTCATCTATATGTTGGGCAACGCATGATGGTGATTTTCTCTCTCCTGCATGTTTCCAAATTTCCAGAATGTTAGCTTGTTCGCGTTTTCAATCTATTTTCTTTTGTTTTTTCATAACTTAATGCACACAACTTTGATCGACGTGTTTTGTTCACCAAAGTCATAGAGTTTCTATCCACCTACGCCATCGTATTTTTCGTATATTTTTTACTCTAACACAGGGTGAACTAAAGACGTTCAAAGATGCGAACAAACTCACATTTTCGGTTCTTGACTGATTTTTCGTTCTCCGAATTGGACTCTAATTTTTGTTCAAATTTTCTCCAAGAAATTTGTCCAAACTCTTTTATTGTTAATCACTTCAAAATTTTCAAATCTATCACTCAAGAAACTTCTAAGATCTAGTTGAAATCGAAACAAAAATGTTGTAACGGTTTTGTGGTTAAAGAAAACTCACTAATTTGTGAAATAAATCTCACACACACTAACGATAGAAGAGCTTTCATTTGAATGCTCCAATTCTCGTAGTTTGTCTTCATTAGTCGTTTAGCGTCATTTGACCCGTCACATACGCCATTGGCTCTGATACCAATTTGTTAAAGAAAACTCACTAATTTGTGAAATAAATCTCACACACACTAACGATAGAAGAAGACAAATAGCACTCTGTCTATCTGAAAAAACCTTCTTCTATTACTTCTCTGTTTCTTTTTTTTTTTTTTCTCTGCTCTTCGCAATAGAAAGTACAATGCATTTATAAACTTTTGTAAAATTAAATATAGTCATCAGAATGTCACTATTTCCTAACCCATAAAACTCACTATTTCCTAAAATAAATCTTGGCCTTTCATTCTCAACACTTCGGCCTTTTCCTTCACCACTGACTTCTGTATTTAAAACCCACTAAAATTAACTAAAAAATAACATTTAACGTTTATTCAATAAAACTCTCCCATAAACTTAAATGCTCTTGTCATCTGTCATGCCAATCATCTTCTAGTATTTGTCAAAAAGTACTTTCGGTAGCGGTTTTGTAAAGATATCCGCAACTTGATCCTGACTTGCCACATGCAGAAATTTCACTCTTCCTTCTCATGATCTCGGATAAAGTGGAAACGAAAGTCAATGTGTTTGCTTCTTTCATGATTCACTGAGTTCTTTGTCAACTCAATTGCTGATTTGTTGTCAACTTGAATCACGGTTGCACCTCGTTGCTTTAGCTCGATCTTGCTCAATAAATTTCTAAGTCATATCGCATGACACACACATCAAGATGCTGCCACATACTCAGCTTCACATGTCGTGAGTGTCATGATCGGTTGTTTCTTTGAAAGTCAAGTAAATGTTGTGTTGCCCATAAAGAATACATAACCCGATGTACTTCCGATCGTCTATGTCTACACACCAATCACTGTCAGAGTAACCAACTAACTTGTAATCTTCTGTTTTCGAGTAGAATAATCCAAGTGACACCATTCTTTGGATGTACCATGGGACTTGCTTCAATGCCTTCCAATGTGCATAAATCAGCTCCTCCATCAACCGTCTTATAATGCCGACACTTAATGAAAGATCTGGCCTTGTGCAAGTAAGATAGCAAAGGCTTCCTACCAGACTCCGATACCTATTTGTATCTACTCGTTCTCCTTCATCGTACTTTGAGAGTTTTGCACCTGGTTCCACTGGTATTGATACCGGGTTGCAATTTTTCATCTTCTATTTCTTTAAAATATCCTTTGCATATGTCTCCTGTGATATAAAAATATCCGTCTCTCCTTGTTTAACCTCCAAACCAAGGAAAAACTTCAACAATCCCAAATCTGTCATCTCAAATTCTCGTGTCATTGTGCTTTTAAACTCTTCTATTATTTCATCATTGTTGCCTGAAAAGATGAGGTCATCGACATAAAGAGCAACAAGTATCACATTACCTCCACTCTTCTTTGAGAAAAGTGCATGCTCGTGGGGACATTGCTTGTACCCGTTCTCTTTAAAGCATGTATTGATACGAGAATTCCATGCTCGCGGTACTTGCTTCAACCTGTAAAGCACCTTCTTCAATTTTAGTACCTTCTTCTCTTCTCTAATTTTCATGTACCCGGGTGATTGTTTGAGGTAGACTTCTTCTTTAAGCACACCATTCAAGAATGCTGATTTGACATCCATTTGAAAAACGGCCATTTGAATTGAGCCGCTTGGGAAATGAGCAATCAGATTGTCTCCATTCTTGCAACGGGAGAAAAACACTTCGTCATAGTCGATTCCCACCTTTTGCTTGTATCCCTTTGCAACAAATCGCACCTTGTACCGCTCTATCTTGCCTTGAGCATTCATCTTTTTCTTGAACACCCACTTCACACCAATGGGCTGACTTCCTTCCAGTAATTCTGTTAACTTCCATGTATTGTTGCGATGAATTGCTTTAATCTCCTCATCCATGGTAGTTTTCCACTTCTTGTCTTGCACCGCCTCTTTAAAACTGATATTTTCAACATCTGCTAGAAGACATACAAGGTGTACCTCATTTGTTAATTCATACAAGTCTCGCAAACTTCACATATTGGGTTGTCGTGGTTCATCTTCATCATCGTAGACTTCTGAGTTTGATGGTATACTTATTAGTGCAACGACTGATGATTCTCTGTTGTTTTGACTGAGGAGGAAATGTTGATGGAGAAAAAGCCGAACGAAAAATCTTGGAAGAAGAAAATAACGGAAAAATAATAGAGAGAGAAAGTATGCACTGAAGACCAGATGAATTTCATTTCTCATTAGTTGGGATATTTAAATCACAAATTACATCCTAAAAATGGAAAGATGTGGGAAACTTAATTGAGGCGCTTTCACTCGACAACGCGTACTTCGCACTCACTTTAATTGTTTGGGTTTAAAGTTACTAAAAAATAGTTAACTAAAAATTAGGGATCACTCTCACTGAAAGGAAGGGATTTATCTAACAATCTCCTCCTAAAGCTCTATTGTATATCTACCTTATTGTTTGAACTCTGATTTGAGCCCTATGGCTCGGTGTCCTGGCGGCATGTCCTCCAAACTCCACGTCTTGTTCGACCACCTCTTCTTCTAGCTCGCGCGCCGCCTGTCCAGGTGGTTCACCTTCTTCCAGTAGGTCTTCCATCCTCTAGTATCTGGCCACCAGACCATCATCGTGATCGGCATCCAGCGTTGAATCTGCAGTACGTGGTGTTGTGAACTCCACTGGTTCAAGGGGTGCAGCCGAAGCCAGAGTTGTGGTTGGGGTTGGCATAGGCGTGCCCGGTGCAGCTACTGATGGCGGTAACAATTCTCGATGTTGTGCTCCTCCTTCTCCCGGCTCGGTGTGTTAGGATCGCACAACAACGCACACACAAAAAACAGGATAGAGAAAATTGCAAGGAGAACTCTGGCTAAGGGATTTAAATTGATGAGTATGTATAAGAGAGAATACAGAGAATACAGAAAGTACATTTTCAAAGCTCTGCCCGAGGGGATATATATATGTTTTAGCTTATTATATTTAGCTTAACCAGATATAACCTGATATAGCTTTTTACTATACATAGCTATTTACTATTTATGACAATTTACTTTATATGTCATTTACCAAATATAGCTTTACTATGTATAACCGTTGACTTAGTTATAAACAACAGCAGGCTCCATAACCTAACAATTCTCCCACTTGGAGACTGATCCAGTCAGCCAAGAATTTCATTTTCAAACGATCATGAATATCTTCACTGCACCATACCAATTGAGGTTTTGCACAACCTTAATATTCTAACATCAACACATTTTGTCAACATGTTTGTTGGATTCTTTGCACCCTCTATCTTCTCAAAACACATCACCATCTTCCACTAACCTGCAAGTGAAATGGTATCGCCTTCTGTGTTTTATCTTTAAATGATAGACCGGGTTCCTCACCAACTGTATGACACTCTGACTATTTCTATAAAGAATCTTTTCGTGCTGCTTCTTGCCCAATTCTTCCAGATAGTCAATTATCCATATCGTCTTCTTTCCAGCTTCAGCTATTGCCACGTACTCAGCCTTAGTACAACGCATTTTTGAAGCCTAGACGTCCCATCATCCATGACTTGCTCCCACTTGGTTGTATCCTCCAATTGTAGGGCCTCCTCAAAGGGTTGTGGTTCCCTTTCATCAGCAACAGATAGTGTAATGAAGGTACATACATATCTGGTACTCTGATAGTACTGGAAGATCTTCTCAACACCAGTTCAGGTGTCACTTGCTCCACTGCTGTTTCCTCTGTAGTAGTCTTAGGAGTTTCATGAGTATCTGCTACAACATCACTACGTGAGTTTTCTTGCAACTCAAGCTCAACTCCCACTTGCTTCGTGGTCTTGGAACCTTGCTCCACATCTAGTTCCTCAGCAGTAGTCTCAAGAGTTTCATGAGTATCTGCTACAACATCACTAAGTGAGTTTTCCTGCAACTCAAGCTCAACTCCCACTTGCTTCGTCGAACCTTGCTCCACATATGGTTCCATTTCCAACCGTAATTTCTTCCATTCTCTGGCGGTCCTTGTGAAGCTAACTCGTTTCTGCTTGCTCATAACGTAGTTCTCACAACGACCCACATCAACAGATTTCAGACCTTCTAAAACTCCTTTCGCGGCCAGCGTCTTCATTCCTTTCACGCTCATATGTCCAAGTCTATTATGCCATAGACTTGAATTTGAAGCACTCTCAGCAACAGCAGCTACGTTCATACACCCTGCAGTGGTGTATAGGATTTCAGATTTTGAGCCACGTGCTACCACCGTAGCACCCTTCATAATCTTCAACGAACTCTTCCTTAACTTTGTTGCATAACCTGTGCTGTCCAACTGACCAATAGAGATCAGATTCTTTTTTAGACTAGGAATATATCTGACATTCTTCAATATCCACTGATTTCCTGCCGGAGTTTTTATGCAAACATCTCCTTTTCCTTTAATCTCCAAATCTTTTTTGTCGGCAAGATACACCTTCTCGAAATTTCCAGACTTGAAATTTCGGAACAACTCTTTATTTGGAGACGAATGAAAAGATGCACCTGAACCCAAAATTCAAGATTCAATCGAACTGTCCATGCTGAGGATTAGAGCATCTTAGAGCATCTCCAATGTCTTCTGTTGAATTTATAGAATCATCATCATCTCCAGATTTGTGATTCTGTTTTCTTTTTGGTTTTGTACAACCTGTCCGAAAGTGACATTTTTCTCCACAATTCCAACACGTTACCTTTGGTCTATTTGGAGATTTTTCTCGGTTCTTTGATTTTGATCGCCCTTTGTTTGGGCCCTTCGGTTTACTTCTTCCCCGTTGGTCAACACTAAGAGCACTACCAGATGAATTTCCAATTTTTCGTTTGCGAATACTTTCACTGAGAACTACATCTCGAATTTCATAAAACTTCAGTTTATTAGATCCTTGAGAACTGCTGATTGCGGCAACAATAGTATCCCACGACTTGGGTAAAGATGACATCAAAATCAATGCTTTAATTTGATCTTCGAAATTAATTTCCACCGAACTCAGTTGACTTACGATCATATTGAATTCATTTATATGATCCACAATAGATCCACCTTCAGACATCTGTAGATTGAACAATCTCCGCATCAAATACACCTTGTTCATAGCCGATGATTTTTCGTACATATTCGACAGCGCCTTCATCAGATCTGACGTTGTCTTCTCCTTGATGATGTTAAACGTCACGTTTCTGGATAGCGTCAACCGGATCATCCCTAAGGCTTTTCGATCCTTGAGCTTCCACTGCTCCGTGGTCATGGTATCCGGCATCACTCCCAACAAGGGTTCGTGAAGATCTTTCTGGTATAGATAATCTTCAACCTGCATCTTCCAGAAACTGAAATCGGATCCATCGAACTTCTCAATTCTAATCTTTGAACTTTCCATCTTCACAGATCGTGGTGACTTCCACCTGGCTGTGATACCAGTTGTTAGGACCGCACAACAACGCACACACTCGATCTAGATGAACACAAAAAACAGGATAGAGAAAATTGAAAGGAGAACTGTGGCTAAAGGATTTATATTGATGAGTATGTATAAAAGAGAATATATATATGGTTTAATTTACCAAATATAACTACACATTGAAGATGACCTTCAACCTTCTGGAATCATCAAGCTTGGCGAGGTGCGGACGCGAGTTCCAACGGCTCACTGGCGCGGTAGGATGCCTGAGACGGAAAGCGAGGTGCGGACGCGAGTTCCAACGGCTCACTGGCGCGGTAGGATGCCTGAGACGGAAATAGGGTGGGTGCGCCTTTGTTTTCCAATGAGACACCCGTCACACAGCTTGTTCACGCCTTGGGATTGATGACAAATCGTGCACGATCTCCTCCTCGTGTGGAAGGAGAACTGTGGCTAAAGGATTTATATTGATGAGTATGTATAAAAGAGAATATATATATGGTTTAATTTACCAAATATAGCTACACATTGAAGATGACCCTTCAACCTTCTGGAATCATCAAGCTTGGCGAGGTGCGGACGCGAGTTCCAACGGCTCACTGGCACAGTAGGATGCCTGAGACGGAAATAGGGTGGGTGCGCGCCCCTTTATTTTCCAATGAGACACCCCCGTCACACAGCTTGTTCACGCCCCTTTATTTTCCAATGAGACACCCCCGTCACACAGCTTGTTCACGCCTTGGGATTGACGACAAATCGTGCACGATCTGACTTCCACCTGGCTGTGATACCAGTTGTTAGGACCGCACAACAACGCACACACTCGATCTAGATGAACACAAAAAACAGGATAGAGAAAATTGAAAGGAGAACTGTGGCTAAAGGATTTATATTGATGAGTATGTATAAAAGAGAATATATATATGGTTTAATTTACCAAATATAACTACACATTGAAGATGACCTTCAACCTTCTGGAATCATCAAGCTTGGCGAGGTGCGGACGCGAGTTCCAACGGCTCACTGGCGCGGTAGGATGCCTGAGACGGAAAGCGAGGTGCGGACGCGAGTTCCAACGGCTCACTGGCGCGGTAGGATGCCTGAGACGGAAATAGGGTGGGTGCGCCTTTGTTTTCCAATGAGACACCCGTCACACAGCTTGTTCACGCCTTGGGATTGATGACAAATCGTGCACGATCTCCTCCTCGTGTGGAAGGAGAACTGTGGCTAAAGGATTTATATTGATGAGTATGTATAAAAGAGAATATATATATGGTTTAATTTACCAAATATAGCTACACATTGAAGATGACCCTTCAACCTTCTAGAATCATCAAGCTTGGCGAGGTGCGGACGTGAGTTCCAACGGCTCACTGGCACAGTAGGATGCCTGAGACGGAAATAGGGTGGGTGCGCGCCCCTTTATTTTCCAATGAGACACCCCCGTCACACAGCTTGTTCACCGCCCCTTTATTTTCCAATGAGACACCCCCGTCACACAGCTTGTTCACGCCTTGGGATTGACGACAAATCGTGCACGATCTCCTCCTCGTGTGCTTGTTTTACCTGAGGGTTCGAGAATCCCTCTCTTTTCCATACTCTGGGATAAAACCCCACGGATGTATTTTGCACTTTGCATTTTCTTCTTCTTGAACCTGAGACCTGTGGGTTTCTAGGTCGATGTTCTAACCAATTGAGCTATTCAACTTGGCTTTTGATAAAATTGGCTCCTCCGCAATGATATACCACCGGTGGATTAAACCAGGTTCCAAAACAACTTGTTGTTTTGACTGTGGAGGAAATGTTGGCGGAGAAAAAACTGAACAAAAAAACTTAGAAGAAGAAAATAACTGAAAAATAACAGAGAGAGAAAGTGTGCGCCGAAGACATGATGGATTTCATTTATCATTAGTTGGGATATTTAAATAACAAATTACATCCCAAAAATGGAAAGATGTAGGAAACTTAGTTGAGGCGCTTCCACTTGACGTGTACTTCCCACTCACCTTAATTGTGTGTGTTTAAAGTTACCTAAAAATAGTTAACTAAAAATTACAGATCACTCTCACTCAAAGGTAGGGATTTATCTAACATTCTCCAACTTGGATATTGACTCCCGTCGAATTGTTCTAGCCCATTTTCTTGCTTTATTTACTCACACATCACGACTCACCATCTCCGTCTTGCTTGTCGGGTCAAGTAGCTTGTATCCTTTTGTCTTCTCACCATACCCAATAAAAATATACCTTTTGCTTTTGTCTTCCAGCTTCGTTCTTCGTTGATCCGATATGTGAGCATAAGTCATACTACCGAACACTTTGAGATGAGAAACTGTAGGCTTTTGTCTGCTCCAGGCCTCTTGTGGTATTTGTTCATCTAACTTCACATGTGGACATCGATTTTGCACATAGATGACGCATTGCACAGCTTCTGCCCAAAATTCCTTTGGCATCCTTTTGCTCTTGAGCATTGACCAAACCATGTCGAGAATGGTCCAATTTTTTCTCTAGGCTACACCATTTTGTTGACGGGTGTATGGTGCAGTTAGAAATCACCTTATACCTTGCTCCTCATAATACTCCATGAAAATCGTCAAAGTATACTCGCCACCTCTATCAGATCGTATAGCTTTGATATGTCTACTAGTTGCCCTCTCCACCATCACTTTGAACTTTTTGAACACCTCGAATGCCTCGGATTTTTCTTTCAGAAAGTAAACCCAAGTTTTTTGTGAGTAATCATCGATAAAGGAAATTAAATACCTTTTACCGCTGAAAGACTCGGGAGTAATTGGTCCACATATATCTGTATGAATCAACTTGAGAGGTTGTTTAGCCCAAAATTCTGCCTTCTTTTGAATTGAGGTTCTCGCATGCTTGCTGAGCACGCATTCTTCACAAAAATTTTCTTCGTAGTCCATGTTGGATAGCCCATGCACCATATTCTTCTTTGCTAACTTTTTTAGGCCGCCATGATGTAGGTGACCAAAGCAGAGATGCCACAGTGATGTCTTGTCTTCTACGTCGACTCGCAAACAATTTTCTCGTATGCTTCTTAAATTCAGTTTGTACATCCAATTTCTTCCTATCTCGACTCGAGCAACCAAACGCCCTTGCTTGTCCTTCAGGTGTAGCAGGTGGTCTTTTAAGAATATCGAATAACCTTTCTCTGTGAGTTGCTCCATACTCAATATGTTGGTCTTGAGGTCTGGTATGTAATAAACATCTTGGATTGACCCCATTAAACCATCCTTTTGCAAGAAATGTATCGTACCTCGGCCTTTGACCTCCACCTTTAACGCACCTCCAAATGACACATGACCATCTTAAATCTTTTGCATCTATTTGAATAGGTACTCGTGACCACACATATGGTTGCTTGCCCCTGAGTCGAGGTACAATAGAGTGTCGTTGATGTTGTCTTTATTTTAAGCCATCAAGAGAAGACCTTCATTCGTTATGTCTTCCAAGGCTAGGTTGGCTGTTTCTTCCACCTTTTTATCGGCTCGACAATCTTTTGTAAAATGCACTACTCTACCACAATTATCTTTTACAAAATGCACCACTCTACCATATTTGTGACATTTGTAGCACTGAATGTTGGAATAAATTGATCGGCCGCCTCTTCCTCGACTGCGTCCTCTTCTACGCCAATTTGCTTGGCTCGACTGTCCCTTCTCCTTATAGTATCCTTCATACTAAATAATGTGAAGATATCCATATCTAGACAAATTATTCATTGAGACCATACTAAGTTGAGTATTATTTGTAATGAATAATCAAGAGAAAGTTGCATATATTATCAACCTCTCTATAACTTGTTACGATCGAAATTTTGAGATTTCAAGGAATCGGACCACGATGAAAAGATAAAAGCAAAAATAAATAAAACAAAAGTAAAATAAAAATAAACAAATAAAATGTAGAGAATACAATAAATTTCATGCAATTTAAAATCATACCATACCAGGGACGAAAACTAAAATACAAATCAATAAAATACAAAATGTGTACTATATTAGTTATTTGCAAATGGGCTATGATACAAAAGAAAACATTGCAAACCCTAAAAAAAATACAAACGAACTGACACCCTAGGTTGACACTCCTGTGTGATACCGCAACTCTTGAGCACCTCCGCACCTTGACCGTTACCAGAAAAAAAAAGGGGGGGGAAAGAGGTGAGCATAAAATACTCAGTAAGCAACTTATGTCGCAACTGTCCACCAACATATCCTTCCCTAGCATACTTCAACCAACCCGTGAGACAGCCTACCTTGTATCAATAATTCTTGCAAAAAGAAATATAAAAATAAGGTATTTAAGTTTAAGAAAATTTAGTTCCACCCAAAGGAGATATGTCATTTGAAGAGGTCAATAGTCATATTTTACCTTTTTTTTTTTTTGTTTTATGGAATAATATTAATTTCATTGCAACTATTTAGCTTCGAGTTAGAAATTAAATGCCAAAAATTCAATGAGTTTTTGAGAATCACATCACAATCAGTAGCCATTTAAAACAAAAAAAACAGTTGAGGGTTTATTAAAATTGGCCAAAAACAATTTGCAAAAAAAAAAAAAAAAAAAAAAAAAAAAAAAAAAAAAAGAAAGAAAAAAGAAAGAAAGAAAGAAGAAGAAAAAAGAAAGAAACATATATAAGCATTACAAGACTCTACTCATGCAAAGACTCTAGTGTCGGCATTAAGCTTGACACATGGGTCATTGTAAAATTTAGAGAAAATAGTTTTATAGAAGTTTGAATTTGAAATTGATTTACTGGACTCACATCGGTTGACTTGGATTTCAAAGGAAAAAATTGAACTTTCATTAAGGATAACTTTGTGACATCAACTTAAGCTAATCATGAAAGTGACCTTACTCCTAATCACGTAAGTGACCTTACTGTTGGAGTTAGATATTAAATGATGTATGATGGTGCATGCCTGTGGCCTCTGCATGCACCATATTATTTATGTTATGTGATTTTATTTTTATTCTATGTAATGACATATGATGCTATGATATTCATGCATGCAATGTCCATATGCCATGTTGTAAATGAAATGAAATACTGTGTACGACATGTTGTGTAATACCATGTAAAGCTATTTGATGGATTATATGATAACTACTATGTATACACGATGCACATATGAAATATGTAACAGACGAAAGGAGAAAGGAAATGAGATTAACGTTATGTTATGAATGAAAATCATGGGACCTCATGCATGTATGTATGTCATGTACATCGAGATACTTCCCCGTTATGTTATGCAAGTACAAACATGTACCTTCGAATTTATGTTCGTCATGATGTCATGCGAGCCTTACTTTTTTTGTAGTTTTTGGTGACGTGTAATGCGTTGTGCACGACCAAGTCAGGCCTAGGGGTACATATACGAGCCCACCTGGTGGGTCCATGTGCATGTACGTTGGCCATTTGTGGAGCAGCACTGCACATCCAACCCTGCCCATAACTGGAAAGAGCCTAAAGTCATGTAACAATTTTGAAAGATAGGTCTCAATTATGCTATGTGTGTGATTCCATTACTAGTCCCAACCGTGGGTGACTTAGTGAGTATTTCTTAAAATACTCAAGTCACGTGCTACCCTTATATTTTTCAAGTAAACATAGAACTCCAATACACGAATGATAGTGAACACTGGAAAGGCCATTGAAGTCAATAGATTCAGATAGGGTAGTAGTATGCATGGCTTTACATTTAGTAGTTAATAGGTAGTTTTCTTTATATTTCACGATTAAAAAACTATGTTATTTCAAACTTCTTGTTTTTGAATTAAATGTGTATATCCATGGCTTCATTTTAAAGTGTTTATTCGAATTTTCGCATATGTATTTAAGACATGCATGTGGTTATATCACTAGTTTAAGGCTAGAAAATTAGGGAAAGCTAGGGGATTATAGCTTACTTGTAGGCTGTCATTGCATCCTTAATCTAATATTTTTCCATGGGTTTGTTATAGGTCACTAAGAAATTCAAGTCTAGTTCAGATACCCCAGATGGTTATCTCACCCCACACTAGTGCCTATGACGAGCTAATCTATTTGTGTAGTCCATCATCTCCTTTCAGAGTGAGTTTCCTCCACAGACAATAGTAACTCCACAATATACTACTTATGTACTCCCTCGTCCACTCTCAGGGCAGGTTTGTTCTATAGACTATGGTATATCCTCAATTAGGGCAGGTTTGTTCTATAGACTATGGTATATCCTCAATCAGCTAACTATGTAGTACCTACTTATACACATAATAGCGATTCCTCATGTTATCTACTTAGTGTAGTCCCTCGTCCCCTCTCAAGGTGCGTTATACCCTACACACAGTAGTGAGTCTTTGGGTCACAATTTATGTAGTCCCTCATTTTCTATCAATCAGGGTTATATCTTACATACACAATGACTCCTCAATTAGTTTCGTATACGATACCATCAATCTTATAAGTTCTCGTAGTTTACCTTTGGTGACATGGAGATTTATTATATTATTGGGCGTCTACGTGGATTAGGTCACATCTTGCATTTCTAGGTCGCTCTGAGTTAGCTCCTCGTGGCTAAGACAAATCTCGGGGTGCACCTAGGTCTTTAATCGCCACTCACGATCCTAGGGTGCTCAGTGTCACAACCTCGCTAAGAGAAAGTAGGCTGTGACCCCCACATGTCAAGACAGACAAGGGGCAACCCTCAAATTGCGCACATCTGGCCACGTGAAGGCCAAGATTAAGAAGTGTCATGATGCAATCGAGGAGGACGATGTATCATCCAACACACCAAGAGTGTGCATTGAAGAAACATTGAGGCATACGCAAAGTTCGAGAGAACGAGACGACACGAGTGTCGAAGATAAGCTTAAAGAGGGTCGAGTAGGATCCCGAGCCATAACCTCAGAAGTTAGAGTTTTGATATGAGTTTTGGCATGTGGCTCGAGAATTAAGTCCGTCGATATGAAAGATAAAAGCTCACCAACTTTGGTGTCAAAAAGATACTCGACGGACTATGCACGAGGTCTTATGTCCACTCGCCAAAAAAACGTTTACTTGAAAATGATTGGAAAAGCCTTAAAATATACTATAGGGGGGCATCGTGTTGCCTCACAGATGAGCAGTCTCGGGCATTTTTCTTTGAAAAAGGTCTTTCAAGGATAGTACCTCATGGCACGGGCATGCCGATATTGCGCCCCAACCCATGTGTTAGAGGTTGGATTATGCAACCGCTATCTGGAATGTATCCCATAAATGGCTTGCCATGGTAATGAGAGAGTGTGATGCTTGAGTGAACCCAGATGGATGGATGTTTGGGATGTCTCGATGAGATTATTGATGCATAGGTCAGTTTCCACTGAATGTGTCCGGGCAAGCCAAGATGGTTGATGTCCCTAGACATGGGATGACATCACGATGTATGGGTCGTGTTGGTGGGAACTAAGATGACAATGAGATGTGACATTGTTGTGTCGCAAGGATTGATCATGCTCTCACGAACAACGTGTATGGCTGAATAAGCTAGGATTCCGCACAAGCAATGTTCGGTTGGCAAAGGAAAAACTCACCAACAGTCTGAAGAAGCTAGAAAGCTATGCGAAAAATGAATAGGGGGCTTGAGTTCTCCTTAAGCCACCAATAATTTCACTATTTTATTTTATATTGTTTCTAGGTTTTCATGATCATTCCAAGCATTTTATCTTCTGTCATATCTTTAAATTTGACCTCTAATGCCTTCAGTAAAATCATGACAGTTCATCTTAAAAAAGAGATTCGAGAAAATTAATTTTTGTTGGAGTTTCGGCGTTACATAACCACCAATTTTCTAATTAAAAATGAGGTCGTCGTTGCATGCATCACATGTCTAATATGCACAAAAAAGTTCCTTTAAAATATTTCATAAATGATTTCATGGTCTTAAACGTTCTTAAAAGCAGAATCAAAATAACAAATACTCAAAGTAACAAACTGATCTAACTTTTGGATGCATTATGTGATGAATTGTAAGAACCATCTGTTTGATGTCATCATGCTTAATTTCTGTTGTAATTATGTCTATTATATGTTGCAAGGAGGATGGAAAATTTTGTGGTCTACGTTACGGGTGCTTGATGGATGTTATCGCCACGGGTGTTGATTCTAGTTAAGTATTGTGTACACACCCAGTTAATTCTAATTCCAATGAACAAGTATCATGTTAGAACTCGGGACTTCTGGTTAGGTTGACTAGTTACCTAAATTAGAATAACACAACGAAAAGTTTTCAATGTAGAATAAAATAATACCAAAGAAACGATTAAAACAATGCCTTAAACTAATCTAAGATCTACGAAATAGAATGCAACTACCCTAACACAGGTTTCATGGTCTTCAACGTGATGCCTCCGTCAACCATACAGGGGTACTTTACCTTTACTTAAAATATAAAAGTAACACAAGGCTAGATTATTTTTAGAAATACTCTAGTGACCTCACTATTGGGTCTTGGAATGAATGTGACTTATAATTTAAAACTCGATTCTCTTAGGTGGCCTCCCAGTCCTGGCAAGTTGAATGTGTAGTACTTCTCTACACGCTCCCAGGACTAGCTGGTCGGGCTAGCTCCTCTAGACTGTAGCCGGACACCCAGAGGGCACAACAACGGTCGTGCACCAGGGCAAGCATAATGGTCATTTCAGTCTTATAGTGTACGCATCAGTCATAAAGGGGAAGTATCCCGATGCACATAAACATATAATTATGCATGAGGTCCCCCATACTTTCCATTATACATAAATCATGCAGGAAAACTCCATTCATGCCTCACATATTAAACTCGATTATATGCATACATGAACTTTCATAAATCATTTCATTCATAACATAACTTTGAAATCATAGTTTAGGAATTGTGCACCGTAAAATTCGTCATTACAGTGCATATAGTAGCATGTCATAACGTGTCATAGTCGAACATATTCATATCATAGTACATCATGACATCTCAAAATGTAACATAACTCTTCATAACATATCAAATATATCAAACATATCACACATATGACACGTGCAGGGTCACTAGGCATGAGTCATACATAAAGCGATTCTTCCAACCCAAAGATAATGTCACGACCCGATTTTCGAGGCTTCGAAGAATCGAACTCGTGACTAAAAGGACGAAATCGAAAACAAACAAAAAGAAAATAAAAGAAAAGAAAAGCAAAGTAAAAAGGATAAAAATACCATTCAATTAAAACAAAAGAGAAAGAAGATTTGTTTCGAAAATATTACAAAGGAAATTGCAAATGTAAAAATGAAATACAAAATTAAAATCAAATATTTCAAATGAAAATACAATTATGGAGAAAAATACAAAAGACTCTAAATATGAAAACGAACAAAGGACTCTAAAAGACCGACCAAGGACTGACGCTCCGGAACGACACCCCTCTATGACCGCACAGCTCTCGAACACCTCCCCGTATCGACTGGTACCTGAAAAAAAAGGGGAGAAAGGGGTGAGTATAAAAAAATATACTCAGTAAGCAGCCTACTTGTAGACTCTTTTCGCATCCTTATCTTGGTAGGTAACCACGATCTTTCTCGGGTTTCTAAGGAGAGTGATCTAAGCTACAACTCTCCTTTCTGTATCATAAAAGGCTTACCCATCTTATGCAGTGAAATGATCAGTGTCCTGAGGTGAGGCGCGACCTCATAAGCAAATCTGAGGGGATCGTATGGCTGGATCTGAATACGTGACTCTCTCTCTCTGAACATCATCTGTGGAGGTTAACTGACGACCCTCACACGGGACCATACATCCACAAAACGGGGTGCGACCCCCTATGTGCCGGTCAGCTACTGAGTCATCCTAAGTGGCTCCACGTCCCCCGCTCAGGGACGGGTTTCTACGGCCCAGGAGTCCTGTTCAGAAGACCCCTTAGCTATCACCACTAGGTCTGGGCACCTGTCACACTTCCCTATCTAGATCTGCAAAAGCTCAACGATCACCGTACCGGAGCTCTGTCTCGACGGTATGGTATCGGAGGAGAGAGAGAAGTGGAGGTTCTCATGACACTATCTTCACTGCTCAACTCTAACGGGCTACCTACAGTTACCGTGGTGACCTATTATTCTTCTAGGGTGGAACTTGGTGCCTTAGACTTAGATTCGTGTTTCTCTAGGATTCTCATGCCTGGTGTCACAAACCTATCGGGTTTGGAATTCTGGGTTCTGGTTCCGCCGGTAATCATTTCACGGGTTAATTGCACGGTATTCTAGAGGTCCCCCAATCTAGGGTCTCGTCTAGCCTACTTAGCCATAAGCGTCCTAATCTAAGCTCATAGTTTCTTCCTATTCATCAAGAAAGATAATATAAGCAATCATCATACAATAGAGTTTACACGCAGCAGTTCATGCAAAATTATCAAACATGCTCAACGGGAAGATAACGTCCATCTTTACCCAGAGCGCAGATTTCACAAGTTTTCCAACCTCCTCATGCATACATACATTATCAGAGTCTCAACCAAAACAGATTTAATACACATTTTGTATCTAGCTTTCCATAATCATCTTATATTCGCAGTTTCTATAATAACACGCTAAGTCCGGCTAGCTAATTTCATAGGTGGTAGCATGCATGCTTGTTCCTAGCGGTTCCTACAAGTACTGCTCGTGGGAATCCAAATGGCTACTTACTTGGTTGACGCGTGCCTTCCCAAGCTCGAATTATTTGCCGGAAAAGGTTCCAAAAATTCTGGAATTTCCTTGACAGGTCCTAATTCACATAAAAATAGGATCAGAGTTGAAATCGGTGCGAAAAACAAGCAAACGGAGGTCGAACGGAGGGAAAAAAGATCACCCACGCGCCTACACGCGCCTGCACGCGCTCTAGAGGGTGTTTTACGCGCGGCTTTTTACGTGCTTCTTTCTGTGCAGTCGCGGGTCGAGACGGGTCGGTTCGGACAGGTCAGAGCGGTCTCGGGCAGTTTGGTTCGCGTGCGGAGCGCCGGTTCAGACTCGGGCCGACCTGGTTGCGCACGCCTGATGCGTTTCCCCAGCCCGCGGTCGCCACGTGTCGGTCGTCGGTCCTACCGCGCTCCTCCGTACGGCGGCTGACGCGTGGCGGCGATGCCTTCTCTCTCCTGCATTTTTTCCAAATTTTCCAGAAACCGTGAGTTTTGCGTTTTCGATCCATTTTCTTCCGATTTTCTTATCTTTCAATCCGTAATCCATATCAACAAAGTTTCTTCACGAAAGTTGTAGATCTCATATTCTACTCATTCGAAAGAATTTCCATAAATTTTTCTGATGATCACAGATCTTATTATTTGAGTTCAAATTCGGAGAAAAACACGAGTTCTTACCGAAAATTACGTTATCTTTAAACTCCGATTCGAACGCCGATCTTGGCCGCCTTCACTTTAGAACTTAACCAGATAGCGCTGTTGAGGGTAAGAGTCCAAGGATCAACACAAAACGTTGCTAGCACACGAAAATCTTGATGACTTCTCAATGTAGATACTCGTGGACTAACCTGAAGTTCTTGAACGTTTTGTCGAAATAGGAAGGTGCGATTCGTGAGAGCACCTTCCCTCGAGCTATCTGACGGTTTAGATTGGGGACTCGATTCTCTGGCGTCGGTTCTGATCCGATCTCCTATGGCGATTTGTCATCTCTGTTCTTCCTCTCTCCCAAACCCTAACTTCTTCGCCTTTCTCTATTCTCTCTCTTTTTCTTTTCTTTTCTCTCTCTTTCTTCTTGTAGCCCAAACAACTAGACCCCTTGGATAAGAGTAGGGGCAAAATGACCATTTTGCCCCTATGTTGTTATTTTTATTTTATTTATTTATTCATCTAAAAATTCGGGTATTACAATTCTCCCCACCTTAGGAACTTTCGTCCTCGAAAGTTTTTCCTCCCCGGAAGATTTCGGGGTAAGACCTTGTGTCACCCTCACATTACTACGAGGCTTCGTTGTCCTGACAGTTTTCCCATAAGACCTTTGCTAATGGAATTTCCCTTTTCGTGGTTTCCTTCCGTCACGTGCCATTATCCCAATGGCTTTTTCTTCATACGTTAGATCCTCCCGAAGGGAAAGTGTCTCGTGATCAATGATGTGAGTTGGATCCAGAGTGTACTTTCTCATTAGCGATACATGGAGTACGTTGTGCACTGCGGGGAGCGTGGGTGGTAATGCTAGTCTGTATGCCACGGGACCAACCCTTTCTAGGATTTCGAAGGGTCCCACGAACCTCGGGCTCAACATGCCCTTCTTCCCAAACCTTAGCACTCCTCTCATTGGACTACTTTCGGGAAGACGTGATCACCCACTACAAACTCGAGGTCTTTCCTACGAGAGTCTGCATAACTCCTTTGCTGACTTTGTGCAAAGAGTATCCTCTATCTAATTATTGTACTGCTGCGTTAGTAGTCTGTACCAACTCCGACCCCAACAACTGTTTCTTGCCTACCTCCACCCAGAATATAGGAGTTCTACACCTCCGTCCATATAGAGCTTCGAATGGTGTCATCTGAATAGCCTGATAACTATTGTTGTAGGCAAATTCCATAAGGGCCAGGTGCTCATTCCAGCAACCTGCAAGGTCCATAACACACGCCCTCAACATATCTTCTAGGGTCTAATCAAGTCTTTCGGTTTGTCTATCTATCTGAGGATGGAATGCAGTACTGAACTTGAGTTGTGTTTCCAACGCCTTTTGTAACCCTTTCCAGGAGTCAGAAGTAAACTTAGCATCCTTATCAGACACAATGGACACTGGTACGCCGTGCAAACGGACTACTTCCTTGACGTGCAACTGGGTCCATTGGTCCACTCGATAAGTGGCTTTATCTGGAATAGAGTGTTAGGATCGCACAACAACGCACACGCTCGATCTAGATGATCACAAAGAGAAGGATAGAGAGAATTGCAAGGAGAACTCTGGCTAAAAGGATTTTTTATTGATGACTTCAGGAATGTACAACAAGAGAGTACAGAGAATAGAAAAGTACATTTTCAAAGCTGTACCAGACCAGATATATATATGGTTTAGTTTACTATATATAGCTTTACCAGATTTAGCCATCTACTATATATAGCTATTTACCATATATAGCTTTACCGGATATAGCTTTACCATATATAGCTTTACTATATATAGCTTTACCGGATATAACCGTTGACCAAGCTATAAATAAGTATCAGGCTCCATAGCCTAACAATTCTCCCACTTGGAGACTGATCTAGTCAACCAAGAATTTCACTCTCAAACGACCATGAGCATCTTCACTGCACCATACCAATTGAGGTTTTGCACAACCTCAATATTCCAACATCAACACATTTTGTCAACATGTTTGCTGGATTCTTTGCACCCTTTATCTTCTCAAAACACATCACTATCTTCAACTAACCTCCGAGTGAAATGGTATCGCCTTCTGTGTTTTGAATGATAGACCGGGTTCCTCGCCAACAGCATGAGTCTCAGGAGTTTCTTGAGTATCTGCTACAACATCACTATGTGAATCTTTCAGCAACTCAACCTCAACTCCCACTTGCTTCACCTCTGGTTTCTCAGCAAGAGTCTCAGGAGTTTCATGAGTATCCGCTACAACATCACTCTGTGAATCTTTGAGCAACTCAACATCAACTCCCACTTGCTTCACCTCTGGTTTCTCAGCAAGAGTCTCAGGAGTTTCATGAGTATCTGCTACAACATCAGTCTGTGAATCTTTGAGCAACTCAAGATCAACTCCCACTTGCTACACCTCTGGTGTTTCAGCAAGAGTCTTCCGGCCCATGCAACCTCCTCTGGAGTTTCAGCGACGCTTCCAGCCGACGCAACCTCCTCTGGAGTTTCAGCGACGCTTCCAGCCGACGCAACCTCCTCTGGAGTTTCAGCGACGCTTCCAGCCGACGCAACCTCCTCTGGAGTTTCAGCGATGCTTCTGGCCGACGCAACCTCCTCTGGAGCTTCAGCGACGCTTCCGGCCGACGCAACCCCCTCTGGAGCTTCAGCGACGCTTCCAGCCGACGCAACCCCCTCTGGAGCTTCAGCGACGCTTTCAGACGACGCAACCCCCTCTGGAGCTTCAGCGACGCTTCCGGCCGACGCAACCCCCTCTGGAGCTTCAGCGACGCTTTCGGACGACGCAACCCCCTCTGGAGCTTCAGCGACGCTTCTTCCGGTACTTTTCTTCAATTCTCTAACAGTCTTTGTGATTCTAACTCGTTTATGTTTGCTCATAACGAAGTTCTCACAAGGACTCATAACAATCTCCGCATCAAATACACCTTGTTCATAGCCGACAGTTTTTCGTACATATTCGACAGCGTCTTCAATAGACCTAACGTTGTCTTCTCCTTGATAATGTTTGAACGCCACGTTTCTGGATAGCGTCAACCGGATCAGCCCCAAGGCTTATCGATCCTTGAGCTTCCACTGTTTCGTGGTCATGGTATCCGGCTTCACCCCCAACAGAGGTTCGTGAAGATCTTTCTGGTACAGATAATCTTCAATCTGCATCTTTCAGAAATCGAAATCGGATCGAACTTCTCAGTTCTAATCTTTGAACTTTCCATCTTCACAGATCGTGGTGACTTCCGCCTGGCTCTGACTTCCGCCTGGCTCTGATACCAGTTGTTAGGATCGCACAACAACGCACACGCTCGATCTAGATGATCACAAAGAGAAGGATAGAGAGAATTGCAAGGAGAACTCTGGCTAAAAGGATTTTTTGTTGATGACTTCAGGAATGTACAACAAGAGAGTACAGAGAATAGAAAAGTACATTTTCAAAGCTGTACCGGACCAGATATATATATGGTTTAGTTTACTATATATAGCTTTACCAGATTTAGCCATCTACTATATATAGCTATTTACCATATATAGCTTTACCGGATATAGCTTTACCATATATAGCTTTACTATATATAGCTTTACCGGATATAACCGTTGACCAAGCTATAAATAAGTATCAGGCTCCATAGCCTAACATAGAGTGGGCTGCTTCGGTTAATTTGTCTTCAATGGCCCAGATGACATTGAAGTCTCGTCGAGCGTTCGATAGGTCCGAGATGAAATCCATACCTTTTCCTCTCATTTCCACGCTGGAATATTCAGCGATTGCAACAACCCTGCTGGTCATTGTCTCGAGACCTTTACATGCTGACAGGTCAAACACCGACTCACATACTCAACTACGTCCTTCTTCTTTCCTAGTCACCAATACCTACACTTTAAATCCTGTCACGTTTAGTACTACCAGGGTGAAATGTGTAGGACGTGTTGTGTGTCTCAGTCATCATTTCCTGTAGAATCTTCTCATCTCGAGGTACGCATAATCGATCCTACCACATCAATCCCTCTTCGAAGGAACTGAGTATCCCTCTGGTCTCTCAGTTTCCTGTTGACCCCAGATATTACTACGGTACGTATCAGCTCTCTGAGCTTCGATGATACGTCTCTTGAGGGTGGGTTGGACTGAAAGTTGCGGTAATTGGGCGGTGACGCCTCTAACCAAGACCTCTATTCCAGCCCTTTATATCTCATCCTGTAGATACCTCAGTCTCGTGCTCAGGGCGGATGTGCGGGCTGTCTTATTACTCAAGGCTACCACTACATTGGTTTTCTTAGGTGGTAAAGTATTTCAATATCATAGTCCTTAACTAGTTCTAACCACCTCCGCTATCTCATGTTCAGCGCTTTTTGTGTGAACATATGCTAAGGCTCTTGTGGTCAGCATACACCTGAACTTTCTTGCCATACAGGTGGTGACGCCAGGTTCTCAATGCATACACCACGGTTGCTATCTCCAAACCGTGGGTGGGGTAGTCGCGCTCATACTCTTTCATTTGTCTAGAGGCGTAGGCTATCACTTTGCCCTTTTGCATGAGTACACACCCTAACCCTTTTTCCTAAGGCGTCGCTGTAAACCACAAGTCCACCTGACCCATCAAGCACTAAAAATACAGGTGCAGTGGCCAACCTCGTTCTCAGTTTCAGAAAACTTTGTTCACACTCTAGTGTCCAAACATAGAGTTTCCCTTCTGGGTCAACTGTGTCACACTGCTGAGGTCTTAGGAAATCTTGTTCAAACCTTTTATAAAAGCCTGCTAGACCTAGAGCACTCCTTACTTCAGTGACAGTGGTTGGTCTAGACCATTTCAAAATTACTTCAATCTTAGCGGGGTCCACCGTTATCCCCTGCTTGGATACTAAGTGGCCAAGAAAGGCCACCTCCTGCAACCAGGATTCGCACTTCATGAATTAGCATACAACTGGTGGGCTCTCAATAGAGTTAAAACATTCCTCAAGTGTTCCTCATACTATACCTCAGACTTAAAACACACCAGAATGTCATCAACGAACAAATCACGAAGATGTCTAGGAATTCTTTAAACGTTCTGTTCGTCAGTTCCATAAAACTGCAGAAACGTTAAATTAAACCAAAAGACATGACTATGAACTCATAATGTCCATAGCGGCTTCTAAAGGCTGTTTTAAGTATGTCTTCCCATTTGGTTCTCATCTGGCGATATCCCGACCTTGTCGAGGTGGTCTTTACTACTTCTCCGAAATGGCCTAGTAATTTCATCTCATTTAGCCAACTTTTTGCTCAGCGAGACGCCCTGTAACGTGACTCGCTTAAGTACTAATACCCATCTGGGCTAAGTACGGGTTCTTTTGGAAGTAAAGATCCTTACATAAGTTCTCTACGTTCACCTAGGTTAACCCCTGTCGTATCTTTTATGACTGAGCTAGACACATTTTCTCATAGTGATATCTCATCACTGGCTCTTTTTCAAGCACGTGAACCTTTCAAGTTCTTGTACAGGATCCTAGGGAACTCTCTGAAAACTCTGGTTTGGTAGCTAGCCTCCCTCGAACTTCGAGGGTGCCACGTCTAGTGTCTTCTCTAATACATATTATGTATCTGCTAGCCTTACCTGTTTACAAGTCACCATCTCACTATCCTTCAGGTAATTTCCAAAATCACGTTATTTGGAAGTTCTACCTGTACCTGAGAATGCTTCACAAGTTTGGCATTACACTCGTGTATGAAACTGGAGTTCTACTCTTTGTAGTCCGGATCACCTACACAAGGGTTGGTTCTTATTAAAGCCCATCTGGACTTTCTTCCTTCAGACGGTAAAGGCATGACATAGTTTGACCTCTTTTCTTTCTGTTCTCAACCCTAAGGTTCGTTGGACTACCTTGACAGTTCCACGTCCTTCACCTTGTGAGTATACATGCCCTGACCAAAGGATAGGTTAGAACACAATGTTATAGTTCTGA